>NC_060283.1:38983231-39324815 GCF_021613505.1 Equus quagga | reverse complement strand
GGCGGGCGGGCGGGCGGGCGCGCGCGCCTGGAGGCTCCCGGGGTTGCCACGGCAACGGGGGAGGCGGCAGGGCGCGCGCGGCGGGGGCGAGGCCGGGCGGCGGCGGGGCGGGAGAGCCGGGGCTGGGCGCGACCCAGGCCCGAGGGCACCGACTGCGCCCCGGGCCCTCCCTCCCTGCCCACGCCTCCCTCCCCGCCGCGGCCGCGCCCCGCCGGGGAGAGGGCGGAGGCAGGACCGGTGGGAACGGCGAGCTGCGCCTTCGCCTTCCTGCCCCCTCCTCGCCGTGCGGCCGGACCCCAGCAGCTCGCGGGGCGAACTTGAAAGGTACGGGCGAGGGGACCCCCGGCCCCATGCGCCCTCGAACCTCTGCCTCGCTCACGCCGCGCATCCTCTGCGGTCCCCCACAGGACCGGCGCGGGGACCCCCGCCTCTGCCGCCTCGGGCCCAACCTCGGGGAAGTGAGTCCTCGCTGGAGGTGCCCCGAGGGAGTCCGAGGCAGAGACTGGGGTCTCAGAGAGCCCCTGCACTCCCGCTCCTGACAGTGGAGAGGGGGCGACACGAAGGCCTCTTCTGGGTGCCCTCAGCCACCTTGAGGCCCTGGCGGCCCGGGATGGGTATAGGGGAGCGACAGGAGGAGAGGCAAAGTGCCCCCAAACCTCCACCCGATTTCCCTGCCCGGTCACATTGACTCTTGGGGCCTGCACCTTCGTGTTAGCCAGGTCAGTCTACTTCCGGATACAGAAAGCAAGCAAAAATCCGTGACTGGAGTCGAATGGAGCATGAGTGATCTGGTGTGACGTGGAAATCCAGGGAGATTTTCATCCAGCAAGACAACTGGCATGCTCCCCGGTGTCCTTTTCTGAGGCCGGGCCCCCTGCTCCCCTTGATGGACTTCCCTTTGAAGGACCTTGGGGATCCAGGGCACATGGGGACAGCAGTCTGCTTCTGTGGGCCCGGGCCAGGCCCTAGGGTTAGGGTCTGAGGATGCCTGGGGGTTGGGAGTAGAGTGCAGAGCAAAGGAAAGCCCTTCCTCTGCACATTCCACCCACGGGGCATTTGTTTAAAGGAAGAAATCCCCCGGTTTTGGATGCAAATACTCCTGGTGGGAGGGGTTCTGTTACTAGTTAGTAGGTTGGCTTTCATCGATTCCTTAGCCAGCGTCTTGAACAAGACAGTTGCGAACATGGCAGTCTTGAACGTGGGGGCAAAGGAAGGAAAGCAGCTTACAAGAGGGCACTCTTTGCCTGGAGGGAACTCCCCTCCCCAGACATCAGCGGGCGCATTCCCAAGGCCCCAGCCCGTCCCATCTTCCCTGAGCTCTGACTCCAGGAAAAGGTGCTCGTTTTCACTGAAATCCAGTTCACAACCTTTGGCCTTAGCCATAGTTCCCCTCCAGGGGCCTGAGTGGACAGGCTGATCTCCTCTTGCCCTTAAGGCCTCTGAATATTTGTGCGACAACCACGTGGCCTTCTCTTTTTCCGAGCCAAGCGCTGCTCAGCCTTGACTCATTCCAGTGTCTCCAGACCTCTGCTGAGATGCACATTTTCACCTGCTCACTGGCCATCTCAGCCTGGACATCTTTTAAACACTCTGCCAAGCACACTCGTGTTACCCCACCGCCACCAGCAGCCAACCAGGAGCCAGGCAGAACATGAGAGCCAGCCTCAACTTCTCCTGTATGACCTGTCACCCCACAGGTCAATGCCTCACGAGCCCCCTGGATCCTCAAAGTCCTTCAAAGCAGCGCCCCCCTCAGCATTTGGACTCACCCCAGGCCATCCTTCGCTCTGTTCCCTTTCTAAACTATGGGTCTGCTCCTGTCCCTCCTCTGCTTAAAAACCTGCATTGGAGTCCCATTCCCAGAGTGTGAAGGCCAGCATCCTGGCTCTGTCACTAGCTCTTCACCAGGTGTCCTGCTCCTTGCTGGCTTCCTCAGGGACACGGCCCTCACCGGCTCTTCTCATTCGCCACACACTTTTCCAGGCTCTGGACTTTTGCAAGAGCTGTTCCCTGTGCTAGGACTCTTCCTCTCGCCCCCCCAAAGTCCTCACCCTTCCGGGTCGAGGTGCCCTGGGGTATCCCCACCAGGCCCTTTCCCCTGTATAACCAGCAGCATTGCCTGGCACTCTAATTCTCTGTGAATAGGGCCATCCTTACCCTAAGGATGGGCTCCTCCAGGGTGGGTACCCTCATGTCTTACTCATCCTTCATTGGGGGTCCCAGGAAGCTCACTGTGTGGGCAGTCACAAGGTCACTAGGACCTACGGCTTTGCGTGGTGTCACCACCCCTTGAATTCGGTGTAACAAGAAATGGAAGCTGTTTCTTTCACACTTTGCTGCACCCGGGGGAAAAGATTCATTCGTTTTTTTAAATCAGAAAATATTCAAGTGAAATTACATATATTAAGATGAGTATAATAAGACCTTCCAATGAAAAATAAGCTAAAAATATCCTCCTAATTACAAAATCAGTTTAGAAAGTCACTGAGTTCTGAAGGCATAGAACCTTAAGCTGAATTCCCCATGTTCTATTTCCTATCATTTTTAGTGCTTATTGGGCCGACTGTTACTAAAATCTCCATTTCAGCAACATTTTGCTCAGAATCATTCACAAAATAAAATATTGATAAATATTTCAAGTATTTATACCTGATTAGTGCATAATAGAGGTTCTATAAGTGTTTGTTTTGTTAAGGAATTACTGATATGTTTCAAAAAATATTTAGTTATTGTATATATTTTATCTAAAGATTGTTTATTTCTCCCTTTAAGTTATAAAAGGTAAATATTGGAAACAAAGTGGCTTCTTGTTTATGTAGCAACCTCAGGCCTCAGGAGTCCTCATCTGTGTTTATAAAATATTACTTTATTGCGAAGGAATTGATAAAGCTTAGGAATGGTCTGGTCCGACGCTTCTATTTTATGGAAAAAGAAGCAGAAACGGAGTCTTAAAATGACAAGCCCAAGATCACACAGCTGGCTAATGGCAGATTTGGGGAGCATCTGTTGGTAAGTCAAGACTGTGTTGTGTGGGATGAAGGAACTGCAAATTTCTGTTCACTGATACTAAATATTTTTAAGGTCATATGGTGTGTCACCAGACATGTTAAAACACATTTGTATTCTTAAATCTAGTAGGAAAATGACTTGGATTTTTTTTTTTTTAGTGAGCAGTTATGCCTCGAATATATATTA
The DNA here is from genome assembly GCF_021613505.1 of Equus quagga. Lineage (NCBI taxonomy): Eukaryota > Metazoa > Chordata > Mammalia > Perissodactyla > Equidae > Equus > Equus quagga. Next base: position 39,321,620 of record NC_060283.1, on the reverse strand, counting down.
GAAACTTCAAGAAACAGGTGCTTGATAGATTTTAATTAACTGTATTTTTTAAATCCATAAACATGGTAGTTTATTTTCGTCACTCTCAAAAGACTTTTCTGGTTGCTTTGAAAATTGGCAAATTTAAACCGCACAGGCAGCACCAGCAGTAAATCCACAGCCTCAAGGGTGAGATGGACCCCCAAAATCTGGGAAGAAAGTTAGGAAAAGGACAAGATGTAGCCTGTCTCACTCCAAGAAAACCAGAAACCCATACTTGATGGATAAAAAGATTTCTCCACAAGGAGACTTTCTGAAAGTAGGTTGTTCTGTTGTGTGGCTGGAAGTGTTTTACTGGTCAGGTGGAAATCTTTCCTTACTTTTTATCAGGAGAGTAATTTGTAATTGTGGGATTGTAACCTCTTATAGAAATAAGTTAAAAACATAATTGGGGGGCCAGCCTGGTGGCGCAGTGGTTAAGTGTGCACGTTCCACTTTGGCGGCCTGGGGTTTGCCAGTTCAGATCCTGGGTGCGGACATGGCACTGTTTGGCAAGCCATGCTGTGGTAGGCGTCCCACATATAAAGTAGAGGAAGGTGGGCATGGATGTTAGCCCAGGGCCAGTCTTCCTCAGCAAAAAGAGGAGGATTGGCAGATGTTAGCTCAGGGCTGATCTTCCTCCAAAAAAACCCAAAACATAATCGGCTTAGCCCTGTGTAGTAAAGACTTTGATCTTACCCAAAGAGAGGTCTGGTCTTGCCCTGGGTTCCTGGGCAATCTCTAAGCCGTTGGAATGTCATGTCTGACAAGAGTGTCTTTGCTTACCTGGGGGGTTGAGGCCACACCAGGTAAGGTGGGGGCTTTGGTCCATGTGATAATAGCTCAGCCTCCAGAGGGCCAAAGACTGAGGTCAGCCACCTGGGTGGCCAGTCAGTTCTAGGTGATGGAGCCCCAATAAAAACTCTGGACACCAAGGCTCAGGTGAGCTTCCCTGGTTGGCAGTATTGTCTCACATTGTTGCCAGGGAATATTTGAACTGTCCATGTCTCCACAAGGACAAGAGAACTGGAAGATCCAAGTGGAACTTTTCTGGACTCTGTCCCATGCATCTCTTCCTTGGCTGATTGAACCTGTAGCTTTTCACTGTAATAAACCATAGTAGTGAGTTTCACAGCTTTTGGTGAGTTCTGAGTCCTTCTAGTGAATTTTTGAACCCAAGGGTGGTCTTGGGGACCCCCGAATTCTGCACTTGGTGTCAGAAGTGAGGGTGATCTTGTGCGCTGTGCCCTAACCTCACAAGCCTCTATTCTGATTTAGAGTACAGTGATGACATTTCTCTGATGGCTGTCCTTCCTTACTTTTTAATGTTTGTTTTTTTTTCTCCCAAGTGAAGAGTTGGTTTATTCTGTTAAATTTCATCTTGTTAGGTTTTAACGTTGCTTCAGCCCTGTCAAGACGTCTGTGAATCTGGTTCTGCCATCCCCATTGGGATCACTACCTTTCCCCGTCTCATGTCACTTCTAAACCGAAAGGCCTCGTCTTCATCAGCTCATCCCGTTGTTGGTGCCAGATGACCTGAGGTGAGGGTCCTTTCTTGAGGGCAGTTTTTGAGGGCTCCATCTTCTTTTTCTCTCCCTTAGTCTGCCCTACACAGCTGCCAGGTTAATTTTCCTCAAACGTATCTGATTCCACACATCTCTTGTCTTCAGTGACTCCCCAGTACCTTGCTGGTCATTGGTTGCTAATGGTGTCAATGTGCGGTCCAGGCTGGAGCTGCCCAGAGGAAAGCTGGGTCACCCTGAGAGCTCCCATGGCCCTGCCCTTTGCTCTGTTGGTATTGCTCTGTTAACGCCTCTTTGCACAGTTTCTCGTCCCAATGGACCTGAGATTTTTGCAGGCAGCTATGAAGATGTCATTTATCTCTGCATCCCCAGCATCCAGCACATCCAGGAGGCATCAGGAAATAGCCGGTGAATAAGTAAATATGGGGAAGTGGGTAGGCATCATGTTGACATGTGCCTGGGTTCGGTCTTTCTTCTACAGTTATTGAGGGTCACACTGGCATTCCTTTGGTGCTATATCTTGTCCTTCTTTGGTCAATGAAGATGTTTCTTTAGTTGACCACTTTGGAAATGAGCAGCCTTCTGGAACTGGTGCCTCAAGCTTGGAGGAGGGAACCGTGATCTGTTGTGGTGAGTCAAAAAACCCATTAACACTGGATGCACTGTTTTGGTGAAGCGAGGAGTGTTTTGCTTTTGTTTTTGCTCTTTTTCGATGTGGTTGCTATGGTGGACAGTTGTTATAGTTTTGGTTAAATAGGGAATAGTCCAGAGGAATGAAGAGATGCATACAAACCTTTGTCTGGGTTAAGGAGATACGCTAGTGTCGGATAGGTTTCAATGATTATGGGAAGCAGGCGTTGAAGTCTTAGGGCTTAATTGCTAAAGATTTGCTATTGCTATGCTGAATACATTTGCAGAGTCGAAATTAGGTGGCCAAGCTTTGCTCCACTTCCAAGTGTGAGAGGCAGACTGGATGATGTTGCTTGGCTAGTGGAAGGTTGGAATTTCCAAAGCATTTTGATGGCTTGTGTGTCCTCATAGTGTCCTTAAAAGGCTGGGACAAATGGTGGCCATATCTTCAGTTATGAGATGCAGACAATTGTGTGGCCTTGATAGAAATGTATTTCTCAAAACAGCCTCCCCAAAATAACTCATGGGTAAGATGCTACAATGCTTGTGGGTTTGTCTGAAACTGTGGAAATGAGAGAGGGCCTAGGATGAGGGTTTCTTTGGAATATTCCTAGGAGCCTGGGACACATAGTGCCTGAGGATTTGGGCTGTGGGTGATGTCATAGGCTTTTCATCAATAGGAGCAACCTGAAACAAGGGGGACTTAAGGAAAACTACTGTTATTTCCAATATATGTTGAGGATGAAATCTGCGGAAAATGAAATTAGGAGTTGCCTAGGTATACCTAATTCACATTTTAGGCTGTGACCATTGGGGTTTATATACTCTTAATTGGAACTCAAGCTGTAAAGGGATTCACACTCCCTTCCACAGAGATCTATTCATTTTAAATTACCTTCTAAACTATATAGTAGACCTAATTTAATCCCATATATGGTGTGTCCTCTAGTATACTCTACACATAGAAAATTATATTATTATTATTTTTTTCTAAAGATTGCCACCTGAGCTAACATCTGTTGCCAGTCTTTTTTTTTTTTTTTCCTTCTTTTCCCCAGAGACCCCCAGTACATAGTTGTAGGTCGTTCTGGCTCTGCTATGTGGGACGCCACCTCAGTATGGCCTGATGAGTGGTGCCATATCCTTGCCCAGGATCCAAACAGGCGAAACCGTGGCCTGCCTAAGTGGAGCGCATGGACTCAACCACTTGGCCATGGGGCCAGCCTCCTGTTATTATTATTTAGGAAGCCCACTTTTAACAGTAAAATACACTCACCATTGTGATGGAGAAGGTATTGCCTTAACCATTAACCAAATAGCGGAACTGTTTAAGGGATGAAACAAGAAAGAAAAGATGTCCATTCGTAAACAAAGTAGCCTTGAAGGAATAGCATGTAGCTAACAAAATGAATAATTAGAAATTGTCTGCACATTGTCCTTTGCAAATTGCAAATAGCTGGGTTTTAGAGAAGTATTTTCTATAACAAGAAGCAAGCTGCATGATAACTTTTCATTTTCTATCGAAACAAACCCCCCCCCCCCCCAACACCCAGTGGAGAGAATGTTCTTTGTTGAGTTGCCAGGACTAAACGCTCAAGGATTTCGAGTCTCGTAAAAAGACCAATGTGTCTCTGGTGGAGACTGGCCACTTTATGAGACTGGTGGAGACACAAACGAGGTGGACCACAAGATAATGTGGCCAGTTCCAGGTCCCTGCTGCTCATCATAATGTTGACAAAAATGCCTCTCTTCTCAGGAACTCAAAGCTTTTGACTACCATCGGTATTTCTATTTTGAAGACTCTAATAAGGGAACTGGTGACCACGGTGTAAAATTAGCACAAAATGAATGAATGCTATTATAAAGAGAAAGCACGCTATTTCAAAAACATGTCAGACACACAGCAATCAAAGAGGTTAAAAAATGAACAGCCAGTGTTAGCCAAGGCAGGGACGGTGTCTTTTGCCTCTGGGGACAGGAGTGTGAACTGATACAACCTTTCTGGAGGGCACTTTGACAACCCGTCCCATAAATCTGCAGGTGTTCATACTCTTTGGCAAAGAGATTTTACTTCTAGGAATATATCTTAACAAACTATAAGAATCCGTGGGGAAAAATTAGCGAAAACGGTATTTATTATCGTGGGATTGAGAACAGTGAAATATTTGGAGGAACCTGAATGCACAATAACGGGAGATGACTATTTAAATTATGACATATCTCCGAAGTGGAATACCATTAAAAGTGGTTGAGAAAATATTTAAGAATCTGGAAAGATGCCCAAAGTATACTGAAAAGAAAAGTGGATTCCCAAACTGGATGGTGGCATGGTCTTATTTCGTTTATAAACAGACTTCTATATGTGGAATTTTAAGCATTCCAATATACTTGAAAAGGGCTGGATGAATGACCGTCAAAAACATTTCCTAGTGCTTGTAGTTGATTGGTCAGAATCTGAGAGAATCTTCCTCTTTTTACTTGTATCTGTTTAAAAATTTTTTTAGACAATAAACGTGTCACTTATGTAATAAGGGAAAAATGTACTTTAAAAAAACACTATCAATCTCTTAATGTGCATCAACTTAGAGCGTGAGTTTCAGGCATTCACGGAACCGTAGGGGATCCTGATGAACCCGGAAAAGGGGCTGAGCCGTTTTGTAGTCTCCAGATGTCCTTGGGGGGGGGGGGGGACACTGCAGTTCATTACGTAAGTCTCTCTTCTAAAAACCTCTTCAGTTTCCAAAGAATGACGATTTCAAATTTTACAGTAGATTACTTCCTGGCATCTCTAAAATTAAAGCGCTTACCTGATGTTCTAATCTGCCTGGTTCTAAAAATAATCCCTTTCCCAGAAATTCCTTCCATAAATCCACATGTGGGACTCCTAACCAGAAGGCTTCTTTTTCACTGAAGTCTTGGTCCCATCAAAGGATTCATCCAGGAAATCAGTGCCCCCCGTGAAAGGCAGGTCGCCCTGACACACACAAGCCCTTCCCTGCCCTCCTGCGTGGCTAGATCTCACCTGCAGTGGCTCAACTGCTGCCTCCTCCATGAAGCCCACCTCCCATCCCTTCCCAGAGCTGGTTGTATTTGCTCACTAGGATCTCCTGTCACTCTTCACCAGGCCTTCTCTTACGCCTTGATCACTTTCCTGGAGCGGTAATTCTCTGTCCTACTGGCCTGCGCACAGAGACAGGATTCAGCCTGTTTAATGCCACCTCCACTGCTGCGTGGGCGGAGACCTTGGACATCCTGGAGACTTGAGACGCATTTTCTGAATGGAGGCGGAGTTGAAGGAGGTTTGAAGGCACACAGACGTGCTTTTGGTACCATCCCCGTGCCTCTCGGGAAATTACAGTCGTAGAAACATCCTACAAACCCTTTTCCTTTCATCTGCTGAACACAAACCTCCTCTTCTTGCTACTCCCTTAAAAGGTGAACGCACCTTTAGCTAAAGTACCGTTATTATCTGGGGGAAAAAGCAGATTACTGGCAAAGAAGTGAAATTTCACTTTTCTTTCTTTATCTGTTTCCTGTTCACCCTTCCCCGAGCTGACCAGTGGATGCTTCTCTTCCTAATTTTAAACCTGTGCCTCATTCTTTCCATGCCGTGAAGATTGCGTGCTAAATTATTGCTGTTTCTAAAATGTTGCTCAGCCCTTGGAGTAGGTTTTATTTGTCACTGAGTCAGTGGGATCTCTAGGCCTGTTTCTCTGTTAGTCTCAGGGTAAAAAGATGGTCCTTAATAGTCTCTTTTCTTCTTCATCAGGAGGCTATTTTGTAAGGGTCTCAGAGGAGGGTCGTAAACTCGAGGGAAATACATTCTTCCACTTGAAATTAGCATTTGTTCTTAAAAAAGAAAGAGGCTCTAAACTGTCATCAATTGAGTGTTTCCTCTAAGAAATAATGGATTCTTACCAGGAGAGGGGAGCACTTTCTCACAGTGAGTCAGAGAAATGACAAAACAGAATGGAAAAATCCCTTCCCATTGAGAACACCTTAGAATACACAATGTTCTCTCTTTAACCCGAGACCCTCAGTTTCAGCACCTCACATGCTCTGACTCTCCATCGATTGTGTGCTTGTCTTAAAGATGGAACACTCTAAACTGTCTGGATTGAAATCCATTGTTACTACTGAGATGAAAATCTTTAGCGGAAACCGGCAGTCATTGCTGATGGAAGAGCAAAATTGTCCAACCCCGTAGGAAAGGGAACTTTGCTGTAACCAACAGAAGCACATGTGTGCAATGGACGGAAGGTTTGTGTCCTCCCCAAAGTAATATGCTGAAATCCTAACCCTCAAGGGGAAGGTATTAGGAGATGGGGCCTTAGGGAGGTGATTAGGTCACGAGGGTGGAGTCCTCATGAATGGGACTAGTGCCCTTAGGAAAGAGCCCGCAGAGAGCTCCCCTGCTCCTTGCACTGTGTGAAGACAGTGGGAAGACAGCCGTCTGTGAACCAGGAAGCAGGCCCTCACCAGACACCAAATTGGCGGGCACCTTGGTCTTGGAGTTCCCAGCTTCCTAAGCTGTGAGAAATAAACGTCTGTTGTTCATCAACCACTCAGTCCATGGTATTCTGTTATAGCAGCCCAAATGCACCAAGACAACAGGCATTTACCCTTTCATCCAGCATTTCCATTTCTAAGAATTTACCCTGAAGACTTGCCCTGAAATGCAAAATAAGATAGGCGCAAGGTCATTCGCTGTGGTATTATTTTTGATAGCAAAATATTGGAAACAACCTACATACCTGTCCAAGGGGGATTGGTTGAAGACACTATGCTAGTCACATGACGGAGTACTATGCAGCCATACAAATGACAGTGAGGAAGGTGTTTCTGAATTGGGAGGATTTCCAGTGTTATGTGAAAGAAGCGACGTATGAAAGAGCATATGCAGGATGTGAGCAAAAGAAGAGGTTATATAGTTATGCACACACTTTTTTCTCCCAGAAAGAAACACAGGAAAGAAAAGGAGAAACTTGTAAAGATGGTTACTTCCAGAGCTGGCGTAGATGGTAAGACTTTCTGAGTGTACCTTTTTATACAGTTTTGACTTGTAAATCACATAGATGTTTTACATATTCAAATAATTTTTAAAAATCTGAAAACATGGGGAAAAAATCAAATCTTAGCATTGAAAAGAAACATAAACAAATGAACCTAAGTAATTATCAAATTGATGACGTAACCACACAGAAAAAAATGGATTCAAGTAGTTTTGGATGTAGTCCTTTGTCTTTATACCACTGCTGAGATCTCTTCTAGGACTGAAAAAAGCAAAGACGTCTTCATCTTTACTTAGGACGTGTTGTGGGCTGAATTGTGTTGATATGTTGAGGGGCTGACCTGGTGGCGTAATGGTTAAGTTTACGTGCTCGGCTTCAGTGGCCTGGGGTTAGGAGGTTCAGATCCTGGGCGCAGACCTCCACACTGCTCATCAAGCCGTGCTGTGGTGGCATCCCTTATACAAAATAGAGGAAGACTGGCATAGATGTTAGCTCAGGGCCAATCTTCCTCGAGCAAAAAGAGGAAGATTAGCAACAGATGTCAGCTCAGGGCCAATCTTCCTCAAGCAAAAAGAGGAAGATTAGCAACAGATGTTAGCTCAGGGCCAACCTTCCTCGCCAAAAAAAAAAAAAAAAAAAATATTTTAAAAGAAAGGTATATCAAAGTCCTAACCCCTGGTACCTTTGAATGTGAGTGGTTTGGAAATAGGCTCTTTGCAGATGTAATTGATTAGGATAATGTCACACTGGATTAGGGTGGGCTCTAATCCAGTGACTGGTGTCTTTATAAGAAGAAGGAGGTTTGGACGCAGAGACACAGGAACACCCAGACAGGAAAAGCTTTGTGAAGATGTTGGTAAAGATTGGAGTGATGCTTTCACAAGCTAAGAACAACCACAGTTACTGGCAACCACCAGAAACTAGGAGAGGGGCGTAGACAGACTCCCCCACGGCCTTCAGAGGGAACGTGGCCCTGCCAACACCTTGATTATGGACTTCGGGTCTCCAGGACTGTGGGGGAACAAGTTTCTATTGTTTTCAAGCCGCCCAGTTTGTGGTCCTTTGTTACGGCAGCCCCAGGAAACGGATACAGTAGATTTGTTGTGGGTTTGAGTATAGACAGAGTAATTGTGAAACTGCGTGTATTTGTAGAACAGAGAAATATCCTACAATGCGTTGAGGACCAAGGTCCTCGCTTTTAGAAAAGGAAGATGAAAACACGGAATGGGGAGAGTAAGGAGGAGCGCTGTGTGATGGATTGGAATTGAAGGCGTTCTTATGAACCCATGCGCTTTCCCAGCTCTGTCCACTGAAAAGGTCTAGAAACCAGCCGGTGGTAATGAGCACAGGATAGTCCCCAGATCTTGGTTTCCAAATACCGTTCTCCACTGAAAGGAGCTAGGGCTTCTTGGAAAAATGGCTAACTCCAGGTCTAGGATATAGAAAGTATATAAAGTATCTTGTTGTGTCAAAAAGCAAGGAAGTATCCAAAGATAGGAGAGCATCTATCAAAGGATGCAGTAGCCAGCTTAAAGGGCTCCTACTGGCTACATTTGTGACAGTTTGAGCATCAAAAAGAATATGATAGTAACGGATTAAAACACACCGAACTAAAACAAAAACAAAAACAAAACCCACCATGAATCCATAGTGATACTCGAAAACAAATAAAACAAATGAAAAAACAAAGGGTCTTCTTCACAGAAGAAAAGCAACTGAGATAAGTAGAAGGAACACTAGAACTTTCCCCTTTTGCAATTCCCAATGTAATGGTTGATTCAGGAAGGATCATTAGTGGATGTTAAAAGCCCCTGAGTGAAAGGTTAATGGGAAAGAGGTTATTTACAGAGTCTCAAACTAACACTTTACAGACAACTTGTCAGTTGCAAAAGGAAAAATTGTACCTTTGCTTCGGAGCAATCTGGCAGCTTCTGAATTAACCAAACGATCAAATTTAGCATCAGGAATAGCGGGCCAGCTGACATCAGAGCCTCCTGATGGGATGCATTCGGAAGCACACATCACCTGCATGCGTTCTTGCTCAAGTGTTTAACCTGAATCTAACCAAGCCTCCGGCCTTGCCTTGCAGTTTAAAGGAAACACAGGGAGTGAAGGAACCAGTTAAAACACCACGTGAGGAAGCAGTCAGACAAATCCACAATGGGGGCCATTCCACAATCAATAAGCCTGGATTTTCAAGTAGTCGGTCATGGAAAACAAATCGGGGAGACTGTTTAGATTACAGGAGTCCAAACACAGCAAACCGACAAAGGCAGGGTTTGCAACTTGATGAGATATTGATTGACAAATCCCAGCTGGCAAGACATTTTGGGGACAATAGGGGGAAATCTGAATATAGACTGGATATTAGAGAGATTATGGGATGATTGTGAATTTCCTTTTTTTTTTTTTTTTTGTCTTTTTGAGTTTCCTTAAGTGTGATAATGGCATGGTGATTGAGTAGAAGAACGTTCTTAGTCTTAGAAGCTGCAGGCTGGATATTTAGGGCTGAAGTGTTGTTATGATACCTGCAATTTACTTTCACGTGGTTTAGTGGTTCATTGTACTATCGTTACAATTTTCCTGCATGTCTAAATTTTTTCTTTATAAAAATTTGAGGGAAAGGAAAAAAGCATTTAGAGAAATGGCACATTTGGTTTAACAATCAAGTTTAAATGTCGTCAGATGTAAGGTACAGGATATTGAGTTTGGGCTGAGGGAATGAGGTGGACTTGGCAGTCAGCTCACCCACCGGGAGAGCCCTGGGGTGCCGGGACCCACTGGAATGTAAGCCCCATGAAGGCAAAGCTTTTGGTACCCTGTGTTCACTGCTGGACCCCCAGGACCTGGGGCAAAGCCTGGATCATGGTAGATGCCCAAGAAGCATCCGTGTGACACAATGAAGTATAAATAGCTTGGTGATAAACATCTTCATCTGATTTCTGATTTTTTTTTCAGGATAGACTCTTGGTTAAAGATTAAGAGGATTTTTGTTGCCTTTCACATATATTATGAAATTACAAAAGGTTATACTGGTTTAAACCCCACCCGTGTCTCTCTCTGCATTCTTTCCAGTAGTCAATATTAGAATTTTAAACAGTGTGCCAATTTAATACATGAAGAATGATATCTTGTCCTATTTTACATTTATTTCTATACTAGTGAAGTGGATTTTTGTTGTTGTTGTTTGTTTATGATCATTTTGTATCCTTCTTCTTCTTCTTTTTTTTTTTGGTGAGGAAGACTGGCCCTGAGCTAACATCTGTTGCCAATCTTCCTCTTTTTTGCTTGAGGAAGAGATTGCTGCTAAACTGACATCTGAGGCAACCTTCTTCTATTTTGTTTGTGGGTCACCACCACAGCATGGCTTGATGAGTGGTGCTGGGTCTGTGTGGGGGATCTGAACCTGAGAACCCTGCTCCGCTGAAGCCAAGCACGTGAACCTAACCACTTGCCACTGGCCCAGCCCCTGTGTCCTTCTTTTGCAAATAATCTTTTCATGCCTTTTACTTGTTTTAATTTTAGGATGTATTTTTTTTAACTGATTTGTACATACAGTGTGCCGTGTTGTTTATGAGTTGTTTTTTTTAACACGGCCCATTTTGTAGAAAGGAGCATATTTCTGAAGGATGTGTGACTCACAGTATCAGTGAGGGCTGATGGGTGCTGAGTGATGGGCAGTGGGGTGGGCTCTGCAGCCCCCTGCCCCTGGTCCCTTTCCCACTGGAGAATTGGGCAGTGTGCTGGGCACCTCACCATCCCTCTCACTCAGCACAGAGACGAGGGTCGAGGGTCGAGGGCTGGGGTGGGGGCGGGCAGGGAGGAGCCTCCCAGGGTCTTTTGGTCAAGCCTCTGCCTTCAGGCAGGCCAGACGGTTGTATTGCGATTTTACAAGAAGGACAGCCATGGGTGAGACCTCTCCTTGGACACACGAGGGGCTGAGGGAGGCTTTTCAGTCCCGAACCATTGCTGTGGCCTCAGGTCACTTCCAGGAGGTCCTGTCACCACTGCCTGTCTCTCTTCCCCTGTCTGACACAATTTGATCTGAAACTGTCGCCATCAAAACCAGACTTGCCTTGCTTGCCGGTTCAGTCTCTCTTTCACAAACATATGATGACGTCACCACAACTTCAGGAAAAAAAGGGAAGAAGAGCTGACAAATCTACGTGGACGGCTGACGGTTCGGTAATTAATTTCTTCCACGACTGACTCTTGAGCATCCGCTATCTGCAAAGCCCGGATCGGCGGCCAGGCCTCAGCACCCACCGTGGCTCCAGCACGCGGCCGGCTGTGACTGACTTCAGACCATCACCGTGTGGGAACCCCACAACGTCACCCAACAAAATGCTGAGAATATGATAATGACAGTTTCTGAAAAGATTGCTCTTTGAGAGCACGTTATTTAGAGTCTCTGAAGAGTTTATTTTATTGCCTTTCACATAATAGAGGCCTAGTAAATAATTTTAGAAAAATTACTGGAGAAATTACATCTTTAACGTTGTAAACATATTTTCTTTCTTTAAATTTTTCTTAATCGTGGGAATGGAGGATAACGTTAAGAGGAAATTTTAGTGACACATGGCATCTTTACTTGTCTTTTTCTGAGGAGGCTGGATTTTAACGTGGGGGATCTTTAACGTGGGTCGAGCACAGATGATTCGTTAAGGAAGAGCTCCCAGGAGAAAGGAGCGAGGGAGCAGGGAGGCAGCACCGGGAGAGGATGGCAACCGAAGGAGTGGTTTCAGGCAGAGTCCCAGTTTCAGCTGCTCCCACAGGGGGCACTGGAGCCCCTCAGAGTTAGTCCCCACTTGTGACAAGGAAGCTGGAATTTCATACTTTGACAACAGCCAGTCATGCCTAAGGGCTGTGCCCTATGTGTGTGTGTGTGTATGGCAGTGGGGCAGATAAACACTAGGCACGGGAACAGGAGAGAGGCCGGTGGGGTCAGAGGCACTGGATGCTGAGCGTTTTGCATGGCGCCTGATGTGTATAAGTAGATTTTACCGAATTCTCTTTCTGTTCTAATTTATAGGATGATCTCAGTGTAGCAGTTATCTATTGCTGTGTAATGAATGAGCCCAAGACCTTGCAGCTTTCAGCAACATTTCATCTCTCATGGAACTTCTGCAGGTCAGGGAGCCCGTGGTTCTGGCTCAGGGTCTCTCATGAGGCTGCAGTCCAGCTGCTGGCCAGGCCTGGAGGCTCTCCCTCCAGACTCATTCACATGGCCATTGGCCCCATTTTCTCACCCTGTGGGCCTTTCCTTGGGCTGCCTGCTGAGCATCCTTGTGACATGGAAGCTGGCTTTCCAGAGCAAGAGAGCCACAAGAGGAACACCAATGCCCACTGCTTTGTATGACCTTGACTCCAATTCACACACCAGAACGTCCACCTGTCAGGTTGAAGGTGGTCATGAAGTGTATCCCACACTCAATGGGAGAGCATGAATCCCGAGTGGCGGGGTCACTGGGGGCCATCTTGGAGGTGGGCTCTCACAGATTGCTTCAGCTTTTTTCCAGAAAGTTCTGAGGACAACCAGTGCTCCTGTCCCATCTGTGAGTTTGACACTCGCCAAAGCAAAGACTCCAGGTGGACAAAGACACTGAGGTGTTTCTGCTGCAGCTGCTGTCCCTTTTGCCCTCTCAGGCGGGCTGCATCCTCCCACACTGTGCAGTGCCCCCCTTTAGATATAACACTCTTTCTGTAAAAGGAGTCACCTGTGATTTGATGTCTCGCCTCGAACCCAAATCCAGCCATCTCATTTCTTTCGCTCACACACAGGTCCTTAGCTCTCTGTCCCCTGTCCAGGCGTGACAGCCTTCTCTTGGCAGACACGTGACTTTGCAACCTGGGAAGACTTGACTCCAGGCACAATAATTAAACTTGGCCAAAATAGAGCATGCTATTATTCTACAGCGCAGAGTCGAAATCTTAACTTAGAGGTTTTATAGTTGCCTGACCGGCAGTGTCAGAATTTAAGAGGCCGACAGTGCCAATTACCCACGTCAGAGAGACAAAAGGATGGGGGGAGGTCGAATGCTGCCTTTCAGGACCCCGCGTGCTGTCTGGTCTTGGGTCCCACCAGGGTGTTGAGGGCCACATGGCTCGCTCTTTTCTGTCTCTATTGCCTGCCCCTCCCCCCCCCAGGCCTGTTCCTTATGAGCAATGGAAATCCCAGTACATTGTTTACAGGCAAAACAAGCCATTTCTCCCATGGATTCTTGTACTATATGAAGGCTAACATGCTCAATGGTGTTGCTATAGTCAGTGTAACAGCAAATTTTGAGCATCAGTTTTTTAGAATCTCTTTCTCTCTATATACACAATATAGAGCCAAGATAGTGAAATAAGACCCCGTGGAGGCTGTGCTGCCAGAGTTGAAAGGCGGAGGGAAAGTACAAAATGATAAAGTCCTGGGAGGGCCTGGCGCAGTCCAGGGATAAAACCCAGATGACCAAGAGGATCAATGGGGGCAAGGCCTTCACGCCCTCCAGAAGGCTCCATGGACACAGGCTGGGACTGAAGCCTCAGGCAAGGACCTGGATTGTACGTGCTCTGCGTGGGGATTAAGGCAGATCTTTACAAATAAAGCCAGAGTAAGGCTAATGGCAACTGGAAATATGAATATAAATGCAAGGACAATGCATAAGCATCATGTTGATTAATGTAAGCATTGCAGAGGAAATTCAAGCTGTTCTAACCCCGGCAGACATTTATTTACCAGCCACCTTATGTGACAAGCACTGTTTTAAATGTTTTCCATGCATTTTTCCCTTGATTTCTCACAACTCTGTAGAGTGGGGTCAGACCTATAAATTTCAGAAACTTTTTGCTCGTCAGCATTGACTTTCTTTTCTTGAGCACTGGTTTCTCCACCAGCAGGCATAAGTTCCCGGGTTTGGGGAAGACGATCTCTCAGAGTGTCTAGTACCTTTAACGGAGATATTGATTACTCTTACAGTGATTACGGTGTTTTTCTAATCATAGCTTAGTTAACTTCACATGTCAGTTTCTACAGGAAATGGTGTTATTTGCCAAACAACGTTTTTGGGGGTTTCTATTTTCTTACTTTGCCATCTTTCTGCTGGAAAGTCTCAGAAACATGATCAATCACTTTGATCACTCCACGTTTGAAAAGGGATTGGTGTATCTGCCTCTTGACATTGATAGTGTAAATTTGAGACAGCTACGCCTGCACAACCAGCATGCTGAAAATGCATGCATGAACGAATGCACACATAGGGCCAGAGGATGGTTGACATTACATCCTTTCAGGAAGATCAGGAAGTGGGACAAAACTCTCAGTATCCCTGACTCCTGCCCGCAGATGACGTGCCCAGGGCCAGACTCTTTCCTGGAAGAGCATTCTGGCTTTGCTCCCGGACGTGTGCAGCTGAGGCCGTGGTTCCCTCTGTGGAGCATGACTGAGGTGACTGGGGCCCGGAAACCTTGCCGAGCAGGAACGCATCAGAGCCGCACAGCCAAGGCCCCTCAACAGGCTCCTGGACCCTGGCTTTGAGGGTATTGAGGCTTTGGGGAAGCTGCCATGGGAAGTGGTTGCTAACCGTCCCCCCGAGTCACCAAATAAGGAGTTTTCTGATAGAAATCAGCACTTGGAACAGCAAAGGTGCTCAATAAATATTCATTATGTGAGTGAACACATGAATGAATGAATATATAGATGAATGGATTCCTCCAGTTTACAGGGGTGAAGCATCTACCAAAAATAATGATTTTTGTTTTAGATCAGCTAACCACAAAAACAGTTCATTCTTCCTATTGATATAGGGGTAACAGAACAGATGGTCTGTGAAGGCGACTACTCATCTCTGGTCAGGGCTGGTGGGTACAGAGCTCAGATGGTGCCCTGCCCACCTCCAGGGGTACCTTTTACATAGATGGCACTGTGAATGGTGTCCTCTAGAGTTGGGCCCTGGAATCACATCCTCAACTTAAAAATGTGTACTTCAGGGGCTGGCCTGGTTGTGTAGTGGTTGGGTTCACCTGCTGCACTTTGGCGGCCCAGGGTTCATGGGTTTGGATCCCAGGCATGGACCTACACACTGCTCATCAAGCCATGCTGTGTTGGCGTCCCACATACTAAATAGAAGAAGATTGGCAACAGATGTTAGCTCAGGGGAAATCTTCCTCAAGCGAAACGAGGAAGATTGGCAACAGATGTTAGCTCAAGGCCAATCTTCCTTACCAAAAAGAAAAGAGTACTTCATTCTAGACTCTGTAACTGAGAGGCATGCACCCAGGTCATTCATTCATTCATTTATTCATCAACTGTCTTAGGCCTGGGGATATGACAGTGAATAAAGACGTCAGCCCAGCCCTTGAGCCCTATTCATCTAATAGAACAGACAGATAAGTCATCAAGAAATTATACACTATTATATGATAGGGATATTGTACGGCACAAAGAAAGCTCAAGAGAGGAGTACCTACCACAGCCTGAGGCAGGAAGTATGAGGGAGGGGTGGTGGGTCAGGGAGGGCTTTCTGGAAGAAGCTAAGGATGAAGGATGAATAGGAACTATCCAGGCAACAGTGGGGGTAGGGGAAGCAGCAGCATGTGCAAAGGTCCTGAAGGGAGAGCACTTTCAAATCGTTGAGACATAATCACAGGTAACGTGTTGGGTACCCATCATTGTTCTCAGCACTTTACAGGTGTTAACTTACTGTTTTCTTCAGAATGCCTCCAGTTAGTAAAGCATTATTAATATCCCCAATTTAGAGATGAGCAAACTGAGACAAAGAATGGCTGGGTCAGTTGCCTAAGGTCACACCTAGTAAAGGATAGAGCAAGAGCCAAGCTCCAGAGTCCAGATCTAGAGCCTGCAATCTTTTATTTTCCCTCAAGATATTTCAATTACTACTATCTTTTTACATTTTGAAAGAATCTCAAAAATTGCAAGTACAGTACTTTTCCTGAGCCATTGGAGACTCAGTTACTGACCTGATGACACTTTTTAGTGTGTATTTCCTACAACCAAGGACCAGCTCCTTTATAACCCAAATACAAGCACCAAAGTCAGGAAGTTAACACTGATCCATTATTGTGAACTCATGCTCAGATTCCCGTCAAATTTCACCTATTGTCCCAATAATGTCCTTTACAGCAAAAAGATCCAATCCCAGTCACCCGCCCTGTCCGGGTGTCCAGCCCCTTTGGTTGCCTTCAATCTGGAATGGTTCCTCAGTCTCTGCTTGGCATTTGTAACCTTGGCACTCAAAGATTTCAGGCCAACCATTTTGGAGAATGTTTCTCGATTTGGTTTTTCCTGATGTTTTCTTTGATTCTCTTCAGGTTTGGCATCTCGGGCAGACTACCTTGTCAGTTGGCAGGTTCTTGAATTTTACAAAATGAAACCCCACTCTATATGTTCTTCTGTGACCTCCCCCAAGAACAGATGTAGTTTATCACGTGCTTGTATGTGCTGGGTCCTGTCTGTGTGACATGATGGAGTCGTGGGAAGAGTAAGAATTTCTTTACCCAGGGCCGCACGCTGGTATGAGGACCATCCAGCACTCAAGACCCGCTCTGACCTCTCTGATGTCTTGCCTGTTCGAGGACCCTCTTGGGCCTCCTAAGGTCAGAGCGGGTTGAATCTTGAAGCCGAGAGAAACAGGCTTCCTGGGTCCACTCGCCCTGGCTTCCATGTCCTCCCCAGAGCCAGACCATCAAGTAAAGGTTTTTAAATTAAGAAGTCAAAAGAATTAGAAAAAAATACAACCAATAAGATACAAAATTATGACTTACAAAGGAAACAGAATAATTAACATTGTGGGTACAGGATAGACAGAACCAATAAAATAATAGTTTAAAAACCAAAATTAGGTTACTGACAAGTTATGGTTATAAACAGTCCAGCGGACAAAATAAAAGGAGATAGGAAGGATTATAGCTAAAAAGGAATAGGGAATAAAACAATAAGTGAAAACTCTCAAAGCCCCAGAAGCTTAGGGATTTAAGTCCCTAAGATAAAGGGATTTGACATTAGAGCAAAGCCAGAAGCACTGAATTTTAATAGTGGTAATAACTATAAAGGTAAAAAGCAAAAGGAAAACATTTAAAAGGCGATTATAATAGAGGGAAAATAAGAAGGAAAGCAAAAGGACACGGTAAGAAAGCTTAAAAACGAGAAGAATGATAGAGCAACCAGAATAACCAAAACAAGGCAAAATAGACTCAAATGGACAATTTAACAAGTGCGAAAATGTCAACAGTTTAAAACACTAAAGATGCAATTATGAGTAGGTAAAACGCATGCTCCAAGCTCAGCCCAAAGCCTATTATTATTGTTGTTTTATTATGATTATTTCAAATGTTTAAAAAGCCGGCAAGTCCAAGAGGCGGTCCAGCTGACCCCTTGACATCTGAGTTCCTCTGGTCACCTCTGGGCCTGGGAGGGAGGAGGGACAGCTGCGGGCCACGCCCACCACAAGGACACGCCCATCTCCAGACCACGCCCACCCAAGGCCAAGCCCACCTCAGTTCCTGGCCTGGAAGAGCCGCTTGCTATGCAGCCCACAACCGAAAGGCCTCGTGGGCAATACGCTCCTTCAGCTTCCTAACCAGGGGAAAGAGTTTAGGACTGCTGAAAATAAGATATAGCTGTCAAAAGTATACGAAATTAGCTGCATAAGCTGTGAAACATAAGACGTGGTTATATTCATTCTGAGACAGGGTAAGAATAGAAACAATTTCGGAGAGAGAAAATCTAAACCTGTTCAGTCACCATGTCCGAGCGGCTTGAGATCCTTCGGATACTCTAGTGTCCTTTGCTGATGGTCTACAGACTTGGGGGGAATGCCCCGGCCTCAGCCAGTCCCCAGGTGGAGGGATGCCAGAGAGGAAATTAATTTACGACGCTTCATTTCCATTGTTAGTGCTGGGGGCACTGGGTCTCCTGTCCTACTGGGGCGGGGGCGGGGGGGGGGGGGGGGCGGGGAGTGGGTTATTTCCAAAAGGTGGCTGGGCAGGCCGACCCCTCCCAGTTAGAGAGCTGCAAGGAGTATAATCCATCCTGGTCCTGGTGACCGCTGTGATGTGGCTTTGCAAGAGCCTTGGTGTGCACAGCCCTGGGCCACTATTGGACCTGTCTGCACAGATGTGTCTTCAAGTTCCCAGATTGCAACCTCTGCCCAGGGAATCTGCGCTCATTCATTCATTCATCTACCGTTTGCAAACACTGAGTGCTTCGGGTGTGTCAGACATGTGCTAAGTGCTCAGGAGGGAACAAAACTCCGCACAGTCCTGCCTTCAAGGACCCTGCAGTCGATGTCCCCCAGGCCACCATGATCAGTGGCGAGAGCAGTGGATGATTCTGCCCAACCTCCTGGAAAGGAGGCCCCCGGCAGGAGGATGGGGGTGGGGGCTGAAGGGTCTCTTTACTTCAGCTCCTGCCTTTTTAATTTTTAAAATAAAAGCTTTCAAAAAGTAAACATAATAAAAATTAAACTTTTTATTATGGAAGATTTCCAACATATACTAAAGTAGACAGAAATACTTCTCGCCAGCGTCAGCAGTTATCGATTCACGGCTTATCTTCTTTGATCTCTACTCCCACCCACTCCTTCCTGGGCCTGGATTATTCTGGAGTAAATCCTAGACATCCTATCATTTCATCCAAAATATTTCAGAATGTATCTCTACAAGATACGGGCTTAGAAAACGATCATAATACTATTAACGCTCCTAAGAAAATTAACAATTTCTTAACATCATCAAATATTTGATCCATGTTCAAATTTCCCTGATTGTGTTTTATTTTTATTTCTGTTTAAGATTGGCCCTGAGCTAACATCTGTTGCCAATCTTTTTTATTCTTCTTTTTCTTCTTCTCCCCAAATCTCCTCAGTACATAGTTGTATATTTTAGTTGTGGGTCCTTCTAGTTGTGGCATGTGGGACACTGCCTCAGCATGGCCTGATGAGCAGTGCCATGTCTGCGCCCGGGATCCGAACTGGTGAAACCCTGGGCCGCCAAAGCCGAGCGAGTGAACTTAACCACTCGGCCCCGGGGCCGGCCCCATCCCTGATTGTGTTTTAAACTTTCCCTCCTACAGTGTTTCCTTGAAACGGGATTCAGGTAAGGTGGCGTGGGGACCTGAAATAGGCCACCCCAAGATATGTCTCTTTGGCATCAGGATTATTTGAGGCTGATTGCTTTTGATAAACTGGGACAGGGAAGGAGGCTCTGAGGAATGGAACTTGCCCTTTGTTAGGACACATTTACATTTGTAAGGTAAATCTCTATTGTAAAAGGTGCCTCCCTCTCTGTACCAGGAAGAAGAAAGGAGATGACCTTCTCTCTAGAAACTCTTAATCAATACCAAAGGCAAGGACTTAAATCTGCATTTTATTGTGCTTGTCTGGTAGCCTCCTGTGACTGACTTCCTTCAGGATTAAGCATCTCTCCTTAGGCTAGGAACTGATTGCTGCGCTCACCTGTGACCACCCAGCTCGAGACAATAGAATTGCCTCCTGCTACACCCACCGCCCACCGAGATAGCAGACCCACTACCTGCAGTGTCCATCAAGTGCTGTGCCAACAGGGCAATCTTGTGACTATTGTGGGAGGGACATTTCAATCACATGTGAAACACCCTGTTTGGGGGTATATAACCACTCTGTGCACCCCACTTCTTCGGTGCCCTTTCTTCCTTCGGGAAGAAAGGTCCCGGGCCATGGTTCCTCATAAAGCTTTGTTTCATTTTCTCTTGCTATTCTGTCTCATGTGAATTTAATTCGTTCTCCGGCCAGACGAACCCCCATTTGGGGAGAGGAAGTGTCTTCCTCCCCTACAGTGGACACACTGCAATTGGTTGATAGGGCTTTCGTTTCTTTGAATCCTTCCCTCCCTTCTCATTTTCTCCTTGCACTTTGCTGAGGAATTGGGTCATCCTCGCTTTTGGATTTTGCTGTTTGCATCTGCACTGTCTTATTCTTCCTGTTCCTCTCTCTCCTGTGCTTCTTGTAAATCAGTGGATCTGGAGGCCCCTTAGAGTCAGGCTGCATTTCTTCAGCTCCGACACTGCCCCAAATGACTGACTAATGGCAAAACCCCAAAACAGCCTCCTTTAATAAAAGAGGCAGCCCCAACCTGCAGTGACTCAAGGCTTGCTCCTTGTGTTTACAGATTGTAAAGACTGTAAGACTCTCCTAGTAGCAACCCAAACCAGCATTTATGAACATCTGACAAGCTGCCCCCAGAGTTACAGGACATGGAACTTGCATATTTCCACGATCATTCTAAGACAGTGCCAAGAACGAGTCTTTGGTGCGGGCTTTCATGCAGTGACTACTTTGGAGATGGGTCCAAGGATAATAGTCACAATATTTAATAGCCAGGAAGGTCTGGCTGGAGCAGTTGGAGCAGAGCTGTTAACGCTCAGTGAGGCTGTCCCTGGCCCCCTCCTCCCCCCAGATGAGAATCAGCCCTGGGACGACTCTAATGTTTAATGCAGGCTGACCATCCTTGAAACAAGGAAGAACTCTCCCAATTCCTTCGGGGCATTGCTAGAAAAAGACAAAAGTATTTTCAGGCAGCCGGTCCATCCATTGTTGAACATTTTAAGAAGCATCAGTCTGCTCAGTTCACACAGAAAAATTGCCCCCTGTGAAATTTTATAATGTAGTTTCATTTTATATACTAAATGTCAGTTTATAAAAGCACATATTTGAGTTCTGTTCTTTTTTCATAGATATATATTTTGAATCAATTTGGTACTTCTGTGATCTGAAATGATTTCTGGGACCAGAACCCTGCTTTGCAGCACTGCATCTACAGTAAATAAAGAGCCAGCTTGCAACACCTTGACTTGGGAGGGCCCCTAAGGGACCAATGTGTTGATGGGCCGGGGGTGGGGGACCCCCTGTGCCTCTGGGCTTTGCTCCCTGTGGGCAGTTAACAGGAATACCCACAGCCAAGCTTCCCCTGGCAATAGCTCCGTCTAGGGCAGCCGAGGGAGTGGGAAATCATGGGATGTGGAATGGAAGCCTCTGGGTTCGTGGTCTGGCTGTCTCTCTAGCTGTGCAACCTTAGGCTAGTGACTAACCTTTGTTGAGTCTTAGTTTTCTTATCTGTGAAATGGGGATAATGATAAGAGACTTTAAAAAGATGGTACACATAAAGACCCTCAATGAACGTGAGTTCCTTCCCTGTACCCCTCTTTATAGCATATCTGTCTACAGTAATTGTGCTCCCGCGCTGCCCAGCAGCACCATGACTCCCCTGCCATTGTCCTATAGAAGAGGACTTGTACAACACCCTTGGGTGAGCTGCGGACAATTTTGGAACCTCTGAGGATAGGCACTGACCACTAAGAAGAACATCACAGGCTCCATCTCAGCACCCCCCAAGCTTCTTGCAAATGTAGGACTGGTTCCTGGGCTGTTGCGTGTTCTGGGTCTCTGAAGACCTCAGTCCTCTCATCTGCTGCCTCCAGCCTTTACTGCTCCTGTCTCCATTCTGCCGCTTCTCAGCTCACCCAAGTCCCCTTTGGCATTCTCTTGTGTGGGAGACCGAGACTCTAACTACACCAGGTATATTTTGGGTGCCTGACTCTCCTTCACATCCTTCTCAAAAGTTCTCCCAAACAAGCTCCCACTGAGGAAGTGGGAAGGGCCGTATTAACCCTGCCTCCTGTTCTCTTAGGGGATTGGTCCAGAGATAAGCACCTGACCCAAGGCTGGCCAACCAGATTCTTTTCCTTAGAAATTCTTTCTTTCTAAGAGACACAAAAGGAAGTCCCCATTGGCTGTGGAGAGCCAAGCTGAAAGGTCATACTGGCTATGATCACCATATTGGGTCATGGGCAAGCTGACAGGCAGAGAGAAGAAGTTGGTGTGAGCAGTAGGCAGAAGAGAATAGTCCACAGAGAAGAGCAGAGAGGAGCGGGCCCCATGACCTCCGGACAAGGGAGAAGGTGGCCGTGGTTCCCCATGGCTTTTCCCTTCCTGTAGGGCTAGGCTCCATCTCTTATATTTGGATATAAGGTATCCTTACAATATGCCCCTTTCACTTGAACAAATTTGAACAGGCTCTGATCTTTGCAATCAAAGCAGCATGACCAGGGAATGAGACAAGGATACAGACTGTTTCCACTTCTATTCAACATTGTAATGGAAGTCCTTACTGGCGCAATAAGGCAAGAAAAAACAAACGGGAGGCATGAAGATTGGAAAGAAAGAAGCAAAACTATCTTTAATCACAGATGGCAGGATGGTGTGCATAGAAAATCCAAAGGAATATACAAACAATTAGAAGTGGTAAGCAAATTTATCATGGTCACAGGATTCCAAGTGAGCATGCAAAAATTAATTGCATTTAAGCATACTGCCAATAAACAATTGAAAAATGAAATTACGAAACGCTGGCATTTAAAATGGGATCAAAAACATTTAGGGGCCGGCTCCATGGCCGAGAGGTTAAGTTCGTGTGCTCCGCTGTGGCGGCCCAGGTTCGGATCCTGGGAGCGGACATGGCCTTGCTTGTCAGGCCACGTTGAGGTGGCATCTCACATCCCACAACTAGAAGGACCTGCAACTAAGATATACAGCTATGTACTGGGGGGGTTGGGGAGATAAAGCAGGAGAGAAAAAAAAAAAAGATTAACAACAGTTGTTAGCTCAGGTGCGAATCTTTAAAAAAAAACATTTAATACCTAGGAATAAATGTAATTAACATATTTGTAAATCTCTATACTAAAAACTACAAGTCATTGCTGGATTAATTTAAGGAATATTTAAATAAATGGCAAGTTAGGACATGTTCAAAGATTGAACAATTTAAGGTGCCAGTATTCAGTTGTCAATGATCTCCAAATTTATCTATAGAGAAAATGCAATCTGAATCAAAATCCTAGCAGACTTTTTTTTGGAGTAGAAATTGACAAATAGAGTCTAAAATTGATATGGAAATGCAAAGGACCTAAAATAGGCAAGATGACTTTAAAAAAGAACAAAGTAGGATGGTTTACACTACCAGATTTTAAGACTTAGCATAAAGCTACGGTATTTAAGACAGTGTGATATTGGCATGAGGAAAGACAATTAGATCAACGAAACAGAATGAAAGTCCAGAAAAGATCCACGTGTCTTCAGTCAGTGGATTTGGGGGGGCACCAGGGCAATTCACTGGGGGAACAGAAGTTCTTTTTAATAAATGATGCCAGAGCAACTGGGTATCCATATGGACACAGACCTAAATGTGAAAGCTAGAAGTATAAAACGTCTAGAAGAAAAACATAGGCGAATAGCTTTGTGACTTTGAAGTAGTCAAATATTTCTTAGATAGGCTAGAAAAGGACAAACAATAACAGGGAAAATTGATAAATTCGTCTTCATCAAAAATAGAAAATTTCTGCTCATTAAAAGACAGGGAAATTAAAAGGCACGGCCGTAGACTGGTAGAACATATTTGCAATACATATATCAGATCAAGGACTTGTAGTAAAGATCTGTAAAGAACTCCTACAAATTAAAAGAATGAATAAATAAATAATGGGCAAAAGACTTCAACAGAAACTTCACAAAAGAAGATACATGAATAGCCGATGAATATATGAAAAGATATTCAACATCATGAGGCATCAGGGAAATGCAAATTGAAAGCACAGTGAGAAACTACAATATATTAGACTAAATACAGTCGCAAAGACCGGCAATTCTGAGCATTGGTGAGAATCTGGAGCAAGTGGAACTTTGATACCTTGCAGGCAGGAGTGTGAAATAGTACAACTGAGAAACTTTCAGAAATTATTTGGCTGTTTCTAATAAAGTTAAATATACACCTATATCCTAAGACCGAGAAATTCCACTCTTGGGTACAAACCCCAGAGAAATGAGTGCATACATCCACAAAAAGACTTGTCTAAGAACGTTCACAGCAACTTTATTTATAATAGTTTGAAAACTAGGAAAGATCCAAATATCCATCAACAGAAGGATGATGAGCAAATTGTGGTAATACTTCTCAGCAATAAAAAGAACACTCTGATGCTCACACATTGATGAATCTTAAAGATATTATGTTGAGTAAAAGAAGTCAGACACCATAGGGTACGCACTGTGTGATCCCATTTATGTGGTTCAAGAACCAGCAAAACTGCTCTACTGGTGACAGAAATCAGAAGATGGTTATGTCTGCGAGGGTCGGATATTGACTGGAAAAGTGTCAGGGTGCCTCCTGGGGCAATGGAAATGTTCTAGATCTTGCTCCAGCTGATGGTCAACGGCATGTATATGTATGTGACAGTTCATTGTTATGGACTGAATTGTGTCCCCTCACCCCAAATTCATGCGTTGCAGCCCTAACCCCCCAATGTGATGGTGTTTGGAGATGGGGCCTTTGGGAGGTAACTAGGTTTAAACGAGGTCATGAGGGTGGGGCCCTCATGAAGAGGAAAAGACCAGAGCTTGCTTCCTCTTTCCCTCCGCCATGGGAGGACCCAGTGGGAATGTCTACAAGCCAGGAAGAGAGCCTTCCCACAACCCAACCCTGCTGGCACCCTGATCTGGGGCTTCCAGCCCCCAGGACTGTGAGGAATAAATTTCTGTTCCTTCAGCATCCAGTCTGTGGTATTTTGTTCTGGCAGCCCAAGCTGACTCATACATTCCTCAAGCTGTATACCCGAGATTTGCACATTTTGTTGTAAAATTTCCTTCAATAAGTACTATTAAAATTGCTTTTATGAAAATACTACCTATAGTGACAATTACAAAAAAGAGGGGTCAGATATTTGGGGCCCTGCATGAGATAAACACTCCAATCTTTCTTCAGTGGTTTCCAGTCTTTGTACCACGTGGGGTTCTTTTCTTTCTTTCTTTTTTTCTTTTTGGCTGTTAAATGTAGATCATGAAGCCTGCATTTACATGCACAAATCAAGCAAAGAGAAAGAGAATTGTTTTCCTGGCTTAGAGTAAGAGGGACTTCAACGGGAATGGATGACGAAAGGCGTTGGGAAAGAGACACCCGAAACTGAACAAGAGATACTCAAAATCGACCGAGGCACTTTGTACGAGGGACACAGTGTATGAAGATAGGGACACAGGTGTGGGCAAGAGCTGGGATTAAATTACTTTTCACAAATAACAGGTTGGAGCGTCTGACTGCTGTGGTGCTAGTGGAATGAAGAGTGAGCAGAACAGAAGAGAATGGATGTCCCATTTGCACGGCACATACTGGTTCCCCGGATGTCCGCGTCAAACAGACGCTGATGGAGAGGCTCAGTGACGCTAGATGGTAACATATCCCAGGAGAAACTCGTATTTTGGATTTTACCTATGGAAGCAGTAACTCAAAGCCCTCAGAGCTTGACAGCCCATCAGGAGGTTTTTTTCTAGAAAACTTTTTCATAGCAGGTGCATTATGACTTCGCTTGCCATAGAAACCCAGTTCAGAAAACCTACCAGAGAGCCCAGCGGGGAGCCCAACAAGGGTGAGACCCCCGCGGGAAGGAGTGGGCTGCTCACAGGACCCTGACAATTCCCTCCAGATAAAACCTGGAAGGTCTCCTTACCCCTCTTCAATGACTGTTAAAATATGGGAACATTTATGTGTCGATTGGGAAATAACCACGGTCTGAGTCCCCTCCTTTCCCCCTCCCAGGGCCCTTCCTCTGCCCCTCTGGGACTCTTGCTCCAGTGTTGGGTCCTGGTCATCAAATATTTGTGCTATTGCTTCTGCAGACCCCTCGATGTGGGGGATGAGCTGAGGGTGACTTCACCGTCTCCTGGAGTGTCCCGTGTAGGTGGCCAGACATTTACAGCGGTGTTCTCGGCTCTTGGGGCTTAAGCCAAATTGGGGGCAACAGGGAGCAGTTGTTCTTACTAGCTGATTACACATAGTAAAATAGGTCCCTGTCACTTTATATATATGTATATTGAAGCCCTGTGGGCAAGGCTATGTCAGGAAGCAGAAGAGAGCTTGCCACCTGTTCTGGATGCCTCAGCCAGACTTCCCCAGCGCAACATGGAAACACTGTTTTCCTGTAACTCTCCAGGGATTTGTAGAGAGTATGACATTTCTAGGAATTTAACTTAGGAAATAACGAGGGATGGGCATCAGGATTTTATCATCATGATAGTTATCATAGTGTGGCTTACAAAATAGCAAAAACCGGAAACTCCCTAGAGTCAGAGATTGCTGTCTCCTCCCATATCTATTCCCCTGTCTTCCTTACTCATGGGACCAATTTATGGAGGGATGGGGATTGGCAGAAACAGACTTGATTTAAAAAAGACGCACACATTTCCCAGCTTCCTCACAGGTGTGACCGAGTTTTGGCCAAGGAGATGTAAGTGCCAATTGTTGGGTAGCTTCAGGGAAGCTCCTTAAAAGGAGGGCAGACTAGGCTAGCATGTGCCCCCCGCTTCCTTCTTCCCTCCACCTGAACTGTGGCTCTGATGGCTGGAGCTCTGGCAGTCATCTTGACAGAGGGCAGAGTAGAAGCTAGAAGCCTGGGTCTCTGAAGGCGTGAAGGAGCTACTGTCACAGCCATCCAGGCTTCTTTCACACAAGAGCCAAGTAGACCTCTGTTTCGTGAAGCTGTATTATTTGGGTTTTTTGGTTACAAGCAGCTAAATTCAGTCCAAACTGATCCAATACCCAAATATCCAACAGCAGGAGCCTGATTAATGAACCACAATGCAGTCATACTATAGATTATGTTATAGCCATTAAATGAGTGTGTAGAACAATATTTAGGAACATGGAGAGGTATTTGTGATATACCATTAAGTAGGTTGCAAGACGATGTACAGGAAGATCCCGTTTTATGAAGAGAAAATATACATAAAACAGAGAGGAATAAATGACTTGATGGGCTGGCCCCATGGCATAGTGGTTAAGTTTGGCACACTCTGCTTCGGCAGCCTGGGTTCATGGGTTCGGATCCCAGGCACAGACCTATACCACTCATTGGTGGCCATGCTGTGGGGGCATCCCACATGCAAAATAGAGGAGGATTGGCACAGATGTTAACTCAGGGCTAATCTTCCTCAGCCAAAAAAAAAAAAAAAAGACTTGAAACAGTTACAATATGTTAAAAACCTCTCTGGGTGGTGGTAATAGAATGATTTATCTTTTCTCTTCTACTTCTCAATGTATGTAACGTCTACAATTTGCCAGTTTTGTGATAAAGGGTAAAAATGGTTATTTTTTTTAAAGGAGATTATGGAGATTGTTTTTTAACATGAGCAACTAAAAGTTACCTTTTTTTTTTTTTTTTAAGATTTTGGGTTCATACGTTGCAATACTTTATTAAGAACCATGATGCATTTTCTCTTCACTGATTCACTTTTTTTTTGCTGAGGAAGATTGTCGCTGAGCTAACATCTATGTCAGTCTTTCTCTATTTTGTACGTGGGACATCACCACAGTGTGGCTTGATGAGTGGTGCTAGGTCTGCACCAGGGATCCAAACCTGTGAACCCCCACACCGAAGCAGGGCACACGAACGTAGTCACTACACCACTGGGCTGGCCCCTGAGTTACCATTTTTTTAAACAGAGGACACTCTCGTAGCCCCGTCGAGACTTTGCAGCAATGGTCCCTGCTCCATCTTTTCATTACCCGCCCCTCCTTGCAATTTGCCGTCTCTCACCTTATCCTCTTGGCTCCTGGGTCTGTCCTGTTTGGTATTCTCCAGGGAGGCGCTCCGATTTGGGGGAAATTCACGGTCAGGGGCTTATTTACAGATTTCCCATTTTCCAGCGAATCTGTGACATTTAAGAAAAGTGGTGAGTTAGAAAATGTGCATCTCCCCCTTTTCAGACAAGTCTCTCTGTGACTAGTGGTGACTTCCCCCGGGAGGGCAAGGAAGTGGAGTGAAGAGAGATGTTCTTCCTCTCGCGCCCCTGAAGGGGAATTTGTCACACCTTGTGCTGTATTTGGTGACCTGGGGTGCCATCTCTAGGAAATTATAATTATGATACAAGAAACTTCATATCCATGCACCCCCCACACACATACACATATGCGTGCACACGCACAAAAACATGCATGCATGTATCGCCAGTGGAAACAAGAATACTCGAAATGAGATTGCAAACAGGTACAAACCTGGTTAATGTCCTAGACGGTGATGAAAACTTAACCATGGGTGTCATTGTTTCTACTAGACAAAAATCATTTGCAACTCTTCAATCTTTTTTTTTCTTTTTTTTTTGAGGAAGATTGGCCCTGAGCTAACATCTGCTGCCACTCCTCCTCTTTTTGCTGAGGATGACTGGCCCTGAGCTAACATCCATGCCCACCTTCCTCTACTTTCTATGTGGGATGCCTACCACAGCATGGCGTGCCAAGCAGTGCCATGTCCACACCCGGGATCTGAACCAGTGAACCCCGGGCTGCCGAAGCAGAACGTGCGAACTTAACTGCTGTGCCACCGGGCTGGCCCCCAACTCTTCCATTTTTTAACATCGAACTTTACAGTGTCTGAGTCCTAATCAATATTAAATAATAAGTCAAGTCACCTCCCCTGGAGTGTCAGATCACCCATAGGTGGGGTCACGTGACTTTGAGAGGGTACCCACTGAGCAGACGGGATGGGGAATGTGTTCTCTTCCAGGCCCACATCGCAAACCGCGCACCCAGAGCGCGAGCCGTCTTTGGTTGTTAGGAAGTGGACCAGGGCAGCCGGGTGCCGGTGGCCCGTGTTGTCTGCTCCTCCAGGGCAGAGCCGAGGAGAGCATTTTCTCAGACTCTCGATCAAGAAGCTCTGGGCTGTCTTGGGGAGTTCACTCCAGGGAGGTGAATGGAGGCAGTCCCTTTAAAAGGAAAACTGTGAGTCTGATGAAAATATTCATGGTTTGGACATAAGTGGCACCTCTGGGGGTGGCAGGATGTGAAGTGACTGCTTTTCTAGTCGACACTGCCATCAGCATTCTCGACTCAGCTTGGAGGCCATGAACTTGAGGCTCTTTCCCCATCGACCCCATTTCTCCAGGCTCATCTCACACACACCTGCGCCTCCCTTTTCTCCTGCTCAGAGAGACACCCCCCACCCCCAACCTGGGCAGCTGGATCTGCTTTTCTCTCTGCTGGCAATGCTGTAACGCTGTGCTGTCTGATGGGTCTGCCGCTGGCCACACGTGGCTCTTACGCACTTGAAATGTGGCTGGTGTGACTGAGGAAGGAAATTCCTTATTTTCTTAACTTAACTTAAATTTGAATGTAAAAACTGATACTGAATTCAGTTACTGGAAAACTTTTAAGGATATTTGGAACAATCTGAGTATGTAAATCTACTTTTCTGACTGTACATTTTATGAAATCTAAATCCAGATCAAATATTTCCAGTTAAAATTTAGCATGCGGATTGAGAGGGCCTGTAGGGGTAAAATACTCAACACGTTTCAAAGATAATGTAAAAAAAAGAAGAATGCAAAATATCCCATTACTAATT
The DNA here is from genome assembly GCF_021613505.1 of Equus quagga. NCBI lineage: Eukaryota > Metazoa > Chordata > Mammalia > Perissodactyla > Equidae > Equus > Equus quagga. The sequence continues at coordinate 39,292,020 of NC_060283.1, read as the reverse complement.
TTTATGTTGATTATTGACTGCATGATGAAATGATAATGTTTTGGATGTCCTTGGGGAAATAAAATACATTGTTAAAATGAATTTTACCCAATTCTATTTACTTTTTTAGTGGGGTCCCTGGAAAATTTTAAATAACATGTGTGGCTTGTATCATATTTCTGTTGGACAGACTTTCTCTAACTCCCTTCTGCATCCGCACAGGCTTTGGGACTAGAAAGGTCTGAACTCTGGTTCACGCTGTACCGCTTACTAGCTGTGTGATCTGGGTAAGTGACTTAATCTCTCTGGGCCTCAGTTGTTCCTTTTGAAAATCTGTAAAATGGGTGTGGTAAGGACGTCCTTGAAATGCTTACGTGGCATAACCACTGAGCACGTACAAGTGTTCAGCCAGGTTAGTTCCTATTCTCTCTCTGGCCGTGTCCTTAACCATCTTTCAAGATGCACCTAAAGTATCATCTTCTTTGGAGGACCACCAGAAGGATCTGGTTCTTTGCTTTTACCTCTCTTGTAAACTTTGACACATTGCTTGCTGTAAAATGACATCATTACGATATTATGGGTTCCTCACGGGCAGAGACTCCCACTTTCTTTGTGTGGGAGTAGGTGTTTTCAACTTTCAATTTATGGAAAATTTCAAACATACACAAAAGTTTAGAGAGTAATATAAAGTACCAGCCACCCAGCTCTCATGAGTATAGTATTTCAATCATTGTTTTCCTCTTGCCTAGCAAGGTACTCGACACATAATGTTGATAGTGTTTGGGGTAGATGGCAAACAACCACATATTCTTTGCCTCTCCTCCCGTCAAGCAGCAGAGTCAGTTTCTCCATCTGTTTTTATCTGCGCTGGCCCTGTGAGCTGCTTGGACCAATGGACTGTGGTAGAAGTGACAGTGTGGGTTCTGAGTCCAGTCTCAAGAGGCCTGGTGGCTTCTGCTCTTGCTCTCGGGGAGCCCAGCTGCCACGTGAACAAGCCCGAGCTAGCCTGCTGGAGGATGCGAGGCCACGTGGAGTAGAAACAAGCGTCCCAGCTGAGGCCCCACTTGGACCAGAGAGCTCACTAGCCACCAGAGAGGCCAGAGAGGCTGTCCTTGACCTTCCAACCCCAGATGAGTCACCAGCTGACCGCAGAGGTCAGAAAAAGTGGCCCAGACATAGGAGCCACCCAATCAACCCCCAGAATCAGGAGAAATAATGAATATTGTTGCTTTGTCTCCATGGCTTAAGGGTGGTTTAACATGTGGCAGAGGCTGCCTGATACAGAGGTTGATGAGTGCTTTTGACTGAGTCAGTGAAGCCCCTGGAGCTAAAGCAGCGGCTGCCACCTCCAGCACACTCAGGGTAGCACGTTCTCTGTCCTGTGACATCTGTCTGATTACAGCTACTGAACCCCCGGGGGCTATGGAACTCCTGCACACACCACAACCCCAGAACGCTGCCCGCCCAGCCCTCTGGGCAAGTCACCAGGAGAGGGGTCTGCAGCTCTGACATTCCCCATTGTAGAAGTTTCTGAACTTTATTCTGCTCAACAAACATACTTTGTGCAGATAAAATGTGCTGGGAACTGGTGGTTTAAAGATTACAGAATCCTGCTGCCAAGCTCTTCCCAAGGTATTCATGTCACGTATTCTCAGGGCAGCAGAAACTCTGGCCATTGTGGCATCAGTGACAGAACAAGATGGAACCTCACCACTCAGGCAACTCGTGTTCCCAGTTATCCCCCAACGAGCAGGGCTCCCAGCCTCCCTCCCGGGTTGCATGGTGGGAGCAGGGTGTATATTGAGTCCTAGCACAAGACATCTCCTTTAAACAGAAACCAGTCTTATTGTATAATTTGGGTCAACACTTTCTGCTGAAGTATCCACGTCATCATATTGGGGGAATTTGAGTTCTTTAGATAACGGCTTCAAAATGTTCCACCTTATTGGGTCTGCCCGTGATAATTTTCAATGCCTCTTATTCTCCCTTCATTTAACGAGGGCCTTTCAGCCCTGATGACTCCAACAGGATGCTGAGGAACGGCTGTGACAGCTGTCCCTGGTACTGACCTGCCAGCTGCCCGCTGTTTGGTCTGGGTCTGGTTCTGTGTCTGATGGTTCGATTGAAGATGGAGTTTCTCTGAATTGGGGCATAGTGACGGGGTTCTTTGTCTTGGATCTCCTGGTCAGCGTGGGGCGTCTTCTCTTCTTCTGAGAGTAGCTCAGGTCTCTTCTTGGTCGGTTCATCATCATTTTCCCAGGAACCACTCACCGATGATTTCTTCTGGGGCTTTTCCCAATCTTCAGGTTCCTTGGTCTCCATGGAAATAAATCTGATCGTTCCTCAGCAGAATGACCGGAGATCAATAACCTCTCCCAGCTTCACCGGGTTTGAGCGCTTTAGAATAGAAAGAGAACAATTTTCAGTCAGGGTCATCAGGCTAACTATTCCATTCAGAGCACGGAATTCCACTCCCATCCAGATTTGATGAAATTTGGAATAATCTCAGCATCCTGTTGACTGCGTCTTTGTCAGTGAAAATTACAGTTTAACCACCGCAATTTGGAGGCATTCATGTATCGTCTCGTAATTGAGGTTTGTTTATTCTATTCATAGGATGCACTTTGGGGGAAAATGTTTAAAGTGGCTTGTATAACTAATTTTCAAGTTAAACATTTTCGGAATAATTCAAGAGATGAGGAGGAGCAGAAACAGCGAGGGGAACTCGGGGAACCAGAGCGAGGGAAGGGAAGATGCACGGACACGACAAGGGAGAGTCACAGGAAAACGAGTGACAGGAAAGCCTGTGAGTGAGTGACGGGTTCCGCACTGGGAAATTAGAGATGGGAAAACTTGAACTCCACAAGGACAAACCTCTTGCCACCTGCTGATGGCCAACTCTCTGATAGGACCATGTCGTATGGCAGCTGTGGGAACAACAAGCCAGTCCCCGTCCCATCCCACAGCTGCCCTGCTAACTGGAGCAACAGCTTGGTTACCTCCTTCTGAGGGGACTGTGGAAGATAGCATCAGAACCAGGACACTTTTCATAGGAAAAAGGGGTAAATAGGAATGCACCAGGGCTGTCCAGGCAAACCCCATTTCCCTCTCATCATAGGCCTCCTGTCAGGGGAGAGTCTGTCAGAGGGGTGAGGCACCATGTGGGTCCTTTGAGTGGGTCATAGGCTGGTAGGACAGCAGGTTAGATGGAGAAGCCAAGCTAAGAATTCTTTGTGGCTTCCCACCCATTTGAGGATTCAGAACCTGGAGTCCATGGACTTCAGGGGCTTTAGGGGCTACATAAATCATATGCAGAGGTGTGTATGTGCATATACATTTTTCTTGATTACAGGTGCAGAACTTCCACCATGTTCTCAAGGGGGTCAGAGACTCAGGAAAGCTTGAGAACCACCTCTTCTATCTCTGTTTTCTTCTGTAAAATGGAGAGAATGGGGGGCTACACTTGAGGGCACCCCCATTTCTCACTGCACCCCTCTGCTTACAGCCAGATGTCCTGGTTACTCCAAGCCCCTCCCTTTGGAGGCCCTCATGGGTGAGTTCCCAAACCCCTTTTCTTCCCCCACCCCAGTCCAAACACACACTGGTGATTTCAGGTCAGGTGATCTTAGAATATTCACGAAGGGTGTGGGTTTCCCCTGCCCCAGGCAGAGAATACCCTTGTTTTTCTAAGGCAGGAATGAGGACTTTCTGGGTAGGGGAGATTTTGGGACCCTTCTGGTTCCTGGAACCAGCTACCTAATGACACAGATGCAGACAGTTCGCCCTGGGGTACTGCCTGCTTTCCTACCTGCCTGCAGGTCTGGTGACATTCGATCAATGCCCCTGCCCATGAGTAATCAGCCAAGCAGAACTGAGCACTGAGACAAGAGCCTACCTTGGGGCAGCTTGGCCAGGTGCAAGGGTGCTGCCCGGGCTTGTGGGGGTCTGGGGAGCTCCTTCACTGCCATGCTCAGCTGTGGGACCCCAGCACACCACTTGCAACCCCAGCATCTGTGTTCTGATCCTTACAAGCCAGGGTGTGTGCACCATGTCATCAGAGAGGTCTTTTGCCTTGGAGACAAATGCTGCTGTTTCAGGTCTCTGGAAAGGAGAGTGCAGAGGCTAAGAGGTCACATTTAGGTGCTGGACATCCCTCCCAGGTACTCCTTATTATAATAAGCGACATTTATTATAAACGTGGCAAGGAACCCACAGCTCGCGGGCAGTGTGGGTGATTTCCATTCACAGCAAGTTTAACCTGAGTCAACAAGGGGATGTGGTTACAATGAAAACTACACTGTGCTGGGGCCACACCCTAGAACGAGAGAGTGAGAGGTTTCCATCCCCTCCAGGTGAGTGGGGGACCCCCTGCCCTGAGCTCTTCGGGAAAGCCGCCCATCCAAATAGTGGCTGGAGGGATGGGCAGAGAAGCCCCAGGAGGGATGAGGTCCAGGGTGTCACATCTGCTCCCTGGGGCCTGGGGCAGAGAAGGGGTGGAATTAGGACCACAGGAGAGGGCAGACTTCAGCTTTGGATTTCAGAGCCATCCAAACATGGAACGACTGCTTTGGGGAGAGTGAATTCCCCGTCACTGGAGGTGTCCAGATGGAGGCTGTTGGGATTTTAGGATTCAGTGACTCTGACCTACCGCCCTAACCTCTCCTTCCATCTCCTTTCTCTTGCTCCCTATTCTCAGCCTCCTGTTCTCAGCTGAGGGTTGAGAGGGGGAAGCAAGTGGGCAGAGGTCCCACTGGGCGGTGAGTAATGCAGGAGTTAACTGTGTGTTGGGGCTCGTCTGTGGAGGTCTCTGAACCCGGTCAGGGAGTTCCTATGCATCCTTGATGACCAGGAGCCAGGAGGTGGCAGGATCTCAGAAGCTCTGGGCAGGCTGAACTGGGGGACCAAGGACAGAGGGCAGGTATCACTCAGGTATCACCCAGCTGTGGCAGGTGAGTGCTGAGACCAGGGGCGCCCGGGTGGGGAAGAAGTGCGAGAGGAAAGACAGAATCAGTGACTCATGGTGGCTTTGGAAGGGGTGGAGAGGGGGCAGTCCCAGCGGCCGGGTGTGGACCAGGGTAGCTGAGCAGGCCAGTGCCACTCACTGCCCGTCAGGGAAGCAGGAGTGAGGCCAGCTCGAGGTTAGAGCATGCTGGATCGGGGATGTGCCGTTGGGGAACCGCCCAGGAGGAGAGTCTGCATGGGGAATCCTTGACCAGAGCTGCCTGACTGTCAGGGACAGGGCGTCGCCTGCTCTGACCACCGGGCGTCTCCAGGGCCTCCCTGTCGTGGCGTTGAACACAGGCTGTTTTGTGACATTTTGGGTTATTACATCACCATTATTATTTTAGGCTGCATTTTTTAAAAATTGGGGTATAATTTTCATACAGTAGAATTTGTCCTTGTTAGTGTACAGTTCTGGGAGTTTTGACAAACACATAGAGTTCATGTAAGCACTACAACTGAGATGCAGGACATTCCATCACCCCGAAAGTTCCCTCCTGCACCCCCAGCCCCTGGTGCCACTCTGCTGTATTCGTTCCTCTGGCTTGTCTTTTCCTGACTGTCCTGTAGATGGAACGACCTGATGGTAGCCCTTGGCATCTGGCTTGCTTCGGTTCGCGGGACGCGTTTGCCATCCAGCCCTGTTGTATCACCGCTAACCACCAATGTTTGTGCGGTGTTAGGAACCACGGAAGCCTGCACCATGTATTGTGATGGGCACTTGGCTGGGAGTCGGGGGACCTGGGTTCAAATCTCTGTTTCCTGCTGCCTATAATCACTTGCTTACACCGGGCAGGTCAGGGCCTCAGTTTCTCGTCCAGGAAATTAGCTGGCTCTCAAATTCCATGATGTAGGGAGGCTCAGAGAGCCCACAGAGGGCATGACAAGAGCCCTGGGGATTGCTCTCAAACCATCCTTGTCATTCTCTTTAGTGAGGGGCGTCTGAAACCCTGAGAAAGTGGATTCCATCTTTAAGACCACACACACATACACACACGAAGAATTTGTCAAACGGTCTAAAAAAAATCTCTAATTCTGCCTCAATTATTGCCTATTTCAGGCAAATATGTTCTCCATCTGAAATATTTTTATAATCGCTCCAATTCTTCTATATCCATTAACTGCTGGAAAGTCTGACAGCTCTCTTGCCCCAACTCCACCCCCCCCCCCCATCTTCTAATGTTTTTCTTAAACTCCTCATGTCTTTCTGTTCCAGGTGGCTTCAGGGTGGAAGTGCATGGGAGTAGCTGTGTGATTGGAAGGGGAAAGGCTTATGGGGAAGCTGCATTTGCACAGCGTTCATTCATTCATTCACTCAGTCACTCAGCAAGCATTGCTGGCATGTTGTCCACGTCTGGCACCTGCTGGCCTGGCCACACCACCACTCCTTAAACTTTTGATGTTTACAACCATGAAAAAATGGATGAATTGGCTGCCTGAGGTCGATGTGATAATCACCCCCATTTTACAGACGAAGAAGCTGCAAGTCAGAGAGCTCTGATAACTTGCCCAGTGTCATAGCCCTGGTAAATGGTACGGCGAGGGCCACACCATGTCTGTCTCACTTTTTTTGGGGGGGGAACCTGAGACCCAAGTGATGTGGTCAAAACCTGCTGTTGAAAGATTGGCTGCAGGCTGGCCTGGATGAATCAGAGACAGGAGCAGGGGTTCTAGTCTGCTCTCAGTGCAAGCTATGTGGCTTCAGACACATGAGCCAAGAGTGACTGTTAAACCTCCGGGCGTTGGGCTGAGGGCCAGGGTGCCTCCCTGCATGAGTCAGTGGCCTGGGAGGTCAGGACACGGGAGAAAGTGGTGGGGAGTCAAGGGAGAAGATGGTCATAAGCCCAGCTCTGGCAACCCAAACCAGCTGCTGGGGGTGAGAGGACAATGGCATGGTGGGCATGGGGTTGGGGGCTGTGTGTCCCCTGGACCAGGGCTTCTCAGACATCTGTCCATGTGCCAGTCACCACGGAGCTCTTGTTAAGATGCAGATTCTGCTCAGGAGGTGCAGGATGGGGCCTGAGATGCCCATGCGACAAGTCCTTGGACCAGCCTTGAGCAAGGTCCTGGGGGGTGCAGGACCTCAGCAGGCCCTCAGCAGGTGTGGGAATGGGTGCACTAGGGAGCTCCGGGTGCTGCCCCTCACTCTGGACAGTTCTGGGCCGTGTTGCTGCAGGTCAGAGGCAGACAGAAGTCCTGATGGGGAGCAGGGCTGGGGCAGGTAGGAGGAGGGGATGTCAGGAGAGGGGGCAAAGAGGGCTAAAGCAGGGGCTGTCCCTCCACTGTCCCATTCTGCCCCTTACAAGGGAATGAAGTGGGGGGAGGGAGAGATGGTGGAAAATAAGAGACATGGAGGAAGGATCCTCCGCAGGGCCTGAGGGCATGCACAAACAAGGCTGAGGGAGCTGAGCGCTGCTCTGAAGCAGGCCCCTCTGGGGGCCGGGATGGCCCAGGAAGACAGATCCGGCCTTCGGGCTGTTCATAGGGGCCACGGGGGGATCAGAGAGTACAAGGCAAGGAGGCAAGTTATGAACAAGGAGGGCAGTTGGGGGTGGGGGTGCTGGGGTGAGCAGCAGATCACGGAAGCCTTGGATGGGGGTGCTTTACTCCCTGGCTGATGAGGACACCCCAGAGGGCTGCCGAGGTCAGTGCCTGGAGCTGGGCCCTGGGCTCAGGCCCGGGCTCAGCAGAGCACCGGTTATACAGGGCAGGCCGTGCCGCTCCTGGCAGGGACACTTGGGGAGGATTCTCAACAGGACCATGCTGAAGGCCCCGCCTTTGTCTTCAGGGAGGGGGCCCAGGGCTCTGGTAACTGGGCTGTGCTAGCTGTCTCGGGGGTGCGGGGGCGCGGGGAATGTGGCCTGAAGGAGGTAGGAGAATGAAGCCACCTTAGCTGTGGCCGTGACAAGGGGAAGGGCTCGAATGTGCTGCCACAGGGCAGGCTGTTCTCCACGGGAAGATGGGACCGCCCCCCGCAAGAGGGAGGCAGGGCCGACTCATCCCAGGTTTCCTGCATCATTTCCACTTTCACTCCTGGTCCCAGAGTTGGTCCCTTCCACTCCTCCCAGGTAAAGGGCTGGACTGAGGGGAGGGGCTGGAATGACTGAGGGGAGGGGCTAGAATGACTGAGGGGTGGGGCTGGAATGACTGAGGGGAGGGGCTGGAATAAGGGGGCAGAGGGGTAGAATAACTGGCCATGGGGAGGACAGCCATAACTGAGGGGGAAGGAGGGAGGGAGTTGGGGTAGGTAGGGGCCTCTGAGAGGAGGCTTGAGCAGACCCTGAAGGAAGCCAGAGAGCCAGCTCCAGGCATGATGGAAGGTAAATTCCCACACCGGATTTGTCGGCTTGTTTTGGCTCAACAGGGAGAAAAGTAGAGACGATCCCTGGTTTTCCTTCAAGGCTGTGGTGCAGTGACACACTGGGAAGGAAGCAGCGGGCAGAGTCTGGGGGAGCAGCTGGGCCTGAGAGCAGAGAGAGATGGTGCATCTGGCAGGAAGCTGGACTTGAAAATGGTCCGTTGTGACAGGGTCCAGACGAACCAGAACTTGAGCTGGAAGCTTTAATACTAATTACAGTAACCACTCACTGAGAACCAACTTAACAATCACGGTTTCTAATCCAAACAAGATCTCTTTAGAGGTGAACAATGGAACAGGGTGAAATAAGGAACATTCTCAGGGCCAGGTGGCTGCTGAGTTCCTGCCGGGCTCTCGACTCTGGAGCCACTCTCTTCCCGCCACGCCACCATCAGTGATGCATCCTGGCAGCCTGGGCCATGCACACAAAAGACGGGAAGTGGGTTGGACACGGTGACAAAATTCATGCACAAGACTAGGTAGACCATGACAGACCAAGTGTGAACGCACCGCTTTCCTGATGCTGTGGCAGAAATGGGTGACACCAGTTCTGAACCAGGGCACAGACGGTGGTGCAGAGAGGTTGAACACGTTTCTTGGTTACAGGAGGGTGTTTGAATCCCAGAGTGGAGGGACATGTATCGACGTCTATCTATTTACGTGTGTAGTCTACAACATGAAGAAAGCCGGTGAGGGAAGAAGAAAGCCAAAGGCTCAAAGAACAAACTAGATGTTCCTGTTGGCAAATGGTTGGTGACAAGCATATGTCAGAGGAGGGATTACAAGCGGAGCATGAATCTCAGAAGACAAAGCATGACTGAGCCGGGGCAGTGGGTGATGGAGGAGGTCATCTGAGAGGACCCCGGGCGAAGAAGCCTGCAGGCGATGGCAGAGAAACTTCAGATGATGGAACTTTAGAACAAAACAAACAATTTAACTTTATTTTTTATTTATTTTCTTGGTGAGGAAGATTGGCCCTAAGCTAACATCCATGCCAATCTTCCTCTGTTGTTTTCCATGTGGGATGCCTCCACAGCATGGCTTGATGAGCCGTATGTAGGTCCACACCTGGGATCTGAACCTGCAAACTCCAGGCCGCCAAAGCAGAGCACTCAAACTTAATCACTACACCACTAGGCCAGCCCCAATCTTTAACTTCAGGTTTACAGAAACGTTGCAGATGATGGAATTTTTAAAGCTGCTCTTCAAGGAACCGAGGGCTCTGAGCACAAGAATAAGTAATCATTTGGAGGTCCTCACCATTTCTGCCCATAGTAGGTGCTTGGTGTAAGCAGGCAACAAGAAATGAGGAAATGAAAGACTGGCGGAGTAGACAGGGAGGGCTGGGAAGATGCTCAGATCCTCTGGCCACATCCCCCTTGCTGGAGGGGCGGGAGCTTGCCCGGGTCATGGAGCTTAAACAGCCAGGAATAGAACCCTCCCCTCCCCATGGCTGGGGGTCTGATCCACATACTCCTTCCCACTCTCTTTCTGGCACATGTGGAGAGTCTGGAAATTCGTCCTTTATCGTCAGAAGAACAGAGCAAACTCTTGGGTGAGATGCCTGCTCCCAGCTTCCCCCTAAGATCACAGCGCAGATGCTACAACAGAAAGACAGCCACCACTGCCCCGGAAGCTAAAATTAAGAACAGAGTTTATGCCAGGACCAGCAGGCTCTTCCACCAAATGTGCTAATTAGCATTAGGAAGCATCTCTGATGACTGACTTGTGCTTTCAAGTTCTGGAAAATCTATGTACATAGTTTATAAATGAAAAGGCAAAATTGGAGGGGTGGCCTGGTGGTATAGTGGTTAAGTTTGCGTGCTCTGCTTTGGTGGTCTGGGGTTGGCAGGCTCGGATCCCAGGTGCAGACCGCACCGCTCGTCAAGCCACGCTGTGGTAGCATCCCACATAAAATAGAAGATGGGCACAGATGTTAGCTCAGTGACAATCTTACTCATCAAAAAAAGAGAGCAAAATTAGAAGGGAAATATGTAAAGGAGAAATCATAAAACAAGGTGTGGAAGCGTCATCGGATGTCGAGCAGGATTTTTCCCGTCATTTTGGAATTATCACTCAGGACAAACACGGCTTAGTTCTGTTCAAATTTCTGCTGCAGCCTGAGTCAGCCAGCACCCTGGAGGGATTTCTGAAGGAGGCGTGCCCCCTCCCTGTACTCCGCCTTGATAAAACAAGAGGAGGAAGAGGGGAGGAGCTTGGCTTTTTTGGGTACCATATTCCATACAGAGGAAAGTGGTTCCAAGGGAGCCTTGGAAAAGCCCCGGGTTCCTGCAAGAAGGGGAGGGTCCTAGCAGGGAGTTCCTGAGCTTCCTTGGAGCCCAGAGGTTAGCAAGCAGTAGGGGTGGGAGGGCTGCTGAGGGAGCCACTAGGCCCAGCAATGGGATGCCCAAGCTGGAGAAAGGGTTGGGAGCATGCATGTACCTCTGGGTCCAGAGGGAGATGTGGTGGCCTCTCTGAGAGGGATGGGAAGGCGAAGAGATGCAGATGTACACAAGCCCAAGACAGCCTCCAACAAACCCATCAGCTGAGGTGTCAGAGCCAGGCTGGACCAGAGGGATGCCTCCTATCATGGGCACGCAGCCAGCCGTGGAAGGAGACCTCGGCTTGCCAATCCCTGCCGCCTCCTCACCCCTGGGGCCAGATCATCCCCCACCCCCCAGATAATCTAGCCTGTGTTAGAGGGAGGGGAGAGGAACTTTGAATAGCATGAGGTTGAACTTTGGAAACTGAACGTGGCTGAAATGGGCAAAGGATATGAACGGAGAGTTCACAGAAAAGGAAATACAAATCACTCTTAAAAAACCTGTGAAAGATGTTCAACTTCATGTCTCATAAGAGAAAAGGAAACCCAAACCACAGTGAGATCCCTTTGTCACCTGTAATTGGCAAAAAATCACAAGTTTGAAAAGTGGTTGGTAAAGCTGAGGGACAACAGGCAACGCCCATCATTGTTGGTGGGATTTTCTGTTGATTTCCCCCACGTTGGGGCAGTTTGGCAACGTTTATCAAGTGCCAGCCACCCCACCTGCAGGATTTGGCCCATGGATCTGCTTGCACACATGGGGTGTGGTCTGTGTGCAGGTGACCCACTGCAGCACTGTCTGGGAGCAAACTGTTGAAGACACTACAATGTCTCCGTCAGGAGCTGCTCACACCAAGTAGGAAATTCTACTTTTCCATCAATGGAAGAAGATGCAGTTGTAAAAGCAAGAAAGAGGCAGCTCCATATACTGATCCAGAAAGGATCTTAGGATATCTCAAAAAACACAAAAACAAGAGCAGAAGAGTATGTATGATGTTTCCGTCAGTGTACAAGGGTGCAAGGGGGAAATATATTCAGATGTGTTTGGATGTGCTTAAAAGCTTCTGAGAGGAGTTCTCAGAAATGGGTATCAATGGTTGCATATATCTTTTTTTATTAGAAGAGGGGGACTGGGCAGATAGAGAATAGGGATGGAAGGGAAGACGACCTAAGACTACATCTCTTTTAATATTTTAAAAAATTTGTAAAAAGCTATGTCAATGTATTAACCTATTGAAAAATTAAATAGATAAATCTTTCGAGAAAAAAATGAAAAGGACAGAATCTTAAATATAGAAATGAATCACTTCTAAAAACTGAAGGAGACAGGGAAGTTATGGGATCTGACCAAGAATCCCCCAGGAGCCTTGCCACGGAGCAGGGCAGTGCATTTGGACAGAGGCAAGCTGGTAGCCAGGATGGGGAAAAATAAAGCTGTTTTATGTTTATACCTTCAAAACTCGAGATTTCCCAAAAAATCGGATACGGGATAAGAATGCACTGTTAAATGAGATGTTTTAATTCCCTAATTAAAATGTTCTCAGAGTGAGTTAAATAAAACGGAGGCAATTTCGTAATCAGTAGGCAGTCTTAGTACAATATAACACATCAGTGGGGTAGTGACAAAATTAAATACCAATCTCCAGGAAAGACCTTTAAAAGTGAGACTAGAAGGAAAATTCATCACAATAAAGAGCACTGTGCACATCCAAAATACAGTGAGGTTGGAAAATCAGAGCAGAATACTGCACTCATCACTAGTGACATGTTTCTTGGGGTCTGAGACATAAATATTATCAGATAGGAAGATGAAATAATCATCATTTGCAGCTGATATGATCTACATGCCTAGAGAACCAAAAAGAACCAACTGAAACTATTGGAATTACAAAGAATTCAGCCCAAGGCCAGAATAGGATAGATTCAACAATAACAAGAAAGTATAGGGAGTCCAATCATAGTAGTAACAAAACCAGAAAACACAGGGTAACTGCATTAATAAATACAAGCAACCTATGTAAAGGAAAAGCTTGAGAGATGAAAGGAGACTTGGACGTTTAGAGAATCATGGGCTTTTCTTGGATGGGAAAATGGAAAATTTAAAATATGCCAATTCTCACCAAGATGATATATAGTTTTGGTGCCATTCCAATGAAAAAAATTCTAATTAAAAAAACCACTTTGGAATGTTTTGATAAAATGATAATGAAGTTCATCTTCAGGATAGACAGGCAAGGTTAGCTCAAATTTTTTGAGAAATGTAGGTAGTAAACAGAGTCTACTTCCTCTAAGTATCATAAGATGCTGCAGTAATTAAAGGAATGTGGTACTGGCACAGGGTAGTCAATCAATGAAACAGAATGGCTAGCCCAGAAATGAATTTTTATCTACAAGATGTTATTTTATAGAAGAGGCATCACAAGCATAAAAAATGGAGGGATTAAAAAACCAGGCAAAAACATCACAAGGAAAGAAATCATAGACTAGTATCTCTTAATTAAGTAATAATTAATGTAATTAACTAATAATTAATGTAGATGGAAAAGACCTCAATGAAATACTTGCAAACTGATATATAAAAAGGATTATACACCATGACCAAGTAGAATTTATTCCAGGAATGCAAGGTTGGTTTAACATGCAAAAATCAACTAATATTATGCACCATACCAATAAAATAAACGACAAAAACTACATTATCATCTCAATGGACATTTGACTTCAAACAGCATTTGACAGAATTCAACACTTCTTTATAATAAAAATAGTCAACAAACCAGGTATGGAAGAAAACTTCCTCAATTTGATAAAGGGCATCTATGAAAATGCCACTGCTAATATTGTAATTAATTGCGAAAGACTGGACGTTTTCCTATAAGATTGGGAAGAAGATAAGGATGCCCACTCTCACCACTACAATTTGACATTGTAATGGAGGTTCTAGCCAGGGCAATTAATCCAGAAAAAGAAATAGGAGATATTCAGATTGGAAAGGAAGGAGTAAAACTGTCTTTATTCACAGATGACATGATTTTGTATTTAGAAAATCCTGAGGAATCTCCTAAAAAAAAACTGTTAGAAATAAACAAGTTCAGCAAGGTTTCAGGATACAAGATCAATATACAAAAACCTATTGTATTTTTATACAGTAAGAATGAACATATCAGAAATGAAATTAAGAAAATAATTCTATTTACAGTATCATCAAAAAAATTAGGAATATAAATTTAACAAAAAAGCACAAAATTTATATTCTGAAAACTACAAAATACTATTTAAAGAAACTAAAGAAGACCTAAATAGATGGAAAGACATTCCATTTTCATGGATCGGAAGAATTAATATTAAGATGGTATTACTCCCCAAATTGATCTCCGCATTTGACACAACCCAAATCCAAATCCTAGCTTGCTTTTTTGCAGGAATTAATAAACCAATCATCATATTCACATGGAAATTCAAGAGACCGATGCCAAAACAATCTCGAAAAAGAAGGGTAAAGTTGGGCTCACACTTCCTGATTTTAAGGCTTACTATATAGCAAGAGTAATCAAGACAGTGTGGTACTGACACAAGGATAGACATATAGGTCACTGGAATAGAATTGAGAATCCATAAGTAAACCAGTAAATCTGTGGTCAATTAATTTTTGACGCGGGTGCCAAGACCATTCAATGGGAAAAGAAGAGTCTTTTCAACAAACGGTGTTGGGACAGCTAAGTATCCACATGCAAAAGGATGCATTTGGATCTCTACCTCACACCATATACAAAAATTAACTCAAAATGGATCAAAGACCTAAATATAAGAGCGAAAACTATAAAACTATTAGCAGAAAACATAGGTGTAAATCTTCTTGACATTGGATTAGGCAATGGTCTCTTACATGTGACACCAAAAGCACAAGCAACAAAAGGAAAAAAGAATTGGACACGACCAAAATTACAAATTTTTGTGCATCAAGGAATATCATCAAGAAATTGAAAAAACAGCTCACAAAATAGAAGAAAACTTTTGCAAATCATGTATCTGATAAGGATCTTATATCTAGACTATATAAAGAACTCATACAACTCAAGAATAAAAAGATAACCCAATAAAAATATGGCAAAGGATCTGAATAGACGTTTTTCCAAAGAAGTTATACAAATGGCCAATAAGCACATGAAAACTTGCTCAACATCATCAGTCATCAGGGAAATGCAAATCGGAACCACAGTGTGATATTACTTCATCTCCACTAGGATGGCTATAATCAAAAAGGCAGATAATTACGAATCTTGGTGAGGATGTAGAGAAATTGGAATCCTATACACTACTGATGGGAATGTAAAATGGTGCAGGCATTTTGGAAAATAATCTGGCAGTTCCTCAAAAGATTAAACGTAGGATTACCAAAGGACCCAGCCATTCCATTCCTAAGTATATTCCCAAGAGAAATGCAAACACATGTCCTCACAAAAAGCTGTATATGAATATTCACAGCAGCATTATTTATAACAGGAAAAAAGTGGAAGCAACCCAGATGCCTATCAACTGATGAATGGATAAATAAAATATGGTATATTCTCACAATGGAATATTATTCAGCCATGAAAAGAAATTAAGTATCAATACGTGCTACAACGTGAATGAAACTTGAAAACATTTTGCTAAGTGAAAGAAGCCAGTCACAAAGGACCACATATTGTCTGATTTCATTTACATGAACTATCCAGTACAGGCAAATCCACAGAGACAGAAAGTAGATTAGTGGTTGCCTAGGGCTGGAAGGGTTGTTGGGAGTGGGGAGTGGGTGACTGCTAATGGGGATGGGATTTCTTTGGGGGAGATGATGAAAATATTCTAAAATTGATTGTGATGATGGTTGCATGATTCTGTGAACATACTCAACTCATTGAATTGTGTACTTTAAAAGGGTGAATTGTGTAGATGTGAATCATATCTCAATAAAATTGTTATTAAAAAGGGAGGGTTTCAATAAAAATTTGCAATGTTGGTTAGCAGTTTGGGAAAAATATCAGTTTAGACCCTCAAAATAAACTCCAAAGATGTTAAAGCTTTAACTGTTTTCTTCAAAGAGTGGACCATTCTGAGAAGGAATTAAACGGTTTCCAAATCTTGCCGTACACCCTGGAAAAGCAGTATAGGTGTTGAGATCTTTGGTTGAGTGGTTGCATGAGCTGGGCACATGGCTTCCCCTTGGGGCCTCTTGTCCTCAACTTTCATGTTGGGAGGACAAGTGTTACCCAAGTCCTGGGACGAATTCAAGGATGCCTGGTGCTGGCTCTCAACGTGGGGTAGCTGTTTTCTTTATGCGTTATCATGCAAAATATAATACATGTTTATACTTATAGCTCACTTATCCAACACAGCAGATAAATTTAAGAAAGGACAAAAGAAAGAAAAATATAGAAGAAAGGGGACATAAAATTTAGTGGGGGATAAAGCTAAAAATTCCTGTTGCAAAGACTCTTGCCCTGAGCCTCCTAGCAGTCAAGGTGAAAAGAGGAAACACAGCAGTGCCTCATTCTACTGCAGTCAGGGATAAAGATCAACCAATTGCTCAGGAGAAATCGTGTTAGCACTAAGGCCAGCTAAGAGATTTCTATCAAGGACTTTTATGGCAGAGGGTGCTGCCATGCAGTGATTTTCAAACTTTTAAGAGCTAGTTAAATATATAGTTTCCTGGGCGCCATGTCCAGATTGTGGACTGAGTAAGGCTGAAGTGGATCCCAGGTACATGCATTTTAGAGAGTGTCCTCCATTATCCATGGACCCCGGGCTGTTGGTTCCAGTGGGGTGGTCTCTCTCCTGGACCTACAAAGCTCGCACACCCACATGCAAACAGGTTTCTTAAGACTCTTGCTTTGTGCCTCGGTCAGTGTGGGCTTCACACAAAAACACAACCAGCCAGAAACCATTCTTCAGGGTGACACGGTGCAGGCTTCCGTCTGATCGTGGGTGGGGGATTCTAGAGGAGTTTTGGAAGGAGACGGAGACTCTCCATCTTCCCCTCGGTGGAGTGTTTGGTAAATATTCGGTGGGATCATCTTCAGATCCTGCTCCTGGATAAGCATATAGGGGTGGCTTGTCTGTGTTGCCTGTAAACTACTGAGTCAGAGTCGACTAGGGGTTTGTGGGGAGTTGACACCCTTCAGGGAAATGAGGGGATGGTATTTCTCCAGGAGAGTCAAGATTATCCTCATAAAGCACATTGCTCGAATCTACTCTAGCCCACCAGCAGATACGAGATGGAGCCACAGAGCTCCGTTCTATGGTGTCAAGGTCTTGACACGTCCAGCCTGGAAAATTCCTTGGCAGGTGGTGCAAGATTCTTCTTTTGGCCTCCATCCCACCCCCGACATCAGAGTGAAACATTCACAGAATGTCTTGCCTTGCTCAACATTGCTTCCTGGTATCCCCTCCAAGGTAAACTCTTTGTGAAATATCCACCCAGGTAATTGAATGAGGCAGCTCGTTCTCTGCAAAGATTATCTATAAACCAGGAAAAAGGTGGGAGCAGCAGCATTTACCCAAAGTGGCGGCGTTAGTATTAGATATATGGACCCACAGCTCTTCTTTCTGGTTTTAATTCGCCAGCTTGTCCTATTGTCTCTTGAGGCCACTTTCAGGTTGAATTCATAAAACCTTATTGGCCAAGGATAAAAGAATGCCCAACTTTTACACTTTGGAGTAAGGGGACAGACCCCGGGGTCGTTCCCGAGGGATTTCAACCAATCACTAGGCCATACAATGAAGAGGAGGCCACGCTTCTGTTTTACCCTTTCATATAGTTAAATTCTTTTTTTAAAAAATTTAAGTATAGCAGAATACAGACAGTGCTCATATGTAAGTGTACAGATCGCTGACTGTGTACACACTTGCGTACCCAACACCCAGACCCAGGAGAACATCACCACCACCACTTCAGAAAGTCTGTATGCCCCTTCTCTTCCTCTGCCCCCAAGGATAACCTCTGACCTCTGACCTCTAACAGCATGGTTTAGCGTTGCCTCTCTGGGTACTTTATGTAAATGGAATCGTTCAGTGTTCTCTTTTGTGTCTGACTTCCTCCCGGGGCATTTGGCTGGGGAGATGCATCCACGTGGCCGTGGCTTCAGAATCATCTGGGCAGTTCAAACACAGATCACCCGCCTCCCCCAGAGCTTCTGATTCAGGAGGTTGGGGCGGGGCCCGGGGGTCTGTATTTCTCAGAAGTTCTCAGTTGCTGCCGTGGCTGGTCTAGGGACCACCTCCTTTAATCTGGCACGTCTCTTTTCCTCTGAAAAAGGAGCCTGGGCTTGTCATTATTATAGATTCCAGAAATCACTGAGGGGCAACTGACCCACAGGCATGGCAGAGGGATGGGCCGAGTGGAGGCCGGAGCTGGCGTTCCCAGGGCCAGGGCAGAAGACCAGGCCGTGTCCTGAGCTGACGCTGGCCTCTGTTGTTAGTCATCAGCCGGGCCAGAGAGAGGGTTTCATTTCTCTGCTGTCCTGTTCCTGACAGGGACAGCTGCGATTTCAATTCTTCGGGCCTCTAGGCTCCTTCAGGAGTGGGCAGGACACAGTGAAGATTTCTGGATGTAAACTGGTCACATCCTGGCCAGAAGGCCCCCAGCGTCCTGCTGCACACAGCACCTGTCGGCTGCTTCCCTCCTCCAGCCATGACACAGTCACCCACCTGACACCAGGCCATCCCCAGCCCTCAGAGGGGGTTTAGGCGAGGGCCTCACTTTCCTCTTCTTCTCTCCAATGTCTGTCCTCCTCGGGGCTTCAGTCGCATGTGAGCGAGGCTCCCGGCGCCCTGCTTCACCCTGCATCCCTGCTAATGCATCCTGTCCACTCCTTCCAGTCTCATCCTCTCTACTCCCATCACTCCCTCTTGAGGGATCTCATCTGCTTTCGGGGCTTTCACTGTCTGTTCTTCCCAGATGCAGCCATATCTTGTGGCCTGAGTCTCTGCCTGGAGGCAGGGTGCGGCCACCCACAGGGGGACCCACAGGCTGCGAGTCCTCACCTGCCTCTGGGAGGGGCTGCCCTAATGGGACAGGGGGAGGCTCCTGGTCACCTGAAGCCGCCCTCCCCCTTGGTCTCTGGAGAGGACATGGGCCACAGGGCAGGTCAGCTGAAAGTGCTGAGGACAGCGGTGATGGGCAGTAAGGCTGTGACTGAGACAGACTCCACCCAGAGAGGAACTGCCCTGTGCCGCAGACATTGTGTTCTCGCTTCCCAGAGGGAATCAGCAGTTGTCTTGTTTCAGGCACTTGCCTTTGAACTCATCTGATCCTCACACAGCCCTGTGTGGGGTGGGAGGACTGGGATTAGTCACATTTGGAGATGAGGAATCTGAAGCTCAGAGGGGCTCCATCACTTGCACAAGATCACACAGCTGAGGTAGTGGCTGAGGCAGGATTCGAACCCAAGTCCTGCAGGTCCCAGAGCCCTGCAGTGCCCCTGGGAGGAAAGGAGTGGCCGCAGTGACACAGGGGAGGGTGGAGAGAATGCCTGCTGAGGCAGAGTGTGTGCTTAGGGAGCAAGGCTGCCCTTATCACAGAGCAAATGTCAGGGACAGAGTGCACAGCAGGGGACAAAGCCAGACGCCAGGATGGATGTCCCTGCTCTCTCTGGGGGCTGAGTCATCAGGCTCCCAGTGACTCCCATCACACGGGCTGCTCTCTGTTCAGCAAACCTGTCCCTCCACACTGTGTGGGGGCTTCTTCACAGGGGGCCTGGGCCGTTGAGGAGCAGGGGCTCCAGCCAGGTGCAGGGGGTCCTCCTCGACGTGGCGATGGCCCACAGTTCTCACCTGAGAATGACAGCTCTTCCCAGGCTTCTCAGTGAGTGGTGGGTGGGTGGCCTCCTACTCACTCGCTTCTTGTTCAGCCCAGCACATGTTGGGTGGTCTTCTCCCTTCCTCTGATGTCTAAGTCAGGCTGACGCCGCAGTACCGCTGGAGCGGGAGGTGAGAGAAGGTGAACCCTTCCAGCACGTCCTGGTAGGGCTCTGGGGATGGGTTTCTTGGGTCCGAAACACTCCCTCCATCGTCAGCCTCCTGTCTGTAGGGTGACGGCACCTACCCAGCCCTCAGCTTGGGGTTGAACTGGCAGTCCTTGGGGGGTCCCATTTCCTCACACGCTCAGGGCCCCAGAAAACAGGTGGGAAGGAATTTCCTAACATTCCCCATCACCCCAAACATGAGCGCACCCCTCCTCTGGCTTCTCTTTCCTTCTGGAAACGTCTCTTGTGTGTGCAGAGATCGCGCAGGGATTAAGGGAGACGACGGTGCCTGGCACCTCATCAACACGCCTTAACGATACTCCATAACGATGTTCCCAGGCTGCTCATTTCCCTCTTTGCAACTAAATGCATGATCCGCTTATTTAAATTGTTTTTACTTTTTGGTGTAAAAAGAATCCAAGAATGTAAAATGTATATAACATTCAATAGGAAAAGCAGGTATAGAGTTGGAAAAAAGTGAATCGAGGGTCCATCGGAGCCTCGGCTTTGTCCCAGTGAAATCTATGCCTTGTCTCCGGGGACTGGCTAGTGGCAGCTCCTGAGAGTCTTGTCCCCTCTGGGCACATTGGTGACAGCAGCCACTCTCAGCTGGGGGTTGGGGGAGGCGACGGCTTAACCTAGTTTCTCCAAGTGAAGTGGGAGCCAGCAGCTGCAGTGTTTTCCTGTCATTAAGAGAACTTTTACCTAATTTTCGGAAGCTGACCCTCTTTTAGGGTTTTCCTGCCATCAGACAGGCTCTGAGCAAGAGGAAGCAGTGAGCTGGGGACAAGGACCACTCCTTCTGGGGTGAGCCGCCTCAGCCAGCCACCACCCTTGGCAAGCTCCCACCCCTCTGTGGGCCAAGGTCTGCTGGACTCGGCCAGAGGGCGGCCGGCCGGGGCTGCCAGCTCCCAGTCACATTGCAAAACAGACTCTGCATGAAAGGGGGCAGTGTCGTTCCCATAGCCAGACAGGAAGATTTCTGTGTAGGAAGCTGCACATTCCACACTGGGTCTTTGTGGGGTTCTGGCTGTGGGCCATTGGCATGCTGGAGTTGCTGTGAACCCATCTATGAACCCATATCCTAGAGGATTTATAAAAAGGTCTGCTAAAAATGACAAGACCAGTGTTGCTGTCTTGGTGAGCTTGGGCTTCCTTAGGAAAACACCGCATGCTGGGTGGCTTGCACAACAGACCCTTCTTTTCTCGCAGTTCTGGAGGCTGAAGTCTGAGATGAGGGCGTAGTATGGTCGGGTTTTGGGGAGAACCCTCTTCCTGGCCTTCTTGATGTGTCCTCCTGTGGCCTTTCCTGGGTGTGTGCACCAGGAGAGAGAGAGAGAAGTCTCTCTTCGTTATCTTATGAAACATTCCGTTCCTGACGACTGGCAGAGGAATGAAGGAGAGTTGCATCTCTGGTTGGGAAAATCTCAAACCCAACCTGATTCCTCCAAATGGCTCTGGGGAACCGTATTTGTAGCAGAAGGTAGCCATCCTTCCCTCGTGCTCTGAAACCCCTTCCTGGAGAGTTGGCTCCATCCTCAGCCCTGGAAGGGGGGACCTTGCCTGCCACCGCCTCCAGCCCCAGGCCATAGCTGACCAAACAGAATGGACCTTTGACCCAGGAGGAATGAAGCCAGAGGCTGGGCTGGGGTGACTGGATTCCTTCGCTGGGAGATGAGAATTGAGATGGAGACGAGGCTGGTTAGCAGGAGGCCCTGGGCTGTGTCGGGGTGGGGAGCTGTTCTGAATTGGCCGGGACCAGCCAGGTGTGCAGCAGGGGCAGCAGGTCTGGAGAGAGACAGAGCAAAGCAGAAGAATGAGAGCCCAGGGAGGGAGAGAGGAAGAGGGCAGGGACGTGTGGCTTCCCCCTTTCCCATTCCTGGTTCCCAGCCCTCACAGGCCACAGTATTCATTTTGCCCTTCAGGATCTTATATTTTTCCACTAAAATCTCTTAAAATTTTTTGCTTATCCTTGCTTGACGGGATTCCTGTGTGTTACTTCCTGTGGCCCCAAGCTGGACTTCCCTGTTTGTGGCACATCTAGATTTTCAACACTCCAATGTAAGACATGAAGTTGGATAGGTCAGTTGCGTCCCTGTGTCCTCAGTGAGCTCCGTCCACTCACACGTTGAGACGGCACGGCTCTGTCCACACCATGCTAGGCGGTAGGTCATGAGACAGACATGGCTCCCTTGCTTGGGGCCCAAGAGAGCAGGCAGGATGGAATTTCCCGACAGCCCTCACCATCCCCACAGTGCCCCTCCTTTGGCTTCTCTGTTTCCTTCTGGAACGCTCTGTCATTTGTGCAGTGCTGGAAGCATTCAGTGCCTTTGTCCACCTCCTCGCGTGATCCTGGGGTCTCCCCGCAGGCTCTGAGGAAGGAGGGAGGTGACTCAGGCCAGCCCCTTCCCCAGAGCCAGGGGCAGAAAGGCCAGGATTTCTCTTTTGGTTTGTGAACAAGTTATTCAAGAGGGAGATTCTTTTAAAAAAACAAACAATAATGACAGAGATGTTGAGGTGCTGTGGTTTCTTTCAACTCTCTCATCTATAACATTCATAGAATTTGGATGAAACTACATAGTCCCCATTCTCCTTGCAGCTGTGTGGGGTCCAACCAGTGGCTGTGAGCTGGTTTTAGGAGACACGTCAGTTGAACATTCATAAAATTAATAGTTATGTGTCTTAGAAAAAATTCCAATTAACACATCGAAACTGTGACTTCATAGATATTAATGCTTAGGATAAAAATAAATAAGTTGAGAATTTAATTTAAAGCCAATCAGTAGAAAATATTAATAGCACAGGTGGTACATAAATATGTTAAAAACGGTAAATGTGGAAAGTAAGTGATTGACCTTCCAGAAACACTGAATGGAAATGACCGGGATGAACCAGACACCACACAGTTCATTTTTGTCCTAAACTAAGGCTTCCTCACCTCTGTATGCCAACGCTTCTCAAAATATGGTCAACTTCCAGCAGCGGCGGCATTGGCAGCTTTTAAGAAATGCAGATTCTTGGGCCCCCCTGAGACTGACTCATGTAGAGGCCCTGGGGGGTGGAGTGGGCCAGCCCTGCCGTGTTGTAACAAGGGTCCAAGGCTTTCACGAAGACTCCAAAAGGGTAAAGAGCCACTGCTTTCTCAAGTTCCTGCCATCCCATCCCTGAAGCTTGCTTGCTTGTGTTCGTGAATCCATACTCTTTAATCATAAATAACCCAAAGCCTGCCAGGTTGGCAGAGCATATCCAAGGCATACAGAAGGGCTCTGGTGGGTGTTTGGGGCCTCCTCACACCAAGGAGATCCTCCAGGACCCAGCTAGGGGCTGCCCCGGTGTGCTGCCCAACTCCCAGACCACAGCAACACTGGGCGCTCTCTTACCAGAGCCTGCATCCCTGTGTGTTTCTGATCCTTCCTGAATCCAAGCTTCTCCCGACTCGGCCTCTCCTCTCAGCCTCTCCTCTCAGCCCTCCTGACTGGGCTCCAGCCTGGCTTTCAGCTCACACTGACCCTCGGGTGCATGTCTGCGGCCCCACCTGGTGCCAGCCCTGCCTTGCCCTCCTGCTCCTCCATGTGCTGTCCTCTAGGGTCTGGCTCATTCCTGGGGGCCTGAGAAGCCTGTCCACGCACAGTCCACCCCCAGTGAAGTCCACGGAGACTTCTGTTCATCCACTGAGCCCTTCCTCTATCCAGCAAATACTCACTGCGCGTGCACATGCCCCGTGCCAGCCCGGGGATGCAAAGATGCAAGGGCTCAGCCCAGGGGCGAGGGTCAAGCGGACCAGACCGTCACAATAGGAAGAGCACGGGCCCCATTGAGGTCTCCTTGGGCTACAGGGGACTAGGCCCCCACCCAAGACCCCCTGTGGGGTGCTCTGATCCCCTGGAATTTGGCACAACTGTGGATGCTCAAATCATGTTTACCCAATGTCTGAGGTCTTGCCCCAGGCTGGGGTTGCTGCTCCAGCTTGGCCCCTGCTGTGCGCCCACCCACCCCCGAGTTCCCTTTTGTTCCAACAACCCAGGATTTAATGTATGTTGACGTTTTATGACCTCATCCGGGGGAGGGCAGACAGATGTCACAGTCCATTCACAGTCACTGTGCAAGACAGGCCAGCAGCCCACCTTCATTTCTCTGGCGAGTGCCCCCTGTGCTCTCTGCAGTGACCACATCTGCCTTCTCCGGATCCCCATCTGCCTGCCTGCCTCTGCCCCGCCGGCCTTGTCTCAAACAGCAGACGAGAGCTCTGTACCCGTGCCCTCTGCCATCCTGCCTGCCCCTGCCGTCCTCTTCCTTCCTCCTCAGGGCTCTGCACCCCCCACCCTCGCCTTCCCCAGGACCCCTCCCTGCTACCCCCGTTCCACTCCCACCTTCTCATCTCTCCTGGCATCTTCACATCTGAGCATGCCATTGGAAGAGCCACAACCTTCTCTTGAGGCCGCTTCCCCTCCAGCGCTGTTTCCCTCCTCCCTCGCTCGTCCTGGGGTCTTGACACTCAAGGCCCATCTACGTGAGGATGTGCCCTTCTGTCCCCGGAACCTGCACAACCCTCCAGGGACCAGGACCCTCTTCTCCTTCTAGACTCTAGTGGAGGATGCTCATCTGGACTCTTAGGGCTGAAAAATGAGGGAATTGACAGAAACCCCAGGAAATGCCCAAACCTTGTCCTTTGAAGTACAACGTCAATTGCACCATGTCATCCCCCTGCTTAGAAGTCTTAGAAGGCTTAGGGTAAAACCCAGTTCCCTACCCCATTCTCATCCGGCCCCACCTTCCCCTCTCTGTCTCCGCACCCCCCTCCCATGCTGTTTACGAGGCTGGGCCTCACCTTGGTTTCTCTTCCGTGGTTCTGCCCAGGGGTCTCTCCTTAGGGCTGTGTGGACGTTGGGCTGACACAGGCTTTCTCCCAGCCCCTTTCCCAAAACCTGGAGTCACTCATTGAATTATTTTTATGGAGCATTTCCTGTGGGCCGGGTGCTGGATGTCAGCTCCCACCTGGGAGCATGAGCTGCCCCTGGACCCCCAGGACCCAGACGCCTCCCCGAGTCCCAGCCACTCTGCCTCACCTCTTCCACCTGCTCCCGGGACTGGGGCTGCTGCCGCCTCACCCCTCACACACTAAGTCTCTCTAGCCGGCTCACTTTTTCCAGGCTCTCGTCCCCCAGACCCAAGTGGATGTGATTCCTCCAGGCAGAGCAGGGCCCGTGGGGGTGAGACACAGGCTCAGACCAACGCCAGGCGGAAGGACTCCCAGGCCCTCTCACTAAGGTGAGAGTGGTGGCCCAAGGAACGTCTCAGGGCCAGCCCCTCGGACTTCGGCCCCACAGATGAAGGCTCAGGTGGTTTGTGATGGGAGACACCCCTTTCCATTTGCAGCCCCATCATCCTCTGGGGGAGCTGGAAAGGGCTGGTCTCTCTCATTTTAAAGATGAGGAAGCAGAGACTGCACCAGCAGACCTGCTCAGGGTCACACAGAGAAGGCGTGCCTTTTTCCTGTGTTCCCAAGCGTCTGTCTGCATGCAAAGCCTTCCTCCCCACTGGGAATGGCAGGCCAGGTGAACATGGACCACCTTTTCCTAGTCCTTTGCCATGACAGACATTACTAATCAATAGTGGCACTCTTCACCTTTAGACCTAGATTTGGCCTTGTTCTCAATAGATTCTCTGGGTAGCCATTAGCATGGCTCAGAGCCAACACGTGGATGGCTCCTATCTGCCGCTTCTGGGAGACTGGCCAATAAGCTGGTCAGCCCTTGGACTGCCAGAACCGTGCACTAGATTTCCTTATCATCCCGGGGCTGATGGGCAAACCCTGTCAGCCTGGCCTGAACCTGCAGGCTTCCCCCTCCCCCATCCCCATGCTGTTCCCTGGAGTGCCCGTCACGGGGCTCAGAGTGTCCTGTGGTTACAGCAGGGTCAGCTGGAGCTGGCAAGACAGCTCCTTAGATGTGTCTCCGAGTAGGGGCTGGAGTAAGGGAGCAGTGCCCATCGGGCCGTCCCTACACACCATAGGCACAGCCCCGGAATCAGGGGGAAGCAGGCACACCGCCATGTGCTTCCGTCCAGCTTCTCAGTGGGGAGGTACAGCTTTCCTGACCCCGGACGGCTCCTCCAAGGTTCGAATGACCATGTGCTTCCACCACACCCCCTTCTCTGAAAGAGCTAAACCCAGAGGTGCCACAGAACAACCTATTTGGGCCTCGGACTGCTTGGGGCTGGGCAGAAACACCCTTTTGGCGTGTTCAGATGGGCTGGGGAGGGCAGGGTCTCAGATATAAGCACTGGGACTACCAGGGAGTTTCAACAAAAACAGCAGACGCATTGATCCAGCGTTTGTCAACCAAACTTAAAAAATACATATCTATATAAACATGAACATTATGTGAAGCTCCTTGCAAACCATCTATATGGCACGTTACATCTTACTTTTGATTACATGGCTCTAGCAATTTAAAAAAATCTCAGAAAGTCATCTGTTGCTTCCAAACGTGTCAAAGATGTATTTAAGGAAACTCTGGCATCTCTTTGTGGTTCCATGAACAATGCCCCTCCCGCCCAACATGTTCACATCCCAATACCTGGGACCCGGGACTGCATTACCTTATATGGCAAAAGGAACTTAGCAGATGTGATGAAGTCAAGGATTTTGAGATGAGGAGATTATCCTGAACTGTCCGGGTGGGTTCGATGTAATCACAAGGGTCCTTGTAAGAGGGAGGCAGGAGGGTCAGAGAGAGAATTCAAGGTGCCGTGCCCAGCTGCTGGCTTTGCAGATGGAGGACGAGGCCACGAGGCGAGGAATGTGGGCGGCCTCTAGAAGCTGGAAAAGGCAAGGGACAGATTCTCCCAGAGCCACCAGAAGGACTGCAGCCCTTCTCACACCTAGAAGTCAGCCCAGTGAGACCCACCGCGGACCTGTGTCTTCCAGAACTGTAAGATGATGCATTTGTGCTGTTTCAAGGTGCTAAGTGTGTGGTCATCTGTTACAGCTGCCATAGAAAGCTCATACACTCTTCTTATAGGTGGAACCTAAATCTCTGAGGTTCGTCCATCACGGATTTCCTCCAATGCCTTCCATATCAGCATTTACCAAACTAATTTCTTAAAAATTTTGAGCATCAGGGTTTTGCCAGGGAAAAATGCCTACACTTATCAAGAAATATTATTCACTGGAGGGAAATAACCTTTGGGTCCAAAGCGTTGACACCTCAGGGGGACTCTGGCGGGTGTACAGTCTTGCCAGCTGATGGCAGGCAGACCTGAATGGTGCCATTGAAGGAAGGGAATTTTCCAAAGTTGGCCAGGCTCAGGGCAGTTGGAGCAGTTGAGGGAACCCTTCAAAGGACACCAGTTCTCTTTATGTTTGAGGGTTCTCGTGTACACAGTCGCGTTTAGTGCTCAATTCTCTAACTATGGGAACTGATCAATTCTTGCCCTGTTGCTTGAAGTCACCTTTGATATCGGAAATAAGGATCTGTTTTCTTTCTCAAGGTCTATCGCGATAATAGCTACAATTCATGAATGCCAAGTGCTTTATAGTCATCATCTCATGGAGCACTCAGATCTGCCCTTGTCCCACGTCCCCCATTTTTACAGAAGAGGGCATGGAAAGTTCAGAGAGGTTAACTGACTCTGCCAAGGTCACACAGCCAGCAAGTGGTAGAGACAGCCTGGCTCTGGCACAGCGGTTAAGAGCATGATTTCTAAACTATTTCTCAGCATCTTTAATTTAGAACATCCTAACTTAAAGTGAACAGCCTTTCCTGAGCAAACAGCCTGGTAAGATTATAGAGAATTCAGAGAGGGATAAAAGTAGACAGTGACCCAGCCTGAGGCCAGGCAGTTACAAGAGGGCCACGTTGGCCTCCACAGCCTGTGCTTGTAGTTGAAAGACGCTGTACATCCACTCATGCTACTTTATTTTGGCAATTTCTGGGATATTTTGCCAATGAATACACAAATCAGCTATGTTTTTTTAAACATAGCCTATGTGGACACCTAGATTGGGCATCAAGATGGCTTCATCTTGACCCCGAGCTAGAATCTGTCCACGTCTTACCCTTGACTTAGAACCCAAGTTGGCCAACTACAAGTGGCTTTGATCTTGACTCCTGTTCCAAAGAGACCAGAAAACCACAGACAGAAAGTTCCAGGCAACTGCTCTGACATCTCAGTCAACAGGAAAAATGGTCCACGTGCCAGATGCCTTTTAATTCAGAAACAAGGAACCTTAAAATCATCTTCAAGTTCAAAGCTAACTTCCTAAAAAGGAGCTTGGCAGAGAAGAAGGCTTTCCTCCAGCATTCAAGAATCCACCGAGGGATGTTTTTATCACTCAAACGAGAGCAAAAAATATCTTTATAGATGTACTCACGTTAAGGAGTGTGCTTACGTCTATAGAGCATCGTGAAAAACAAAGCCCGTTACGCCAGGGTTTTATAAACTTAAAATACTTGGAAGTTTTTCGTCCCATTAGTGGGATTTCATGGGAATCTGTTTTGGCTTGGGAACCCCATATGAATCAGCTGTGGATAGGACATCGAGTTTTCTTTATCTACTTATTTGGACAGTAACAAAGGGGGCGGAGGCAGCTGAGGAGCCTGGAAAGAAAGTGGGGAGCTTGGGAGAGGGGAATGGGGTTTGTCCATCTTTTCACCTCTTATCACTGCTGGCCCAGGGTGGGCGTGCAGCAAATATTTACTGACTGGCTGAATGAGGTGTCCTCTCAGGAGTCAGTCTACAAGGAGCTGACTATGACAGTGGACTGAAATTCTGCGACAAGCACGTCGTAATAACTTGTACGTGGGATTGAGCAATGCTCCCCGAGTCAGACACTCTGGACTGACCCTTGTCACTCCCTGATAGGACCTGGGGGTCAAGGTCCTCACGCCCAGCTTGCCTTCCTTCCTTATCCTGGCTGGTCTCTGCCCCAGTGGCTCCCAGGCTTCTCCGAGCCTTTTAAGGCACCATCCAAGCTACTTGTCTTCTGGCGAGTGTGTGTTTTGAAGGGTTTGTCTGTGATAGGAAACATACTAATTAAATAATAATGAGTCAGCGCGTCATTTTTAAACTCATCAAAGACCTGTATAAGTCACAGTCGGAGCTTCTAGCTGTGGGAGACACCAGTGCTGGTGCATAAACCTCAGCCGACAGTGAAGGTGACTCGGGTAAAGCTGGAGTATGGAAGTGAGGGGTGAGTGCCCGATGAGACACGTTGGCCATTCAGACCCCCTCTGTGATCTCTGGGAGCCTCTTGGGTCCAGACATCGCGGATTGGGGCCACCTCTCTCCACCTTGCCTCTGTTCCAGCAAACCTGCCCCACCAGCATCCTTTAAACAGGCTTCATGCTTTGCCAAGTCTATGCCTCTGCTTCTGCCATCCCCATCGCCTGCAGGGCTCCTGTTCTGTGCCCCACTCGTGGAGGGAGCCTCTAACTGGGCCCTGGCCCTGGGGCCTTAGGGTTCCAGTTTTCTTCTGCTAGCCTGAGTGTCCCACCCTCATCCCCCCTGTGCCCCCAGCCGCTCTTCAAACCCTCACCTGCCCAAGGTGCTTGGCAATTATTTAATGAAGGAATAAAGGAAGGAATTTTGCTGTTCCCAGGTGGTGCTGGGGGCAACCTCAGAGCATCAGAACTGACTCCTTACTTAGGGAGGCAACGGGCTCACAAAGGTGGGGAAAGGGCCCCGTCCTGGGCGATGGGATGTCTTGTTTAGGGCTGGTGGGCTCACTGGCCGCTGAGATAAACAGTGGCTCTGGTGTCCGCAGTGGGGCCAGAAGGGTGCGGCCATTAGATTTGACTTCCTGCTCCGAGCCTCTGGGCTGGTTCACCCTCTGGTGTCTGCTTCCTAGGCTGCCCTTGCCAAGGCCAGACAGATCACCCACAGGCCAGGGGAAGTTCTCAAAATAATTGTCTCTCTCCATCTCTGGCCGCCGGGGCAGGAAGCTGTGGCCTCTCGCTGTCATTGGTGTCATCCTTGCCTCTCCTGCAGGCAGCCCCTCCAAGGGAGGAGTTTCCAAGACTATTTGGATTCCGGGGGGCGGGTTGAGAGTGGAGTGGAGAGAGATGGTCTATTGTCTTCTTTCATGGGCCAGAAAGCTTAAGATACCCACGGAGATGCTAGTTTCT
Organism: Equus quagga; assembly: GCF_021613505.1. Taxonomy (NCBI): domain Eukaryota; kingdom Metazoa; phylum Chordata; class Mammalia; order Perissodactyla; family Equidae; genus Equus; species Equus quagga. Next base: position 39,262,230 of record NC_060283.1, on the reverse strand, counting down.
CCAGAAGGCTAAGCAGTGGCAAGGCAGCCGGAGATGTGGCAGGAAGGATAAGGACACAGAAAATCCAAGTGGAAAAATGGGGAGGAAGACAAAGATGTGACAAAGGGGGTTGGAACATTCCCACCAGTGGTCTTACTGCATTAACACAAGTATTTTTCCAAATGGCTAAAACATGTGGGGAATCGACAGAACACTGCAAGCCATTGAAATGAAAGGAACCCTAAGCCCCAGTTCCATTTGGCCAGTGACTGTGTGAACAGCCCAAATCTTAAGTCAAAATAGAAGAAAAGAACTTCCCACCACCACATCTAAAAACAGTGTCCCAGGCTTTTGAGTCACACCACGCTTTGGCTCGATGCCAGCCAGGTGCCCAAGTCCGGAAGGTTCTGAGGGGCGGGGCCTTTTGTCCTTTTGCGATGGGACCCTGAGCTCCAGGGGGCAATGGCAGCATTGCAGTGAGGTGTCCCTTCACGGCTGTGATTTCCGTTCCCCAAGTGTGCTTCCTGAGATTTGAGCCCAGGGCACGCAGTAATCACATTTCATTTAGCACTTCACAGTGTACATAGACATTTATGATCAGGGCTGGTGCCGTGGGCATGTGACCTGTGCAGTCATACAGGCTCTCACTTGGTTTAAACCTCTGCTGTTGTCTTTCTTAATTATTTTTAAATTCTGGGTTTTTTTTAAAGAGTGGCTCTTGAGCTAACATCTTCGGTTTTTTTTCCCTCTTCTCCCCAAAGCCCCCCAGTACATAGTTGTATATTCTAGTTGTGAGTCCTTCTGGTTGTGTTATGTGAGACGCTACCTCAGCATGGCCTGATGAGCGATGCCATGTCTGTGCCCAGGATCCAAACTGGTGAAACCCCAGGCTGCTGAAGCGGAGCGTGCAAATTTAACCACTCAGCCACGGGGCTGGCCCCTTAAAATTCTTAACTCTTGAAATTCTTAATAATTTTTGCACAAAGGACCCCAAATATTCATTTAGCATGGGGGCCTGCAAATTATCTAGCCAGCCCTGTTTGTTATCTCACTTGCCCCCATAGCCATCACAGGAGAGGAGCCCAGAAGGAATCCTTACCCCAATTCACAGATGGTGAAACTGAGTCCCAGCGGGGAAAGTGTGGAAGGCAAGACTAGACTCTATCTTGCCAGTGAAATCGGCGGCTGTCTTCTCTCTTGGAGCTCTTTCTCAATGAATGGTGGTCTCTTTTCCCTTCACACACCTGCCTGGGGTCTTTCCAATCCTCCCCTGGCTGCAACCTCCATTCCATCTCTTGCTTCATCTCATTTCATTAAAAAAATACCGAAACCATTTGCTCACCTGCCACAGAGGAGCTCCTGGGGGTGGGGCCCCTCAACGGCCCTTCCTCTCCTGTCCGCTGTCCCGTCCGGGGCCTCAGAGGAGGCCAGTGTGTCCCCAGCAAGATTTGCACACCTTCTGCTCTGTCCCAGGGAGCCCGCCGCCAAACGCTGTGTCCTCTCCTGGAAAAGGCTCCCTGGGAAGCGTTTCTGACCTTCAGACCCGCCTCTGCCTGGTGCTGGCCCCATGCCCGTGACAGTCACTTCCTGGCTGGGTGTTTACCTTCCTGGGCTCCATGGGGCCAGCCAGGTAGGTGGCCACAGACCTGACCCAGAGGTCGTGTAGAAGGGGAGGGTGCTAGCCACGGTAGGCTGGGAAGAGCGCACTGCACCCTGGTTTAAGGTAACCCAGATGGCCCCTCAGCACACCGGATCCTCCTGCCCTTGGTAATGGCCAGGCAGCCACATAGCACTCAAATCTGAGGCTCGGGAAGGCCCTTGGGGTCCTCTAGGGTTCCATTCACTTCCTGCACGTGGCCACCTGGCCTCAGCCTGATCACTTCCTGCTACGGGACCCTCGCTGCTTTGGGACGGAATTGCTCCTCTATTATTTCTATTATTATCATTACTGCTAACAGCTACCTTCCATTCAGTGACAGGCACTGTGCCTAGTACTTTACATAATCGCTTCATGTAATCCTTGTGTTATCTCTATGAGCACAGAATTATGCCCATTTTAAAGATGCAGAAACAGAGGCTCAGAGAAGTTGATCATCTTGCCCAAAGCCACACAGCTAGTAAGTTGGGGATCCAGGATTCAAAAACAGGCCAGTTGGTACCAAAACCTGGCCTCTTAACCACTACCATCATTTTCCAGGTTTAATTGCCAGAATGTCCATTTTTATGTTAAATTCAAATCAGCCATTGTATTAGCTATCTATTGCTGGCAACAGATTAGCCCAAAACACAGTGGCTCAAAACAACCCACATTTGTTGTCTCATAGTTCTGTGAGTTAGGAATCTGGGCACGGCTTAACTGGATTCTCTGCTCAGGGTCTCTCACGGGCTGCAATCAAGATGCCGGCGGGGCTGGGATCCTACCTCAGAGCCCCACGGAGAAGGAGCTCCTTCCACGCGGACGAGGTTGTTGGTAGCAGGCAGTTCCTGTAGGCTGTTGGACTGAGGGCCTCAGCCCCTTGCTGACTGTTGGTCCAAGGTCACTCCGTGGGCCTCTCCACTATGACAGCTTGTCACCAATGTGTGCAACAGAGATACTCCAGGAAGATGGAAGTCCCCATCTTCCGTAATCTACTCACGGAAGTAACGTCCCATCACTTTGCAGTATTCTACTCATTAGGAGGGAGTCATCAGGTACAGCCTACACTCAAAGGTAGGGGATTGCACAAAGGTGAGAATACCAGGAGCTAGGGATCAGTGAGGGCTACTTTTGAAAGCTGTCTACCACAGCCATCTGATTGCCATAAAACATTGGTTTCAGTTCTGCCTCTGAAAGCCAGATAGGAACAGTCTCTTATGCATCCATCCATCATCCATCCATCATCCATCCATCCATCCATCCATCATCCATCCATCATCCATCCATCATCCATCCATCATCCATCCATCCATCCATCATCCATCCATCATCCATCCATCCATCCATCTATCCATCCATCCATCATCCATCCATCCATCCTTCCACCCATCCGTCCATCCATCCTTCCATCCATCCATCATCTATCCATCCATCTATCCATCCCTTCATTCATTCAACATATATTTGATCAGGACACTATAAGCCAGACCCCACATTAGGCTCAGAAGATACTTGAATAAATTCAATTATTCCCTCTTCCCCACATGGTTCCTCACCATCAAAGGCTCTCAATAAAGCTTTCACAGATGTGGGGTTTGGGGAGGTGTCTACTGAATGTTCTATTTTTCAGGGGCGTCAGTTCTCTTTCCTTTAACTGGTCCTCATATGCCACATTTCTGAGATTCCTTATCCTCCTGCTCACTCTCTTTTCATCATCTCACTTATTTATAAAACCTATTTCAAGCACCTCCTAAGTGCAAAGGGTTATGGTAGCCTGTGCACGCACATGCATGTGTGAGTGTGTGTTTGTGTACAGGGTTACATTGTTCACGCATCACTCAACGACGGGGATACGTTCTGAGAAGCGCGTCATTAGGCAACTTCGTCGTTGTGCAAACATCACAGAGTGCACTTACACAACCTAGATGGTATAGCCTACTACACACCTAAGGTACATGGTTCAGCCTATTGCTCCTGGGCTACAAACCTGTACAGCATGTTACAGTACTGAATACTGTAGGCAACTGCAACACAGTGGTAAGTATTTGTGTATCTAAACAAAGAAAAGGTACAGTAAAAATGCAGTATAAAAGAGAAAAAATGCTACAGTGTATAGGGCACTTACCACGAGGAGGCTACAGGACTGGAAGCTGCTCTGGGTGAGTCGGTGAGCGAGCGGTGCGTAAATGTGAGGGCAAGGACACTGCTGTAACTACCGTCGGCTTTACAAACACTGCACTGGTGAGGCTAAATTTATAAAAAATATTTTTCTTTCTTCAGTAATAAATTAACTTTAGCTTATTGTAACTTTCTTACCTTATAAACTTTTTTAGCTTTTTGACTCTTTTGTAATGACACTTAGCTTAAAACACAAACATATTGCAGCTATACAAGAATATTTTATCTTTGTATCCTTATTCTATAAGCTTTTTTCTATTTTTAAATATTTTTGCTTTTTACCTTTTAAACTTTTTTGTTAAAAACAAAGATACACAGGGGCCTGCCCCGTGGCCGAGTGGTTAAGTTCACGCGCTCTGCTGCAGGCGGCCCAGTGTTTCGTCGGTTCGATTCCTGGGCGCAGACATGGCACCACTCGTCCAGCCATGCTGAGGCGGCGTCCCACATGCCACAACTAGAAGGAGCTACAACTAAAAATATACAACTATGTACCGGGGGGCTTTGGGAGAAAAAAAGGAAAAATAAAATCTTTAAAAAAAAACAAAGACACACACACGCATTAACCTAGGCCTGCACAGGGTCAGGATCATCAGTATCACTGTCTTCCACTCCACATCTCGTCCCACTGGAAGGTCTTCAGGAGCAATGACACGCATGGAGCTGTCATCTCCTATGATGACAAGGGCTTCTTCTGGAATACCTCCTGAAGGACCTGCCTGAGGCTATTCATGAGGAAGTGTCACTCTTTTCAGAAATATGTCCATGGTGGTTTGCTTGGTTTCTTTTTTTCATCACAGAGTTGCTTATAAGCAGATAATGCACCATGAACATTCCTCTCTATTGATGATAACCTTTCGGGGTTGGGGGTCCATGTTTTCAAGCTTTTTAAGGAGCTTGTTGAGGTCTGCAGAAGCTTCTGCTAAACCCTCCACTGTGAATTTTCTTGGGGGTTCTTATTTTTCTTCTCCTGCAGTTGCCTCTTCTTCAGCTGTGCATTCCTGTTCCAGTTCCAACAAGTCCTCATTAGTAAATTCCTCAGGAACCCCCTCTAGGGGCTCCTCAATGTCATCCTCGTCCACACCCGGGTTGAAGGTGTCTGCCATCTCAACCTCAGCCTTGTTGACTTTTGCAACCTCTACATCCTTGGCAGGTCATTTGAAGTCATGATGAGCCTCTTGAGTATCTTCTTCCAGATGCCATCCATACACTCCTTGGTGACATCACTACAAGCCCAAGCAAGGTTCCTGATGTGGTGACAGATGTTGTAATCTTTCCGTAATTGCATCAGTGTCTTCCTTATTTGTGGCAATAGCCTGGGCAAAGGTCCTCCTCAGGCGGTAGCAGGCCTTAGAAGTTTTTATAACACCTCAATCCATTGGTTGGATCAAAGAAGTGGTGTTTGGAGGGAGAAATGCCGCTTTGATATTCAGATGATCACCAATAAAAGGAGGATGTCTGGGAGCATTATCAACAATAAGCTAAATCTTGAAAGCTACGTTATTCTTGAAGCAGTACTTCATTTTGCGGGCACAGCAATTCAGGAGGGCACCTTGGAAGAGGAGCTGAGTCATCCATGACTTCTTATTGCCCCTTTAATACACTGACAATGTGTGCCTCTTGCTATGCTTGAAGGCCCTGGGGTTCTCACTGTGCCAGATCACAAAGGGTGTCAATTTGTCGCCTGCAACATTACCCCCAAGCGGGAGAGTTATCCTGTCCTCAAAAGCCTTGAAACCCACATTGACTTGGCCTCCTTATGGATGAAAGTCCTTTCAGGCATCCATTTCCAGAAAAGGGAGGTTCTATGCATATTGAATATTTGCTCTGACAGTAATTTTCCTCCACCATCAGCTTATCTAGAGTTTCCAACAATTCTTCAGCTGCCTCCACATCAGCGCTCGAAGACTCACCCTTCACTTTCACATGGTGTGATGAATAATGACTCTGGAATCACATAAACCACCCAGAGCTAGCAGTAAACTCAACATCATAGGCGGGGGCAGCCTTTTCTTTCAACATCGCAAACCAACTTTTTGCTGTGGCCATGATCCTCATGGTGCTGAGAGGGACACCTGTGTGTGGTCTTCAGTCTTGGTCATTAGAAGTTTCTCCACGTCTGCCACAGGCCCTTTTCTACTTTTTGCTAGTCTTGTTGCCTTCAATGAAGCGGACCCTTTAACAGCTTCCGTCCCTTTGTTCTTGTTCTTCAAGATTGTAGCTAGGATGGAATGGGGCACGCCTGACTGGCGAGCAACAACCACCACTGCTTTTCCACCTTCATAGTCCTCAGTCACTTTTAATTTCATTTCCAGGTCAATCATTCAATGTGGCCTCTTAGTGGCAACATTAGCAGTGGATTCTGTATGCTTAGGGGCCATCATGAACAAAACAACAGGAGATTAAATCAAGCACAAGAGAAAATAGTGTAATCAAGAGACGCGGTAAACACAAGATGTATGAGGCTGCTTCTGGTGTAACATGACCTACTGTTTTACAGTTAACTTTTTTTTAATAAGTAGAAAGTGTACACTCTAAAATAACAGTAAAAAGTATAGTATAGTAAATACATACACCAGTAACATAGTCGTTATTATCATTATCAAGTATTGTGTGTGTAACTGAGTGTAATTGTATGTACTGTACTTTTATATGACTGGCAGAGCCCTAGGTTTGTTTACACCAGCATCACCACAAACACGTGAGTAACGTATTGGGCTACAACGGTAGGACTGCTATGACGTCACTAGGCAGTAGGGATTTTTCAGCTCCATTATAATCTTATGAGACCACAGTTGTTCATGAGGTCCGTTATTGACCAAAACGCCATGATGTGATGCATTCCTGCATCTGATGTTCTAGGCTGTCTTTCCCCCTTTCTCATTAGTAATTTTCCTGTCTCCTCTTAGCTTCTATGGGGAGCAGGGCCCACAGCTTTTTCTAGACACCCCTCTCCTGCCTCATATGCACAGAGCCCAGCTCAGGGCTGTGCCTGCAGGAAAGCAGCCTGTTGGTAGGGTGCCTGGTGGAGCGAGGGCGGTGGGGCAGAGCAGGAACTGGTTCCACGCTCTGGGTAGGCAGGCCGAGAAGGGACACAAGGGAAACATGGCCCTGGCCTCATCTTCCTGTGGCCCCATCTCCTCACCCTGCTCCCTAGGGCCCAAGGGCTGGGGGAGTGAACTCTGAGAAGAGGGTGATGGGGTCTTGGGATTGGCGTCTTGAGGTGCCCAGCGGATTCTTGGGGAGCTCGAAGTGTAAGTCTTTCGCATGGGAGACCATCCATTTGGCACATTTGTTGAGCATCTAATAGATGTAGATGCTGTGCCAGGCCCTGGGTACCATTGACAGCACCTCAAAAGTGAGGCTAATTTCCTTTCTTCTCCCCTCCATCTTACTGCTTCAGCATAGGCCCTCAGTCTCTCTTACTGGGACCAGCACAATGTCCTTGAAACAGGTCCCTGGCTTCAGTCTCTCCCAGTTGCTTCCAGTCCTTGCTGCTACATCCCACTCCCTCTGCCATGTGAACCTGCCAACACAGTCGTGATCTTGTCACTTTCTCACTCAAAAACATTTTACATAACCTCTGTGAACATCTCATGAGTGCTCTTCCAGGAATGTTCTATCTATACAGACTCTCTCTCTCTCTCTCTCTCTCTCTCTCTCCCCCCCCCCCCCCCCCGCCCCATACCTTTTGTTTTACTTAAGCAGGACCACAGCATGTACCGTTCTCTATCTATTGTCTTGGTTGTTTTCCAATTCAGCCCTTTTAAAAATCCTTCGTTCTTTTTAATGACCGTTTGCTGTTCTGCTGCAGGAATCTTCTTGGATAATACTGAGTGCCGTAGAGTGAATGCTTATGCCCCCTCAAAATTCTTATGTTGAAAATTAACCCCCAAAGCATTGATGTTAGGAGGTGGGGCCTGTGGGAAGTGATTCGGTCATGAGGGCGGAGCCTTCCAGTGGACCAGGAAGCGGGCTCTCATCAGACACCAAATCTGCTGGCACCTTGATCTTGGACTTCGCCTCCAGAACTGTGAGAAAGAAGTTTCTTTCTTCTTTTTTTTTTGAGGATGAAGTGCCACCTTTATTACAGATTAAAGCTCTTACATCTAGAGTAAAATGGGGTTGTTAATGGTCTTCCCACCAGGGGACCTGGCCCCCACAGCCTGAAGAAACCGAGGCAAACACATGGCTCTCAGGGCGGGAAGGTAGGGTCAGGCACCGGCCAATCAGGAATGGGGGGGTGGAGTCAGGTGGGAGCGTCAGCTCAGGTAGGTCCCACCCCAGGTAAGGAATTGCCAGCAATAGAAAGAAGAGCTCCCCAGGGACAGATGGGAGTGTATATCAGTGTGTGCTCCCGAGTGAGAGCACAAGGCCAGGTCGAGAGAGTTACTAAAAACGGTGAGCAGTGGCCCGAAACCAGTAAAAACCAACTGCTGGGAGAGAAATATTACCCGTTTTTAAAGATCTGAAACAAAGGACCTAACCCAGGGTGAAGAAGGCAGAGTCATCAGAAAGAAAGTGGTCTGGTGGGGACTGTGAGGAGCCGGTGCCCCATCTGAAGGGCAGCTGCTGCCCCCGTCTAGCCAATACTTGACATCAGGGAATGTGGGCTCAGGGTTGCCCCATTTTCCAATTTTTTTTAAGGTAAAAATCTGTATTTTTTGTTTAAATGTTGCCAGAACTCCCCCAAACACTGTGCATGCAGTTCAAAGCAATACCCTCAGAGGGCCACATCTGGCCTGCAGACCATGATTTCTGTGTGAGAAAGAAATTTCTGTTGCTTATAAGACCCTGAGTCTATGGTATTTTATTATGGCTGCCCAAATGGACTAAGACCCTGGGAAATCCCTTTGAAGGCCTGAGATGCCCTTGACCAGAAGCTTTTCTGATGTTTTCCAGGTGATAATTTTTGATAGATCATTAATAGACTTAATAATTGTAAATCAATTGTTTGAAACTGATTGTTATAATTGCGCATGGGCAGGAATTGGATATTCAAGAATAATAAGTTTAATTCATTATAAAAGAATTTCTTTTTCAGGTTATCTAACAACTTCCTGCATTGAGTTTGCTGTTGGGAGTGGCGAGAGGAGAGGAATTTAAATGTCTGAAGTTAAAAAAAATCATTGTGGTTATTTAAAACGTATATTTGGAATATATAAAAGGGATGGACTAGGACTGGTCAAGAAAAAGAACCGAGCAGAACCTGAATAATTAGCATAACATTTCTTGACCACCTCTGGGCCTGTCTCAGTTCTAAGCACTTTCCATGAATTAACTTGTTTAATCATCACTACAGTCTTATGATGAGGAAGCCAGACATATAGACGTTAAATAGCTTGCCGAAGGTTGGGTGAATTTTCCTGAACACAGAGAATGTTGAGTATATATATATATATATATATATATATATATATATATATATATGATATATCATATATGTGTAATATAAATATGCATTTGATCTCAAAAGTAAGACAAATAAATCTCCAGGTGCCGTACATGAATAGGTGATTCTTAGGCAATTCTTTATCCACCCTGGTGAGCTAGTTCTTTAGGGACCCTTACACACATACCTTGGGTATGTGTTTATTTTAAATTAACAGCTGTGGGGGAACAAAAATTGAAGCTTTGAACGTAAATACAACAGAAGTTTGAAGAAGGATTATGACTCAGAAGTAAAAAAATGTCCTAGACCATGGACAGAAATAGAAACACCTACAAGAAAATGGAGAACGAGCTGGGTTTGCACATGGGATCCAAGCTTTTGCCGCTCATGGAGTACAGAAACTCTAAGATATAATCTGAGGAAAAAAGTTGAGAAACCGTGAGCCTTTAAGACTTAGGTAGAGACAACTATGGGGTGGCATCCACAATCTGGGGTGCTAGTGGGAACACCTTCCCCACTACCCCCAAAAGATAATTCCCACTGAAGATGAGCTCACACACACAAATTATAAAACATTTGAAGGAGATTAATAGGAAGAACATAAATGAATATAAATTATTAAAACATGATCATGACAAATTATAAAACATTTGAGGAAGTCTGATATGAAGAAAAGCATCCCACAAAAATGGGAGAGTTGACACATGAGGAAATAGAAACAATGGAATAATATAAAGAGAGACTAAAGAAAAAATAAGTATGTTTAAGGTGCTTAAAGAGATGAAGGAAAATCTATAAAACAAGAATAGGCAATTATTTTTTTAAATTAAGACTTCATTTCTTTAGAGGGGTTTTAGGTTTGCAGCCAAACTGAAGGGAAGGTACAGAGATTTCCCATATACCCCCTGACCCTACACATGCAGAGCCTCCCCAATTATTAACATCATCCAGCAGACTGGTGCATTTATTACAACTGATGAAGCTACATTGACACATAATAATCACCCCAAGTCCATAGTTTACATTACGGTTCACTCTTGATGTTGTACATGCTATGGGTTTGGACAAATGTATAATGACATGTATCCACCATTATGGTACCGTACAGAGTATTTTCACTGCCCTAAAACCCTCTGTGCTTCATCTACTCATCTCTCCCTTCTTACTCCTTCACCCCTGGCAACCACTGATCTTTTTACTGTCTCTATAGTTCTGCCTTTTCCAGAATGTCAAGTAATTGGAAACATACAGTTTGTAGCCTTTTCAGACTGGCTTCTTGCACTTAGTAATAAGCATGTAAGTTTCCTCCATGTCTTTTCATAGCTTCATAGCTCATTTCTTTTTAGTGTTGAGGAAATTAATTTTTATAAAAGTAGATTCAAAGAAGAACTAAGTAGAAATTGCATAAATAAAAATATTGCATTAAAAAAAGATTAGCTAGTCACAATTCTAGATTTAGTGATTTGGAGGATATATCTGAGAAAATCACCCAGAAAGAAGCACCAGGAAGCAAAGAGATGGACACTGTGAAAAATAAGTCAAAGACATTTGGAGAACAAATCAAGAAAACCCAATATGCATTTAATAAGCTGTTCTGAAGGAGAGAATAGAAAGTGGAGGAGAAGCAACATTCAAAGAAGTAATGACTGAGAAATTTTCAGAACTGAAGAAAGGCACGAATTCTGAGTTTGCAAAAGCAGGGTGAGTCCTAGGCAAGGTAAATAAAAGTGAATTCAGGGACCGGCCCGGTGGCGCAGCGGTAAAGCTCGCACATTCCGCTTCTTGGCGGCCCTGGGTTCGCTGGTTCAGATCCCGAGTGTGGACATGGCACCACTTGGCATGCCATGCTGTGGTAGGCATCCCACATATAAAGTAGAGGAAGGTGGGCATGGATGTTAGCTCAGGGCCAGTCTTCCTGAGCAAAAAGAGGAGGATTGGCAGCAGTTAGCTCAGGGCTAATCATCCCCCACCCCCCAAAAAAGTGAATTCAACTTGGACGTTCCATAGTGGAATTGCAGAACACCAAAGATAAAGAAAAATCATGAAAGCCATCAGAGAGAAAATAGGTTACTTTCAAAGGAATAATTATCCTGGCAAGCCAGGCACTGTCCCGTCCATGTGGGTTCACCTCTCTGCTTCTTTCCTCACCTCCTCTGACTCAAACTGAGCACTCACTATGTGCCAGGCCCTGTGCTTTCTTGCTAGAATGTTCTGTCTCTGCTTTGTACATTTTACTTTTTTTCCCGGCCTAGCCCAGGTCATACACCTTCCTCCAGGAAGTCTTCCTGACTGCACCTGTTCTCACCACGTGCCCTTGCCCTAAATCACTGTCACCACCTCACTCTGCCCCCGTTACTGGGTCCCTGCCTTCACTGGCCTCCGTTCCTTGTATGTTGGTCTTTTTTCTCCCACATCAGTAATAAGCATGGAGAGCCCTGGGACCTCATCCGTGGTCTTTCTCTCCATCTCCTCCCCAGCTTAGCATGGTGCTGGCTACATAGGATGTGTTCGATGAATATTTTTGAACACTTAATCAATTGATCCTTTGGAGTCAAATGTAAGTTAAATTTGTCTGCTCAGTCAAGCCCATTTTTAGAAGCTCTTTAGGCCCTTTTGAAACCATATTTCCCCACTCGATGATGTGGCTCGGATGGAGTTAAATAGGCAATAATAAGCCACACGTTCAAGCCTTTCATTATATTACTTACCATTATTTTTTAAATAATGTCTTTTTAAAATAATAATATTCATATATACCTGGAAGAGTGCAAGGAGGTAAATAAACATCACTTATAATCCCACTAGTTAAAATTTATTACTGGTAATATTTATTTATTCATTCTACATTTAGTAGATATTTACTGGGTAGCTATTTTGTTCCAGACACTGTGCTAAGTTTTGGGAGCAGAACAATATATATTTGGATGTAATTTTTGTTTATTTTTTTAATACCGACTTTTGAGTACATAAGATACACATTTGTAGAAGTGAGATCTTACTTTATCTGCCATCTTCTATCCTACTTTTCATACTTCACACTGTCCCAGCCTTATCTAGTCTTTAAAACAGGATTTTAATTAATCGGCTGCCTAACGTTCCGTTTTATGGATGTGTCACAGTTTCTTTGGTGATCTCTTACCCCCACACTTCACTCACTTTTAACATCCCTCTTCTGTGGCCCAGTGAATTAGCTGGAGAACAACAAGGTTGTGAAGGCATCAACTTCCAGGTGATTCCCAGACCTCCCGTGGGCGTGAGTCACGGCTGGGGGTCTGGGTTTATTGGGGTGTTCACATGGGTTGGCCTTTGGGTGGGGTTTTCAAAGATAAATCCTGAGGTCAGGCTGTGACTTTCTCTCTGAGAACTGGTGAGAGGGCTAGACCACAGCAGGTACAAGGGGCCCAGAATTGGCCATCCAGGGTGACTCTGATGGGGGGGCGGGGACAGCAAAGCGGAGCTGACCTCCCAGGAAACAGGTGCCAAGGTGTGTGTGTACTTGAGGCATGGGAACTGTCGAGAGCTGAAGATGCTGTGAAAGGACTTTGTCCAATGGAGGGAAGAGATCCAAATGAAGAGGACCTCCCTTAACCCCCTGGTTCCAGACTAAGACAAGAAGTGCACTTTGACCTGAACTGGGCTGCCTTTTGATTTTCCCAGCTTCTGCAGCCTCACACATGCTGTCTGGCAGTGGACTGGGGTGAGGTGGGTTATATTTTCTGGTCCTGTGCAGCAAATGACTCTTTCTCCTGGGGATGAGCTCACGGCTCAAGGAACCTTAGAGTGGTTGTGGTGGGTACAGAAGAAAAGTACCTTACCAGGTACTAGCATCTACTGCGTCTCTGCCACGTGCCAGATGCTGTGTTAAGAGATTTAGATGGGTTTTCTCTTGCAATCCCCAGGTCATCTGCCCTGCCTGGAAAGGCAACATCATCCATTCATTCAATTGATGAATACTGATGGAGCACCAATGATGTATCGGAAATGCTCTTGATGCTGGGTTGGAGTAGCAGATGAGTGATGCTGTCTGCTCTCACAAAGCTTGGGGTCTACCATAATATTTTTGTTCCCATTTTTCAGAGGAGGAAACTGAGGTCCCAAGAGGTCAAGAGAGTTGCCTTGCTCACCCAGCTGGCCCTGGCAAAGCCAGAAGAGGAGCTGAGTCCTGCCAGGCTCCAGCCTCTGCTCTTCCTTCTCCCTGCACTTCCAGACTCTCCCCGCCCCTGGGAATTCGGATCCCTGCCGTGCACACACTTGCTGGATGCATCCATTTAAGATGTGAGCTTGACTCAGGCTGCCTGAGTTCATTCTGATTCAGCATGACTGTGTAGATAGCTGGACTAATGAGAGGGAGCGTCCTAACTGGGTCAGGGCTGGGCCTGTACCCTGACATCGCCCTGGAGTAGGTCGGCAGATGAGTGGGCGGCAGAAGTTGTGCCCTCTCTTAGGTTTACATAGACACAGACCCAACAGAGGAGGCCATGAGCCTTGAGGCAAGCCCGGGGGGATGCAGGAGCTGCACTCTTCTTCTGGAACTGGGGTCCCACTGCCTCTGCTCACCCACACTGACTTCCCACCCAGGCCCGGAGATCCAACTTGGAACACTCTCCTTGAGGTACGGCTTTTCTTGGAATTGACACCCCTGCTCCTTTGTTGACATAAACAAGAGTTCTTCTGGACTCGGTCATTATAAAGTGATGGTGCGATATTTGGAATGCCTCAGACGAGGGCGAGCTTAAAGAGCATGCCAGCTCATCGCCCCTCAACGTCATGATATGGCCCCCACTCTGTTTTTGGGGTGTCCAGAGGACACATTGGATGGGGCATGTGGGGAGGAGGCTCAGGTCAGCCAGCTCAGGAAAACTCCTAATTCGGCCCAATTATTCTCGGTCAAGTTATTTCTTGGTTTGAACTTCCAGAAGGATGCTCAGTGGTCCTGGAGCGGTGTGGGAGTCAAGAGAGCTCCTCTCAGTGTGGGGCAGGAATCCCAGCAAAGTCCTGTTCCCAAGCTGAGTTGATGAACCTACTGAAAATGGGCTTTTCTTGGGGAAGGAGGCCGCCCAAGCTTCAGGCTTGTTGCCCCGTGGGCTTGCTTTGCTGGTGCTGTTGGCAGGCCAGATGCAGCCGGCTGCCTTCCCTTTGGAGAGATGGCATTGTTTCAATGTGGAAGCCAACAGGCAAACGTTCCACCCAAAACTGATCGCGAGAACAAGGGCTATTCCTCTGGGAAAAGCTGCAAAGTGCACATCCTTCTTGCTCCCCAGAATTATCAGAATTATCAGCTCTCACTTATTGTTATGGGCTCCCGGAGGGCAGGGACCAGGGTTTATCTGTTTGTCTGCTGCCTGGTCCCCAGGAGGTGTTCAATATGGATTTGTAAATTGCTAAAGCATCTTCCTGAAGTGAAGGGCAAGTGAATGCTGGCAGCAAGGCCTCTGGGTTTGAAAGGTGCCCACGAGGTTGTGCTCCCAACAGGAGAGAAAGAAGGTGGGCAGGGACCCTCCACTACTCACCTTTTCTGAGGAAGCCTTTCAGACCTGAGTCCCAGCTGTGGGTCTCATGGCAGGAGAGCCCAGTGGTTAGGAACACAGGTTCTGGAATCCAGCAGTGCCAGGCTCAAAACCACCCACCTCCACCACCGACTCGGGGAAGCCATCTGCTGCTTCCCTGACCCACTTCTCAGTTTCCCCACCTCTGAGATGGCAGAGCTAAAGCTGGCCTCGGGGGCCGTGTGGGGAGGCGTGAGCTTCCTTGCGTAAGATGCTTCGCTCTAGTTTGGCACCCACAAGGCCACAAGCCACAGCAGACACTGGTAGCCTAGAAAATGGCAGTTTCTCATGGTTCAACCTGACAGAGTCGTCTCTCTGATTGCCTGGAGTGTGAGACTGGGCTGTGCTGAAGACCCCGCCCACCCCTCCTCCAGGAAGCAGGTTCCAGCTCAGCCCCCACACTGGAGATGGCAGGGCCTGTACCCTCACCTCCTACCGCTCCCTTCTTGCCTGGTGGGGACACAGATCCCAGGGAGGTAGGTTCTTGCCCAAAGATACACCACCTGTTAGGAGTGGTCCTAGGACCAGAATCTGATTTTTTTGACTCCTAATTCACTTCTCTTCCCACATCAGTCTCAAGCTGTTTGGGCCAGAGCCAGATCCAGGTGGGCCAGCTACCTACACCAGGTGCTCGAGCACCGCTAGAAATGCCATGAGCTGCAGGAAGCCGGCATTTCCCAGAACTCCTCTTGGAGGCAGTGCTGCACGGGGTTAGAAGCTTTAGTCCCAGCTCTGACCCTTAAGGGTTGGGTGGGCTCAGTTTCCCCCTCGGTACAATGGGATAATAATAGTGCCTACTTCATGGGGATTAAGTGACCGAATGTTTGTAAATTGTATTGTAAATAACAAAATTTGTAAATATAATTCACAAAAAATTTTTAAAGTGTTGTAGAACACATAAAAAGTGCCCAACACTTTGTAAGGGCCTCTTAAGTGTTTGTTGTTATTATTATGGAGACCTTTGGGGATTGGTATTGTCAGCGGGTGTGCGAGTTTGGGCCGGCGCTGAGTTGCTGAGAATAGAGAAGAACCTTGAGGCGACACAGAGGTCCCCGTTTTGCTCCACTTCCTCTCCTCCTGTGCTAGCTTTGGCTCTAAATACACATGGGACAAATACTTACTTACAGAGGTTAGCAGCGGGTGGGGAGTGGGGTTAGCACGCGTCCACAACCTTCCTGCTCCACCCCGACTTCTCTTCCACAGGGGCATCGCTCTCAGCCTCACAGGTTTTACAGAGGGCAGGCATTTGGGGGTCAAATAAGGCCACCCCATCCAGTGCTCAGACAGGTCCTGGTCCTAGCAAGCACCGTTTGGTATTTGGCAATAACAGTAACCCTCCCATCGGCACTAGGACACAAACTCCATGAGTCCAGGGATCTCTGTTTTATTCACAAAGTGTTCCAAGTTCCTAGAACGACGGGGGGCACAAGGTAGGAACACGGTAAATATTTGCTATAAGAATGAATATATTCGTCCCCGCCCTAAAGGAGATCAGAGTCTAAAGGAGGAATCTGGAAAACAGTCACAGATGCTATGGAAATTAATTTAGAATACTTTAAACTGGGGCGTTCTCAATTCCTCCCTAATTTGCCCTCAAAATCATGCTAATTCTGCTGCTTCCCGTCTCTAAGAGCTGGGCTCCTCTTTCTGTTGTCGCAGTCTCTGCTTCATCCAGGCTTTTATTTGATCCTACCTGGAAAATTGCAAGCGACTCACCTTCTGCCTCCTGTGCCCAGAAGCCAAGAGAGGGACTTCCTAAAAAGTTAAATCAGGTTAGATCACTCCCTCGCCTAAACAAATGTGAAATCTTCCTGTTGCCTCCAGGCTAAAACCCAGCTCCGATGGCCAATAAGCACGTGCAAAGATGCTCAGTATCCTTAGTCATAGAGAAATGCAAATCAATCCACAGGGAGGTACCACTTCCCTCCCACTAGGATGGCTATTATCCAAAAGATGTGATAGCCAGTGTTGATGAGGATGTGGAGTGATCGGAACCCTCAGATGCTGCTGGTGGGGAATAAAACGCTGCAGCTGATGTGGAAACAGGCTGGCAGCTCCTCAAACGGTTACACATAGAATTACTGTCTGACCCAGCAATTCCACTCCTAGGTCAATACCCAAGAGCTTAAGCCAAGCTTTGATCAATTTTCTAGAAAATACTGTTAAACTTCACCTTTCATCCTCATTTTCATTTTTATTTTGAATCATGTTTGATTCTTTCCGATCTACCATTCGTAACAAAGTTTCAATCTAGCCTCTGTTATGTCTGTGGGGCCCTGTTTCCTTGGATGCAGTTTGCAGGTCTCAATTCTGTCATGAAGACTTAGTTCTTCCCCCCACGATTAGGCAATCGCACGTTGTTACCTTGTGCACCATACATCCTTGTTAATTTTATTTTGTTACATTGTCCTAACAATAATATTCATTATGGATTGAATAAAATACTGATAGGTTGCATTTATTTCTCAAAAATGTTAAATTAAGTTTTAAATAGATAATACATATATGAGGTAGGAGAAAACGCATGCAGTATGAAAGGGTACACTGCAGAGGAATTGCTGGGTGCCCCTTATGGAAGCCTTGGCTGAGCTGTGGGAACCCTGCACTGCACTGGCCCTTTAGAGCATCGGAGTTAAGACAAGGGGGCTGGGTCTTTACATTCTGGGCAGGCCAGTCATCAGATGCAGCCCTTCCTGGGGTATGGCCAGGACAAGGCTCTTTTCAGCTGATGGCAGTCCTGTTCCTCCTCCTCAGAGCTGACGGCTGAGGGCCATCTGCTCTGCAGCCAGCACTCCCTACAGCTGGGCGTAAATCCTCCTGAAGGGGACCCTGGCATGAGGACCACTGTCACCCACGGTCACCGAGTTATCTCTGGTCCTCCCAGCCCATTTTGGCCGAATACTTATTTTTTATTTTTATTTCCTTATACCTCTGGAGGACCCTCCCAGCCCGAGGGAGCTGTCAGGAGCCTGTCTTCCATCCCCTCCCTGCCCCAGCAGTGGAGCCCACATGGTGGGGGCAGCTGGGTCTTAGCCTCAGGCAGCCTGGGGAGGAGAGCCTTGAAATTCCACCCCCCTCCTTCTTTTTCTTTCTTTCTAAGGCAACTTTCTAGGGCTCTGGAGTTATAAAAAGCTCCTATGTGTCATTTTCTGGCAGTTGGACAGCTGCAGAATGCTACTCGGCAAGCGTTCCTATCCTACCCAAGATTTAGCATTGATTGATGTGTCAGGTTTGGCAGAAGAGTTGAAGGTTATCACAGATCTGTCATACGGAGGTTTGTTAACTTACAATAAAAATATGACACAAAATACGCTTTTCCAGTTACTCCCTCCTCGATGTCTCATGGACAGAGTGCTACCAAACTCCATGGGAGGCACATGAAGAATTGGTAGACAGGGTCTTGGAATGTAATGAAAGGGGATGAGCCCCATGCGGGACTGACACCAGCTCAACACAAGGTTGACATAAGGGAAGCCATATTGTAGAAAAGAAACCATACTGTAACTTTGAATGACCTCTGGTTAACTCACCCAGCAGCCCTCCAGGAGACATACATGCTCTGTAGATTTTTATGGTCCCTCTCAGCTGCGATAAGGTGATAACTTTGCTCTTTTGAGCTCCCCAGAAATGTGATGACCCCTGGAAAGAGATTCTATGCTGATATCCATGACAATTGAAATAACTGGTGTGGTGACTCCCAGTCTGTAACACCAGAGCGTCAACATTCCTAACCCTCTCCCCTACAACCCACTGGCCTATATAACTGTTCAAGATTCTGTGCTCCCTTAAGATGATTCTCTAGGAAGCTTGTCCCCCATCTTCTGATTTGTCTGCTTATTAATAAATGCCCTTTTTCTGCCACAATCTTGCCTCTTGACAACTGGCTTTTGTCCTACAGTGAGCAGATCTCGTTCTTTTGGCAACTCTGGTGGGACTTTAACTCCTGCTTGCAGCCAGTTGACCTTGGACGGGCGACCTGTTGGGTAAGTCCTGAGCAGCTGCTGTGGCTTTCTTTGTCTTGGGGATCTGCTTTTCCTGCTCCTCTGTACTGATGCTGGCTGCCTCCTATTGCTGACTGTGGTAGGAAGAGAAACAGCTACATCTGCGCGTCCACAGGCTCAATCAGGAATAGGGTAAGTGGCCTCCGAGATGCCTGAGAATTCCCTGCCCCTCCGTCTACATTCATGGCAGGAGCATCTGGGTGTGCATTTTGCAATGTGAATAGTTGTAGGACTTTTTACCTGAAATCTGAGAATGCGTTCACTGGTGTCTGGTTTTTCTGTATCTGTGTTTGTAGGAAGCTCCAGGATCAGACACCTTTTGGGTGAGCAACCTCATTAAAACATGCTTGTGTTTAAAATTGTCTAATATCTCATCAGGATTGTGGGTTAGAACCCCCACTGGGGAGATTTTTTGCGGGGTTAAAGTCCCAAGGCTAGGATTACTGGTTGAAGGGAGACAATGTGAAAGGGTTACAGCCACCAGGATGCTCAAAAGGATTGGCTTAGAGTCCCAAGCTCTGGGTTCCAGTCCCGGAGAATTGGATCTTGGTGTCTGTTCATGTTTGTCTCTGTCTGACTGTTTTATTTATTAAAATTGGCTGTTTGGGGACTGAGTTTCTCACTGATCGTAACAAGCTCTCTCTAGAAATTACCGTGTTTGTTGTGGCCACCTTGAGAAAATCCCCCTAAAATGGGGATAACTAAACAGCTGGCAAGATAATCTGGGATAATTCAAAATTACAGTGGCCATTTTGAGCTCTTTTTGAGCCTTGAAACCAAGGAACAAGGAAAAATCTTTAAGCTTGAAAGAGTCAAGGGCTCCACCTTTTGACCAAATGGTTCCAGGAGCTGTAAATGTTTGCAGAGAACAGCAGAATCTTACCCAGCTTGTTTTGTGTCCCAAAGGCCTGGCTTGATAATTGTTAGGTTGGGGGGCGAGGGGTGCTTCCCAAAATATGGTAGGACAAAAATGTGCTTGCCCCTATTTTGCAAGCAGAGGTGGTCATACAGAAATGCAGGTTGCACTCCCACTTGTGGCTAAGGGTCCTACAAAATGGCTGTTGGCTTCAGGGGAATTACTTTGGCAATAGAAGGAACATTCCATTAGATAAGATCATTTACAAGTGCACTTCAAAGTAAAGACTTAAAATCCAAAATAACCTTATTGAAAGTTTAGTTGCAGAAAGCTAATGGAAAATTAAGTTATAACAGTTACCTAAAAGAAAAGATTTTATGGACATCCCATAACCTACCTTGGAAGCAGGGCCCCAAAATGAGCTCCTCCCTGAGTGAACAAGATTCAGAGATTTTCTGGGAAACTGCTGTTCAATACACCCAGGTATGGTTACTGTTTGTCTCAGCGGAAACTTGACAAGATATTTGAAAGGATTTAGCAACCTATGATCAGAAATTTGGCCAAACTGGAAGCTGATATTCAGAGCCTACTAGGAATTTTCTTTCCAGGCCTTCTTCCTTAAGTTAAAATAGAACTGAGCAACCAGGGATGATGTAGTCAGACAGGTAGATCAACCTATAATGTCATTTAAGTTACAACCCAGTTTCTGAGGAATTAGAGCAACTGTCCTTAAAAAAAATCCTTGCAAGACTAGAACTCCGGCTCTAAAGGCCGTTCAGATACCACCCATTTCCCTTATCTCAAAGAGCTTGCAAACCCTCCAGGGACTATCTAGCCCATTGCTAATTCCTAGGACTGAAGGGGGGGGGGGGGAAGGAAAAAGGAAAGAAAAATGGCCATAAGAGCCCCTTCACCAAAAATCTAGCATCTTGAGTGTCTTTTCCATAAGTATTAGTAAAAAGGCTTAAAACAAAATCTGGATTCATAACTCAGGAGTCTTGTGTTCATGGCAACAATTTAAAAACAATAGCTGTGGAGTTTCTGTGTACGTGTGTCTATATGAATATGTGTGTGTGTGTGTGTGTAATATCTTGTCTCTGGATGGTATAATTTCTAAAGAGCTCTATTCAATTGGCTTAAAGTAAGCACTGATATAAGTTATTTCTAAATGTAATGGAACTAACCCAAATGTCTTTCAAGTTAATGTGATATGAAGTAATCTTCAATAAGTAAAAGCTTATTTAAGTTTGTTGGTTTGATTAAAATAGGCACGTCCTCAGAGTTTTCAGCATTGGGTATGATGCAGACATACAGTCTGGGTTTACTAGTCAAATGAGCTCATGTCATCCCTGTTACAAATTTGTCAGCAAAATAATAGATTAGAATGATAACTGATTTTGTGTGATGTCTCAAAGTCTTTATAGGCAATCTAAGTAATTACTGGAAACAGGTAAACTAAATAAATGTAAAAAAGGTAAAATTTGGGGGGAAACTTTTTAACAATGATTATGTGTTACAATGTATGTACTTAAAACAACTTAAGATAATAGCTAACTGCTTTAGTGTCATGTAAAATTTTTGTGAGTAATCTAAATACGATTGTTACAAACAAATGGTCAAATGTAAGTGAGATAGTTTATAGATAAAATTTTAACAATAATTGTGTGTTATAGCATGTATATTTAAGATAACTTCCAAAATCTCTCTGGTAACTTGAAGTTTTTCTAGGTGAAATTAAGTGATAGAAAATTCATTGAATATATGGGTCATTTTCAAATAAGATAAAATTCTGAAACATTATTGCTAAACATGTCTAAGTTTATCTACTTTTGGCATCTTATTACAAAGAAACTAAAAGATGTTTGGGTCTATTACTGAATTTGTCTTGTATTTTATTAAAAGTTGTACTATGAAGCAGCATGTTTCTAGAAATTATGAAAAGTGTTTATAAACTTGTCAAGACACAGATTGCTAATGTAAAAGACAGTTCATAATTGCTTACTTCTTAGTTTTCACTAAAAATAAAGGTCTGTAAGGGTTAAGAATTCTAGTTAATGTATGTGATTAAAGCTACTAAAAATTAATAAGGAAAACATATTTGTATTTAAGGAAAGTAAGATGTATGTTTTCATTAAAGAAGGTATCAAGAATGAAAATATTTTTGCTTGTTTTGTTAAGAAAGATAAATTTGTCCTAAAGTACTAGGAGGGAAGAAAGAAGGCATGGGACAAATTCTGAATGTAAAAAAAGGAAGCTATAGAAGGTTTGTGGAAGAGGAACCTGAGGAAAGAGTTGTGCATGGTCAAGTTGGCTAAGATTGAAATGAATTTAATTAAGTAAATAAATTTAAATATCAAAGGTAAGCTTGCAAAAAATTAGAATTTGGCTTTCTCTCTTAAAAAGATAATTTTCTTGAACTTTTAGTCTGCTCTTGAAAAGAGGATATAAAAGGTTTTTATTTATTTTTCAGTAAGTCTACCTAAAAGATAGAAAATCTATGTTTTCTTAAAATAATTTCCTATGTTTAAAAAGACTGAGGTCTTCCTATAAGGGTTTTTTGACTGTGTCTCTTGTCAGTTTGATTGAATGGATAACTAAGAATTGTTTCCTATTTGAGAAAGCATTTTGAAACTTTTTGATATTTTTGATGAACTTCCCCCCAAATTAAAGTCTTTCTTTTGACTTAAAAAAGGGAAACTTTGAGAATTTCAAATCAGCTCTGGGACTTCTCAAAGAATTTTTTTCTATCTTTCTATAAAGAGGAAGATACTAACTAATTAGACTTATTTGGTATGTTAAATTACATGAGAAGCATTATCAAATGATGATGATAAGCTTTCCCAGGTTATATAGTGTGGCTAAATGTTATTAATATAAGTGTTTAAAAAATTATTTAACATTCAAAAAATTCTGATCTGTCCTGGTTGTAGGTCATAATTCTCGTTATTATCTCAAAGTGTTGTATGTCACCAAAATAGCTAAGTGTCTTTATCAATTGCCATTTTTTAGTGTTAGTTGCAGATTGTTTTACTCTGATGCTTTTGCAAATATGTTTCATCTTCAGAGAGATTCATGGAAAGGACTCTGACACTTTCTCTAGAATACAGGTTTCTGATAAACTTTCAGATCATAAAACTGAACTGGGTAAGAAATTACAGAACTCTTACAGAGAAACTGATGACTTCATGAAACTGCTAACAGGAGATTAAAATCAAGAATCAATTACACAGGGCTGAATGAACTGATGAGGATGATTATAATTTTAATGACTTCATTTGAGATATTGCTGGTTTTTTGGTGTTTCGTTTTTCCCAGATTTAAGCTAAGTGTGATTTAGGGAATATGGTACAATAATACCTTTGTAAGCAGAATTGAAACATTTATCTTTTTTTCTCCCTACCTGATCCCTCCAGAATTTGGAAACTCTTAGTGAGTGAGTATTGTTTTCATGGCAATACAGTTATTTGCATAAGATCAATAAGAATCTGTTGTCTTCATAGCAGGTCACAATTGGAAGCATTGGTTATATTACTAAATCTTTGACAGGAATGTCATATTTGAGAGAAACATGCAGACTCAGATATGACCAGGCAGCTTTTGATGAACAAAAGTTGACTTTATGGAATAAAGCCACCTGGAAATATTGGCTTGGTACCTTGCTTGCAGTGTTCCTAGCAACCTTATCAGGTGAGTAAAGAAGGTCACTTCCCTGACAGATGCAAGGAACCTCAAGAGAAGAGAGAAAGCCACCCAAATCTAAAGTATTTCAGGAAGAGTCCAATGACAAGTCTTTGTTTTGGTTTTCCTGGCCTCAGAGGCCTTTAAAGTTCAGTCTTAGATTCCTTATAAAAAGTTCCAGCAAATTTAAAAGAGCCTATATGATCAATTGCTATTCTTGCTGTACTTACATAAATAATTGGGCCAAGTTTATTTAAACTAGACTTATTTTGCCAAGCAACGAGTCTTCATTTGGCTATCATTGGTAAAAATGAGGGTAGTTTTAAAGAGAAAAGTTATGTTTCAATAGAAACTATAGTACACATTCATGGATATTAGGTTCTAGTTCTGATAATTGTCTTTGAGGTTTTGTTTTATATCTTTAAACTGGAGTGGATCTTGAATTCTTCTAGTTTCCTAAAATATCTGGCTACAAGTCTCCAAACTAATGTTTTCAATCTTTTCCATCATTTTCACTTAGAATCATTGAGAACTGAATTTGCCCTTTTTCCTGAATCCTTGCAAACTTAAGCTGGACAACTTGATGTAAACTTTCTAAAGATTCACATCTGTTGCTCTGTACGCCACTCAGAAAGATACCTGAACACCTGATGACATCACCAGAGACATTTCAAACTGCGAAAGCTGCTTTGACTCTCGCATCTAGAGATCTTTTTGACTGTCTGCCCCCTGGGCTCAGAAACTGGTTTATAATTTGCTCCTGCCATTAATCTTATTTTTCTTTTTGTTTCTCTAGAAATGCTTCTTATTAAACATCTGGTTACTTGCTTACACAATAGAAGCCTAACTTTGGGAGCCCACATTCAGCGCAGTCTTACTAAGAGACTGGTTCAATGAGATGGAACAACCTATGCCTCTCATCAGCAGGATATCCCTAAAGATTGAGGAATGAACAAAAAAATGGGGGAATTGATACCAGCTCAACACAAAGATTGACATAAGGGAAGCCACGTTGTAGAAAAGAAACCATACTATAACTTTGAATAACCTCTGATTAACTAACCCAGCTGGATATGCACCCTCCAGGAGATGTACAGGCTCTGTAGATTTTATGGCCCCTCCCAGCTGCGATAAGATGGTAACTTTGTTCCTTTGAGCTCCCTAAGGATATGAAGACCCCTGGACAGAGATTCTATGCTGATATCCATGACAATTGAAATATCTGGTGTGGCAACTCCCAGCCTGTAACACCAGAGGGTCAACATCCCTAACCCTCTCCCCTATAACCCACTGGCCTATGTAACTACTTCAAGATTCTGTGCCCCCCTCAAAATGGTTCTTTAGGATGCTAGTCCCCCATCTTGCAATTTGCTAGCTTATTCCTTAATAAATGCCCTTTCTGTAGGGGTTAAGTCCATGTGCTCTGCTTCTGTGGCCTGGGGTTCACAAATTTGGATCCTGGGTGTGGACCTAGCACCACTCTTCAAGTCACAATGTGGTAGCATCCCACATAACAAAGAGGAAGATTGGCATAGATGTTATCTCAGTGACAATGTTCCTCAAGCAAAAAGAGGAAGATTGCCAACAGATGTTAGCTCAGGGCCTTCCTCACACACAAGAAAAATAATAAGCGAGGAAATAAATAAATTCCCTTTCTCTATCACCATCTTGCCTCTTGATGATTGGCTTTTGTCTTGTGGTGAGACAATCGTGCCCTTTTCGTGGCAACAGGACGAGGAGAGGCCATTTCGACATCAGTTGGCTCACCTGTGGGGTGAGCACCACCTACCTTGAAGGATAGCTGTGGCCCCATCTCAGGATGTGACTGCAGGGGGCTCATTTCCTCTTCTTGTGCTCTCTCCCAAGCCCCATGGCATCCTGCCCCATCCTGCAGAAGGAGAAAGTGTTCCAGTCCGGAGCCCATGCCTACAGAATCCCTGCTCTGCTCTACCTGCCTCAGCAGAAGACCCTGCTGGCCTTTGCAGAAAAGCGGAGGGACAAGAGGGATGAACATGCAGAGCTGATTGCCCTGCGCAGAGGAAGCTATGATGTGGCCACCCACCAGGTCCTGGTAAGGCAGGATGAGGCTAGAATCACTCCACCAAGAATACAGGGACCATTCCATCCTTAGATGGCTGAGGCCTGGGGGATAGAGGTAAAAGATACATTGAAATTCAAGAGGAACCTATCAGGGATGGGGCAGAGAAGGTGTGCCTACCTGATCAATTGGACCTCACATGGGTTTACCACGAACAAGTCCAGCTGGCCTGGCTACGTCTGCTTTATGGCATGACTGGACAGTCATTCAGGGACACCGAAGTTTGGAAAAGTTTCCCTGTATCCCTGAGAACCTGAGGGAGGAGTAATCCAGTATCACATGGGGGGTTGTATCTTTGAATAAAATTAACCTGGGGAGCAGAGTAAGGGTTGGGGTGATTGCTCATGTCCTGAAGTTACAGCATGTGGATCAAGTAATTCATTTTGACGAAGACATCCAAGGCTGGCTTCTCATATATGAAGGGCTTAATATTATTATCGTTGTTTTGTGGTCATTATTCCATGAACCTGGGTTCAAGTCCTAGTTCCACCGCTTGCCAGAGGTAAGGCCTTGGGCAACTCACCTACCCTACCTGAACCTCTCATTCTCCAGATGTAAGACAGAGCTAATAACACCTGTCCCTCAGGAGTTAGGGTTAGGATTAGACAAGATAATGGATGTTAGGCTCTGGGCACAGTGTCTACCCTGAGAATCACTCATTGGGGGATAGGTGTTAATGAATGGGGATAGATGTCCTAGCTGCAGCATATATGACATAGACCCAGGGATTGTTGAAGCTCAGTGTGAGTCCTAGTGTCATGGTACTGTCCCTCCTAGGCTGCATTAATAGAGTATGATTTATAGAAGATGGAAGGTGATGGTCATATTCTGTCCCACGCTGGCCAGACTATTGTAGTTACTGCTAGGGCTTTACTTTGCAAGAATGAGAAGCTGGAAGGAGCTGGTAAGTTGAAAGAACCAGGATGAAGCTGGGAATGGCTCGTGCCTGAATCACTTTTGTATCTTGGGTATTACGTCTGGCACATTGTAGGTGCTCTGTAACGTATGTTGGTGGGAACGGAAGCAACAGCCATTCAAACGAAGAGTGGGCTGCAGGGAGGGAGCGAGGTGGAGCCCTGGCTCTGCCAGCTCTGGGGAGGTGCTGTCAGGATGGATGAGCGCTGGACGAAGAATTCTCTTTGAGCATCTTTGGTTCTAACCCCATGAGACAAGCAGCCCCCCAGAGCACTGCTCCTGTCACAGTCACTGGCCGGTTCAATGCTATGCTGCTGTTTCTTCCTTTCTCCTCCCATCCAGTGGCACGCTGAGGAGGTGGTGACCCAAGCCCAGCTGGAGGGCCACCGGTCCATGAACCCGAGCCCCTTGTATGACGAGAAGACGGGGACCCTCTTCCTCTTCTTCATTGCCATCCCCGGGCAGGTCTCCGAGCGCCACCAGCTCCACACCAGGGTCAACGTGACACGGCTGTGCCAAGTCACCAGCACCGACCACGGGAGGTCCTGGAACCCCGCCAGAGACGTCACTGACTCCATCATTGGCTCGGCCTACAAGGAATGGGCCACTTTTGCGCTGGGCCCGGGACACTGTCTGCAGCTGCACAACGAGTCACAGAGTCTGGTGGTGCCTGCTTACGCTTACCGGAACCTCCACCCCCGCCACAGGCCTGCCCCCTTCGCTGTCTGCTTCATCAGCCACGACCACGGGCACACGTGGCAAAGAGGGAACTTTGTGGCCCAGGACACCCTGGAGTGCCAAGTGGCTGAGGTCGGGAGTACAAAACAGAGGGTGGTGTATCTGAACGCTAGAAGTCCGCTCCGAGCCAGGGTCCAGGCTGAGAGCAACAACGATGGGCTGGATTTCAAGGAGATCCAACTAGTGACAAAGCTTGCGGAACCTCCCCAAGGCTGCCAGGGGAGCATCGTCAGCTTTCCCAACCCCACAGTTCAGTCAGACTTCTCAGACAAGTGGCTGCTGTACACCCACCCCACTGACTCCCGGCAGAGATCCAACCTGGGTGTGTACCTCAACAAGTGGCCCCTGGCCCCCATGGCCTGGTCGGAGCCCACTCTGCTGGCCAAGGGCAGCTGCGCTTACTCAGATCTCCAGAGCATGGGTGCTGGCCCGGACGGGTCACCCCAGTTTGCATGTCTGTACGAATCAAATAATTACGAGGAGATCATCTTCCTCATGTTCACCCTGAAACAAGCCTTCCCAGCGGAGTTTCTGCCTCAGTGAGCCCACCGCATGCTGTCCAAGAAGGACCACCACTGGCCTGGAGCCTCCATCTCTTCTTTCACACCCCAACTCAGAGGCTGATGATTTTCCTTTTCTCCCAGCGCCCTGTGCACTGTGGACACCAGCCCTGGGTTCCCTTCACTGAAAGTGTGCAGAGAGGTCTGCCTCTCGACTCTTTTCCTCTTTTCTTGTTTCAGTCTTCTCAGAGGATTCTATTTTCAGCCCAGAAACCGAAGGAACGTGACTTCCCGGAGCCCCGTGTCAGGCAGGGCGCAGAGAGCTCGGCACGGTGACTGTTGCTCTGCACAGCTCAACCTGCCTGCTCCCCACGGCCCCAGCCTTTGCACAGGTCTTGATAAATTATCTTGTCCGGCCCACTTCTTCTTGGGAAATGCTCACATTGTGTTCCTGGGGAAGGGCTGAGACAGAGACGTAAATGAGAAGAGGGGTGTGTGCGTGTGTGTGTCTTCTTGAAAATGCTTTAGAGCAGACAGCATGGGGAACAGCTTCATAGGGAGGAAAAGCAGGACCTAGGAAAATTAAGCTAGCTTAAGTCATTGTCTTAGTTTCCCAGGGCTGCTGTGACAAGTTAACACAAATTTGGTGGTATAAAACAACAAAATGTATTCTTTCATAGCTCTGGAGGCTAGATGTGCAAAATCAGGTGTCTGCGGGTCTGTGCTCCCTCCGGAGGCTCCGGGGGAGAATGATTCCTGACCTCCCCAGCTTCTGGTGACCCCAGGGGTTCCTTGGCTCACGGTTCCATCACTTTGATGCTCTGTCTTCGAGTGGCTTTGTCCTCTTTCCCCTGTTTTCTCTTCTGTCTTTTATAAGGACTTTTGTCATTGGATTTAGGACGCACCCAGATAATTCAGGGTGATCCTTCACTTAATTACATCTGCAAGGACTCCTTTCTAAATAGTGTCACATTCACAGGTCCTGGAGGTTGGGACATGGGTGTATCTTTTTGGGGCCACCATTCAACCACTACAGTCATCCTAAGTTATTTTTGTATAGGTGACGTGGCTAAAAGTAGAGGTGAAATTCAGATGAATCAGATAACTCAGAAGAATGGAGGGAGCAGGAGGGGTTGGGCTGTTGGACGTGCCTCTGTGGGGTGGAGCTGCTCTAGGGCACTCAGTGTTTGTGGTGACAGGGGTGTCACCATGTGGAGGCAAAGGGGAGGTGCTGTGCTTGTGTAGTTCTTGTCATATAGAAAGCCGGGTAACAACCTGAGAGGGGGCCCGGCCTGGGTGGAGGAGGCGGACACCTCTCTGACCTCCAGGGTCTCCAGAGACCTTTGTCACATGACTCTGCGGAAGAACAGACTTGCCCCCCAACCCCCATCAGAGCCCCTCTAATCAACTCTCCTACTACTGATTGGATCCATCTAGCA
This sequence comes from Equus quagga, assembly GCF_021613505.1. Classification (NCBI taxonomy): domain Eukaryota; kingdom Metazoa; phylum Chordata; class Mammalia; order Perissodactyla; family Equidae; genus Equus; species Equus quagga. The sequence goes on along the minus strand of NC_060283.1, from coordinate 39,233,277 downwards.
GTTTGGTGACAGGACGTCAACGACAACAGTCATGGGTCCTTGCAGTTGAGCTGCGTCTCCATGGGGCCAGGAGGTGGTTAAAGGGAATCTTCCCTGTGGGGAGCTGGGGGTGCAGCTTCGGTTCTGGGTGTGGTTCTCCCTATCTCGGGGGGACCCGCCTCCTATCTCGGTGCTGCTTCTCTGTGTGGGATTTTAAGAAATACAGCTGGAAGGATGAGGAATCGAGGCCTGATCATTGCTGAGATGGAAAGAGAGACCCCTCTGTGTTGAGGATGCCAACGTGGTGTCTTCCAAACCCCGCAAAGGTAGCTGCGATAGGGGAGTAGCTGAGGCCCCGTCAGGAGGGCGAGGACGAGGGCATGTGGGCAAGGGCAGTGCACCCTCAAAAGGCTTAAAGCTAGGGTGTCCCTATAGTGTATTATCCACATCGAGAGTGACAGGAGGATGCTATTAATATTTACACCAAGACAATGGGCACTAACCAGGACCGTCCCAGGCAAACTGAGAGGTTTAAGAGAGAAAGACCCACCAAAGACTGTGCCAGGGGCTGGCCTCCGCCAGCTACCCTGGAAGAGCCGATCATCTCTGAAGGGTCTTGAGATAAGGCAGGAATGGGATAGGACATCTGGCCACTGCCAAGCAGAACGTCACTCTCTTAGACTCTCTCCAGTCACAAAGGTCTTGATTCCAACTTCCTGTTAGAATTCCCAGGGGAGCTTTTAAATCCTGCTGATGTCCAGCCTCCACCCGTGACCAACTGATCCAGAATTTCTGATGGTGAGGCCCAGGTGTGGGTATTTTTTTCAAAAGCCCCTCAAGTTATTCTAGTGGACTTAAGGATCAAGACTTACTGGCACAGATGATCTCTAAAGTTCCTTCTAGTTCTAAACATATACAATGCCAAGGTCTTCTGATGTGAGTGGGAAAAAAAAGTAGCAGTTGATTTGGTTAAAGCTGAACTGATCTACTCATCAAAAGACACCACTAAGAGAGTGAGAAGAAAAGCCATAGATGGGGCGAAGATACTTATAATACACATATCTGACAAAAGACTCATATCCTGAATATATAAAGAGCTCCTACAAATCAATAAGAAAAAGATAAACAATCCAATGAAAATAGCAAAAGGCTTGGACAGGCACTTCACAAAAAAGGATATCTTAAAGGCTGCTAAACCCTCAAGGAAATGCAAATTAAAACCGTGAGATACCCACAAGAATGACTACATTTAAAAAGATTGACAGCAGCAAGTATTGGCAAGGATGTGAGGCAACCAGAACTCTCATACATCTCTGGAGGAAGTGTAACTGGTACAACCACTTTGGGAAGCTATTTGGTAGTATCTACTAAAACTGAACATGCAAATAATCTATGACCCAACAACGCCACTGTGAAGAAGTAGCCAAGAGAAAGGAGTGCAAATATCTGCAAAGACAGCTTTAGATGTTCACAGCAGCCTCATTTGTAAGAGTCCCAAGCTGGAAACAACCCAAACGTCAATCAAAAATAAGAACGGATAACTGAATTGGGGAATTTTCATGCAATGGAATATTATACCACAGTGAAAGAACGAACTATGGCCATACACAATAGCACGGATGATTTTCAGACATTATATTGAGTAAAAGAAGCCAGACTCAAAAGAATACACACTTTATGATTCTATTTATATGAAGTTCAAGAGCAGGCAAAACCAGTGTATGGTCTCGAAGTCAGGATAGTGGCTATTTCTGGTGGAGGAGAGCTATTCCCTGGGAAGGGGCTAGAAGGGGACTTCTGGGTGCTGGAAACATTCTGTTTGATCTGGTGCTGGTTAGGAGGGTAATTCATATGTAAATATTCAATGAGCTGTGCACAAGATTTGTGTACCTTCCTGTATGTATGTTATGCCTCAATAAAAAATAAATGTTGAGCTGAGTAGTGGATTTGCTAGTTAAACCTCCAAATCAATATATTATATTGAGTTTTAAAACTTTGGAGTGGAATTTTTTTCTTCTTTTTTTTTTTGGTGAGGAAGATTGGCCCTGAGCTAACATCTGCTGCCAATCTTCCTCCTTTTTTGCTTCAGGAAGATTGTTGCTGAGCTAAGATCTGTGCCAATCTTCCTCTATTTTATGTAGGATGCCACCACAACATGGTCTGACGATCTGTGCTAGGTTCATGCCCAGGATCCGAACCTGTGAACCCTGGGCCACTGGAGTGGAGCGCACAAACTTAACCACTACACCACCGAGCCAGCCCCTGGAACTGAATTTTTTCAACAAACTTTTTTTGAGGAATAATTTTAGATTACAGAAAAGTTACAAAAATAGTACAGAGCATTTCCATATACCCCACACCCAGTTTCCCCTAATGTGAGCATCTTACATAACTGTGGGACGTTTGTCAAAACGAAGAGATGAACATTTTTACATTACTATTAGCTAAAGTCTAGTCTTTATTCAGATTTCACCAGTTTTTCCACTAACGTCCTTTTTCTCTTCTAGGATCGAATCCAGGACACATTTAGTGTATTTAGTGAAACTGAATTTTTACTGTAATTTGTGTCCTTAGAGACCTAGACACACACACACACACACAAAGGGATTGATACACAGTTCCAGCAGGCCCCTCCCCTCTACCGCCTTCCCCTAAAAACACTTCCCAAACAAATAAACAAAGAGGCAAAGGCAAAGAATGTGTGCTTCAGGCCCTGCCTGCTGGGGTGAAACTGCTGGGAGGAGTAGTTCAGCCTCTGAAGATTCAGGAAAGTGGCCCCCAAGTGAATCGCACCAGAGTGTCAGGCTGTGCCACCTTGGGGGTGGGGACCTTAGCCAGTTTTGAACCCAATGTCACTGCCTAAGCATCTGGGGGCTGGAGTGGAGTGTGTGTGTGTGCGTGTGCACACGCCTGTGTGTGCATGTACCCATGTGCGTGGCCATTGCACTTGCACCCCCTGGCCGAAGCTGGTGGGGGCTGGTGAAACAGTGGCCAGCCCTCCAATGACCAGCCCTATGTGAACGATCCATGGAGCCCGACCGCAGCCTGTGGACATCACTACAGCCCCCAACTCTCTAGTAAGGGTGGGCATCCTGAGGACCAGAGATGTCCCTAAAGGAAGAGAGAGAGATGCCCTACCATCCGGAGACCAGAGCTCAAAAACACTATCAATGCTGAGGAGTCAGAGCTCATGTCATCAATAAGGACCCCCTGGGACAAGGGTCATCATTTCCATCATATCCCCATTTGTTTCCCCTCTTTGTTTGGTCCAGACATCTTATGGCTCATGGGAAATGACAGTAGAGTACTGAAAGCTACATACTCTGGCCTGGTCTATCGCCACACGCATTGCCGAGACTTTGCCCATTCAGGACCCGGAGAACGGATCAGGGTCAGTGACACAGCCAAGGCCACCTTCTCCACACCATCCACTCCAGGCACCAAGAATTCAGTTTGCCTCCTCGGGATGCTGAGGCCGCCATTACACAACAAATGCACATAGAGCATCAGCAAAGGACCGGATGTTGTTCTAGGAGCTGGGGTTCAATGGTGACAAGACAGAGGCACTGCCCTTGAGAAGCTCACATCTCATGGGATAAGGTGGATGATAAACACATAAGCGATGAAGTAGGAAATGCAACTCTGTACTGATGAGTGATAAAGAGATTGTAAGAGGGAACAGTACAGTCAAGAATGTGTGCAGTCTGCTGGACCTGGGGCCATCAGGGTTGGCGTCTAGGGAGGTGGCATTTTAGCGGAGGCCCAGGAGAGAACAACACATCTTGATTGTTTGCCTCAGGGGGCCACAGCCATGGACCCAGGACCTGACCAGTGTCCAGCCCAACCCAGGAACGTTAGTGTCCTACATTGCCCCAGTGTTGTCCTTGGAGCCCACTGCACGGGTTTCTACCTGCACTTAGAGCAGTGGTTCTCAAAGTGCGCTCCCTGGGGCAGCCCCTGGGAAGTGTGAGAAATGCCAGTTCTTGGGTCCTGCTGAATCCTACAGACCTTCTGAATCCGAAACTCTGGGGGTGTGCCCAGCAACCTGTGTTTTAACAAGCCCTCCAGATGATTCTGATGCATACGACAGTTTCAGAACTTGGAGAAGCCCTGGTGTGGAACCCAACCTGCCAGGACTTTGTTCGAAACGCAGGAAGCTCCTCCCAGGCTGCAAGACCACGCCGACCATCCTGGTGGCCTTACTGATACAGATGGCTGCTTGTGCGACTTAAGGCCTGGCCCCTAGACGAGGGTGTTTGGTGATCTGGGCTGGGAGTGAGAGGGTGGCAGAGCTCCTCCTTGCCCAGGCGTTCTCTGCCTGCAGCTTGCATGGATGGAGCGGGGAGAACGTATTGCTGGGCATGCCCTTCTAACTTGGTCAAAATGATTAGAAGAGGATGATCTTTGGGAATGGAATAAATGTCCATGGCGTCTCAACGAACCTTCCCTTGGTGCCAATGGGTTTGCAGCCCACTTGTTTTACGCTGGTCTCTTACAGCTGTGCCCCTCCCCTAATAGCTGTGGTCCACCCCTGACCTGGCTCAACCAACGCCCTTTCTCTGTCACTCATCCTTGCAATGAGCCACAACATCACTGGGTACTTGGAAAGCAAGTCTGGTCCCTCCTTGGCCATTCTGTAACTTAAATATACATTTCTAATTGGTGTAACCTAATAGAAAGGCTGACAATGAATTTCTACTTGATTCTAAAGTCACAAAGCTACATGCAGAACTCCTGCAGCCTTTGTGTGCATGGGGCCCTCAATCTGGGCCCCCTCCCCGCTTTCTGTTCTTGGCAAGTCCACCACCTGTCCCTGTTCCTTGAAGGAGCACATGTGCCAGGTACATGAAGGCCATGGGACACGAGCTTCCGTGGAGTCAGCCACTGGACAGACTGTCTCGTGAAGGGGGAAACCATCTGAAATTTGTCAAGACCCAAGATGAAATAGATTCAAAAGTCATTTTCTGGTGAGGTCCACAACAGCCGTGACAGATTCCGCCTCCTCCCCTAAGAATTTTAATCATGCCAAAGCCACACACACATGCACATGGGCACACACATGTGCACACACACACATGCACACATATGCATACACTCCCACAGCGTTTCTGCTCCTAACCTCTCCTTTCCCAAGGACCAGCTCTTCCTGTTGACTCATGCCATGAAAGACCGTGTCTCCTAAACTGACCTCCTGGCTGGACACCTGTACCAGTCTCCTCCCCAAAATACCTTGCAGTTCCAGGCAGGAGAGGCCCTCCTCTGATACGGGGGATGGTAGAGGTCAAGAGGGCCCCTGCTGAGTCATGTGAGGCTTGGAAGAGGAGAGAGAGGGCTTGGGGCCTGTCCAGGGTGGTCACTTCGGAAGGCCCAGAGCCTGGCCCTGGGAGCAGAGCAGGTGGGGTCGTCTGCTAAAGCCAGTGGTGCTAACAGAGGACATCTACTGTCTCAGGAGAGACCCCCTCTCTGCACAGCCAAGATTAACTGGGGGCAACATGGCAGCCACAAAGACTAACTGACGCTTGTCCATTCTTAGAGGTAAGGCCACACATAGCAAGACACAAAACGTTAGCCCTTTAGAGATGGAAGTGACCTTGAAGTCTAAGTCCGGCCTACTCAGTTGACAGGGGGATGAAAGAGGGTCCCGTGAGGTCTCGTGACTTCCTCAAGACCACACAGCCAGTTAGAGGCAGGGCCAGGAGAGCAACTGGGTTTTCTGAGCCCAGATTAGTGTTCGTGCATCTGTTCTGAGTTGTTTCCATCGTCTCTGTCTGAACATCCAAGAAATGCAACGGGGTCTGTGCATCTGGGTTCTGGGATGTGGAGCTCTGCTTGGCCTGTCCCCAGAGCCTGTTCCCTCAGCCCCTGGGCACTGTGCCACCTCCCCTGGCTTTCCCTCATCCTCTCACCAGAGAGGGCAGGGAGATGGCAGCTTGGCTGTCAGCCCCGGTCTGCAGACTCGCCAGCCCGTGTTACCTAAGAAGGCGGCAATTCATGCAGAGCCAGGAGGAGTTGGGGAGCTCATCCTTCAAAGGGCCCTATTCTTCATCTTGAGATTTCAGTGCTGGGACCACTCGGTCCCCGCGTCTCAACCCCTCCACGTGAAGACGAAAGGAAGGAATCTAAGACTTAAATGCAATACTGTAATCACACAGCTCTGAGCGGTGACGAAGCTGACTATACTTTTGGCAAGGTGTTCCTTTCTTGAATTTCATTTTTGTACTGTTTTTAGAGGAGGGTTTCAAACTAAGAGATGCCAAACATTTGGAAGCACAAAGAAGCTGGAAAAAAATACCATAATTCCACTAAGCAGACTCACATGTTCTTCTGGTCTTTTACCTGTGAACTTTTCTTTTTTTCCCCAAACTGAAATCACGCTGCAAAATTGATATAGGATGACGTTTTTCTCTCCTACTTGACATGATATCATAAGCATTTCCTCCATGTTATTTTCTTGCAAAATAGTGTGTCAAAGAGACATACTGTGAGTTATTAACCATTCCTCGAGTATTAGAAATTGAAGTTACTTCCGTTTTTATTCTGTTATAAATACACTGACATGAACCTCTTTGTGAGTAAATCTTGGTCCTCATCTGTGATTATTTCTATAAATTGAATTGTTGAGTCCAAGATGAACATTTGAGATCTCTTGAAATGTGTTGTTCACAAACGTCAAGCACAACTCCCCATTATGAGGTAAAATGCCCTGAAATGGCTTTCTTCTTTTATAATTTTAAGCACCTGAGCACCCAGAAAAATTAAGTCATGCATTTGTTCTTTAATTTATAAGTCATGGTTCCTGCTTTCTCTCTGATGTGCTTTATAATCTAGGTGAAAGACCAGAGGTAGACACACACAGAAAGTTCTAGAATCACAGAGGTCAGAAGGGCCCAACTAGAAAAGATTCATGGAATCCCCATCAGGTGTTTGGCAGTAAGCTAGGGTACTAAACAAAGCAAATGTCTGTTGAGGCCTGACTGTGCGCCAGGCAATGTTCTGAGCCCTCAGCAGGTGTTCATGCATTTATCCTCACGATAACCCCATGGGGCAGATTACTGCCTCATTCTCATCCCCATCTTACAGAGGAAGAAACTGAGGCAGAGGAGGATTAAGCCACTTCTGGTAAGTGGCTGAGCAGGAGGTCAAGTGCCTGAGGCTGCCCTTTCCTCCCTGGTGGACGTGTCACAGCACAGGGCGAGAAGTCCCAACACAGGGTGTAAGCTCCAGGAGGACAGGGGTGTTGCTCCCTGCTGCATCCCTGGGGTCTGGTCATCTGGCAGGCTCTTGGTCAGTATTTGTTAAATGAATGAATGAAGGAATGGACACATCAAGGTACTGATTTGGTCATACTGGAGCCCAGAGTGGGTATGGGAGAAGGAGGAGAAGATCAGGAAAGGTGTGGACTTTGAAGGGCTTGGTGGGACCTGCCAGAGAGTTGGCATTCATTCCTACCACAGAGGGAAGATCTCAGGGGGTCTCACTGGGAGGCGTGGCTGACCCCGATTTTCATTTTAGAAAGAGAACCCCGGTAGAAATGAGGACAGAGTGAGAGATGCGGGCGGAGTGGGAAGGAGCCTGAGGGAGGGTGGGTTAGTAAAGGCCCTCGTGAAAAGTCCTGGAGACAAACTATGCAAGAGTGGAATGAAGCTGGGGCAGTGGGGGTGCATTGAAGGGAGTGGATTCCAGAAGTTTCTGTGGTTCTGCAGCCCATAGGAGGTGGATGAGGATGAATATGTCATTGGGATCCTGGGAGACTGGGTGGTTTGGTGACAGGAGTCTAGATAGGCGATACCTGTGGAAGAACAGGTTTTTGGTGTAAAGATGGAAAACTCAGATGAGGTGGGGCTCTAGTGTCCACGGGCTATCCACCTTGGCAGCAGGAAGTGCGGATGGGAACTCAAGAATGGGGTCAGGGCTAGAAATGTGGATTTGGAAGGCATAGTGGGGAAAAGGCCCTGAAAAGCATGGGCTAGACAAAAGAGGAGGCCGTGAATCAGAAGAATTCCAGAAAGGCAGGAGAGGGCTGTCGGGCAGGCTACAGTGAGGATGTTGGGAGAAAGAACTCGTTGGAGATCTTGATGAGAAGGCTTCAGTGGGAGGCGGTGACACTGTGAGAATGAATGAGGACAATTTATTACAAAAGGTCTTAGTTAAGGTGAAAAGACAGGGTGATACCCAAGCCGGAAGGAAGCAGGTGGAAGCTGATTCTCAGTCGTGGTGGCCCACTGGACCAGCCAGGGGATGTCCAGGCGCCACCCGAGAGATTCCTATTTAATTGGCCTAGGGTGGGATCTTTCAAATGCACAGCCAAGGCTGAGAACCACTGACAGAGAAAGTTGTTGCTGTCATTGTTTTAAGATGGAAAAATCTTAAGCCTGCTTGTAGGGTGAGGAGGAGGAGAAGGAGAAAATCCAGAAGAGTCAGCGTGGCTTTGGGAGCTGTCCCAGCAGGGTGACGAGGGAACCCAGGGGAGGTAAGGAGGATGATGGGGCTAGAGGCAGATGGGGACACATTTGAAGGAGGCCTGGGAGACCCCTCTACTGTTTGTGAGCAGAAAAGTGAGGGGTTTATTTCTTGATGACTTCTTGAAGTGAGCTGCTCTGGGGAACGTGGGGAGGTGAGGCAGGCAAGTGAGGTCAACTGGAAAAACACAGGCTTTGAGGGCAGCCAACAGGGAAGGCAGAGAGGATGTCCAGAGGATGCTGGTTGGGAGCTGTGGGTTTGTCCTGGTGCTAAGCTAGGTGAAAGGGGCAAAGGAATGGGCCTAACAATTTGAGTCCAGCACAGAATTTGGGGCTCACCTAACTCAAAGTGTGTAGCATGCATAGCGGTGTGGGGGACGGGAATTGGCCACCCCAAGCTATGTCTCTTTGACATGAGGATTATTTTAGGCTGGTTACTTTTAAAAACTGCAGATGGGAAGGAGGCTCTGAGGAGTAGAATTTACTTATCCTTTGTTAAGAGACATTTACATTGTAAAGGAAATCTCCATCTGTAAAGGTGTCTCCCTCTCTGTACCAGGAAGAAGGGGGGATGAACTTATCTCTAGAAACTCTTTATCAATGCCAAAGGCAAGGACTTAAATATGCATTTGTTTACAGTACTTGTGTGGTAATCTCCCAGGATCGACTCCCCCTCCACCCCCAATATCCTCCTTTGTCGTTAGCTGAAGATGGTATTTAAGGTGGTGGCTTCAGCCATTTTGGCAAGTTGCTCAGCTTGCTTGACCTCTCCCATGTATACATGTCATAAAGCTTTGTTTAATTTTCTCCTGTTATTCTGTCTCACGTGAATTTAATTCATTCTCTGGCCAGAAGAACCCACAGTGGGGAGAGGAAATGTCTTCCTCCCCTACAATGGTTATAAGATCAAGCAGACATGAGCTAGAATCTCAGATCTGTCACTAACTTGCAGATGAATTATTTAACCTCTCTGGGTCTCAATTTCTCCGGAGCTCTGGCGATAGCCAGCCCTGTGGTCTAGGTTAAGATTCGGCACTCTCACCATGTAGTCTGGGCTTGTTTCCTGGTCAGGGAACCACACCACCTGTCTGTCAGTTCTCATACTGTAGTGGTTGCGTGTTGCTGTGATGCTGAAAGCTATACCACATGTATTTCAAATACCAGCAGTGTCACCCAAGGTGGACAGGCTTCAGTGGAGCTTCCAGACTAGACAGACTAGGAAGAAGGACCTGGACACCCACTTCCAACAAAACTGGCCAAGAAAACCCTAGGAATAGCAGCAGACTGTTGTCTGATATGGCACCAGAAGGTGAGCGGATGTCACCAAAAGACTGGACAGGGTTCCTTCCGCTCTACTGTCCACAGGGTCACTGGGAGTCAGAATCCACTTAATGGCACCAACCAACAAACAAAATGGGGATAATAATAAGACATATGTTATGGGGTATCATGAGTGAGGTAATTCATGCCGAGAGCTTAGCACAATGTCTTACACATAGTAGGTGATAGACATTAGCTATTGTCATAATTTAGCAAGTATTAGAGTACTGCTATGGACTGAATTGTTTCCCTCTAAATCCACATGTTCAAACCCTAACCCCTAATGAGACTGTATTTGGAGATAGGGTTTTTAGGAGGTAATTAAGATTAAATGAGATCATAAGGGTGGGGTCCTAATCCTATAGGGCTGGTGGCCTTATAAGAGGAGGAAGAGACGTCTCTCTCCATGTGCATGTACTGAGGCGGGGCCATGTGAGGACACAGGAGAAGGCGGCCGTCTCCAGGCCAGGAAGAGGGCCCTCACCAGGACCCGCCCCTGCTGCCCCCTGATCTTGGACCCTCCAGAACTGCGAGGAAATAAATGGCTGTCGTTGAAGACGCCCCGTCTGTGCTATTTTGTTGTGGCAGTCTGAGCTGACTGAGATACCTACTACATGGCGTGTGGGCCGATGCTACAGCCGTGAGGGATGAAAAGACAAATGTGGACTCTCGAGAATGTGATAATCTGATGAGAAGATGAGAGAGGTGCATAAAAGACACTGCAATTGATGACAGGAAAACGCTCTGAGAGAAGAGCCGCAACAGTCGTGGGGGCTCCGGGGGCTCAAAGAGGAGGGACAATATTCGATATTCAGCAAGAGTAATAGAAAAAGCCTGTGCTTCCGGCAGCCTGGAAGAGGGGATGCAGTGGGAGCAGAGGGTGGCAGGGATGGTGGAAGGAAGAGCAGGGGTGGAGGGGCATTTCAGAGGTGACTTTCATGCAGTTTTAGGAGCCGATCCAACGGCAAGGAGGTAGTCAGGAAAACCTGGGGCTTCCTGAGACCCAGGGGCAGCCACGCAGGAGGAAGAAGTCGCAAGATTCTGGTGGGAATGAGGCTGGAACCTACAGGGTGGGCTTCCTTGGTTTATGGTTTTGGTACATCAGTTAAGAGAGCCGCTGGCTGTTGAGAGCAAAGAGGAAGAGGAGCAGAATAAGAAGCTGGGAAGCAGTTGACACGCAATTGCCTCGGAAAGCGAGTGGCTGTTGGCAGAAAATGCATTTAGGAAACGCAGTAACAGGCCCTGCCAAGGGAGAGTTGTCGTGATTCAGGCTTGGGAAGGGCCCGGGGCCAGAACTGAGGCTGGAGGTGGTGCAGGAGCCTGGGCAGTGTGGCACGTGTCAGCAGCAGGCGGTGGGTGGCTGAGGGCTTGGCTTGGGGCTGGAGAGTTGCTGTCTCCAGAGTTTGGCAAATCTGACCCAAGGGGAAGACAGCCAGGAGGGGGCGGTTGCTATGACAACACAGGTACGTGGGGCTATCCCAGAGCCTCGCTTTACACACCAGGTGTGGGCTTGGTACAAGCAAGATGCAAAGCTTCACAGACCTCCTCCGAGGCCAGCGGGCCAGCCTCTTCACGTTTTCATGTTCAGCCCAGGAAACACGCCCAGGCAGTTTTCTTGGAAAGGGAATGTATACGTTTTTTTAAAAATTCAAATCATATAAATATAAGGGGACAGCTCATTTTTAAATGAACACTGTGATGAAAGTCAAGAATCCTTTTGAAACACGAGTGAGCTAGGCCTGCTTTTTAAAAACCTATTTCATAAGCAGGATTTTCATCCATGTCACTTTCCTAAAGTGGGACACTCCAGAATTGTCCCTCTGGGCTGAAGGAAATCGTGAGCCCTGATTCCTATACACAGTGGGTATAACCAATGGGCGTAACCACTTTAGAAGACAAGATGGCGGAATCGGTCAAAACTAAAAATGCACAAACTTTTGACTCCTAGTTGCTCTTCTAGGATTTATCTTGCAGATACACTGACTGCACGGGGCCCAAAGACACACGGCTAGTGTGTGCATTGTGGCGTGGTTTATAACAGCAAGCACCGGAAACAATCTAAGTGTCCATCAGAAGGAGTTTGGTTCAATGAGCTGCGCTATGGCACGCGATAGCATGCTGGCTTTAAAAAGAATGTGGTAGTTACAAAAAAGCTCCAGGAAATGCTCAGAAATACTAAGTGAAAAAAGCAAGCTGTACAACAGAGTGAAAAAGAAAAGAGGCCTTGCAAAAATATGTTACACATGCACAGAAAGTTTTGCAAGAATGCACAAGATGCTGGCCCTGGGACAAAGGGAATGGGGTCTGGGCTGGCAGGAAAACTTTATTTTCATTGTGTTGCTTGAATTTTTGCTATGTGCATGTACTACTTTTCAATTACAAAAAACAAAAAAGGTTAAAGAGAAAGAGTCAGTCTCTTCCTTATGAGTCCTGAGGGGCGGGCGCCAAGGGAGGTGTCTCCTGGAATGCATGCAACCAGCACTCCACATAAAGCCTCCAGGATTTCACAAACACCTTCTGGAACTGGGGTTGTTTTTTTATTTATTTAATTTTTATTGTAAAAAAGCAGTGTGTGGTTGTAAAGGAGATCTGGGAATATAGAAGGAAGAAAAAAGATTGCTCGTGGATATGCCACCTAACTCAGCACTCTTCATGTTCAATGATTTCCTGGGAGAAAGTTTTTTCCATAGTTGGACTCAACATCTCCAATCTCTCTCTTGATTTTTTTTTCTTTTTTTAACTTTCCATTGTATTACGAATATTTTCCCGTGCCCTTAAAAATATCGGAAAGAGACACAAGTTACTTTTGTGGATGCGATTCTTCCTTACTCGATTCTTTCCAAAGTCAAGCCGAATTCTCCTTGTTGCAGTTCAAGCCCATTCGAGTTTCCAGCATCTTCGGTGAAGGGGAGAGCCGCTCGCTGCCGGGTCTTTGGTATTCACGGGCATCCTTGAGCACAGTCATGGACTCCGTGGGCCCTTGGACGCCTTGGGAAATCGCCTCCGTCCCTGTGGGCGTTGCTACTGTGGGCACAGGAGAGTTGGGCTCTTGGAAAGTGACAACGCCGACTCAATGATGGAGGCCAGAGTTCGAGGCTCCCCCTGGTGGCGGGAAATCATCGGCTCAGAAGCTGACCCATTCTGGTTATTTTTAGTCGCAGGTGAACACCGCTTTTGCAGAACCCTGTTGTCTTTCAAACCGGGATTGTTAAACCAATGTCCAGGGTCTGACGCCGCTGGCTGCTGGAGCCCACCGAGGCCCCACCCTTCCGGCACCAGTCGGACCCGCCCAGTCCAGAGCCCTCACCGGGCGCGGGGCACCTTCCCTAACTTCAGACCCGCCCCTCGGCGGAGGTGTTACTACCTCCTTCAGAGAGACTCAAGCTGAGATTCAGAAGCGAGATATTTGTGGCAGAGCTGGCCCCCGCCTCGCTCCTGGGTGTGTCATTCAGGGTCTGATTACAGCTCTGGAACAGAGTGATCAGAGACGTCAGGGGGAAAGAGGGTGAACCGTGCTGTGCGCTAAGACCTGGTGTCCCACCTCTCAGGATGCACCAGGCCCTGGGAGGCCTCAGGCTCGTGGGCCTGTGAGGAGCCCAGCCAAGCGTGCAGAGGCCCACTGAACCAAACGTGTGTCTGAGGGGTCAGGGGAAAGGATCTGGAAAGGCCAACTTGAAGACACCCGCAGCAGAAGTGGAGCCCAGACTCCCCCTGAGGAGAAGGCAGGCAGGTGGTGCCAGGCATCCTGATGGAACCTCAAAAGAAACTGAGGAGGGTAGGCTGGGAGAGAGGGGCCTGAAGAGGGAGGAGCCCTTTCTTCCTGGCTGAGGGTCAGGAGGTATGATCCTGGTTATGTTTGGAGGTGCCCCAACTCTGCAGGAGATCTCCAGCTGGGCAGATCTGATCAGAGACTGGGACCCCCCTCTCCCCCCTCGTCAACAGTAAGTATCTTTGTCTTTGATTGCGGGGGGTGGCAGTGGGGACAGGGTACATTCTCAGGACAGAGGAGCCTGTCACTCCTTCCTGATGGAGGTCTGGCCCACTTGCCCTGGGCCCCCTGGCACTGGGAAGGATGGTGCTGGATCACGGGAGGCTCAGGCCTCCTGGTCCTCCGCTGGTCCTCTGTGAGTGGCCACCCCATCCCCTTCTCCAGCTCAAGATACCTTTTTATCAGGTCTGGAGGTGAGGGAAGTTCACTTCTGTTTATACCCGCCAGTGAGCAGCTTCCGAACTTCATAGTCCAGTATTTCCTTCTGTATTAGTCAGAGTTCTGCAGAGAAGTAGTGCCAATAGGATGTGTATATATATAGACAGAGAGAGAGAGAGAGAGAGAGAGATTTATTTTAGGGAATTGGTTCATGTGATTTGGAGGCTGGCAAGTCAAAAACCTGCAGGATGGGCTGGCAGGCTGGAGACCCACGGAGGAGTCGATGCTGCAGTTGGAGTCTGAAAGCCATCTGCAGAGTGAATTCCCTCTTCTTTGGGAACCTCAGTCTTTTTCTGTTAAGGTTTTCAACTGATTGGGTGAGGCCAGCCCACAACATGGAAGGTAATCTTCTTCACTCAGAGTCTACTGGTTGAAATGCTAACCACACCTAAAAATGTCTTCATAGAAACGTCTAGAGTAATGCTTGACCAAATATCTGGATTCTGTGGCCCAGCCAAGTAGATACACAAAATTGACTATCACAGCTTCCTTTGCTTTCGGGGACTCAGTGTTACCACTTTCATCCTCCCGGCTCTGTAGGAACCAGTGGGGGACACTCACCTGTCTGTCCAGGCTGGTAGGGAGTGGGGGGCCCTGGGGTACAGTAAAGGGCTTCAGTGAGCACAGGAGGGGGAGGGAAGCACGATGATTAATACTCAGAAACACTGCCTGGTCGTGTGTGGAGTAACTCTGCATCTCTACCTCCTCCCCCACCCCTCGTCCCTGCAGCCGGGACTTCACGGTCCATCTCCCAGCTCAGCCCCTTCTCAGACCCCTCTGCTTCCTGTCCAGGGTGGAAGGACCCTGGACGAGTGTCTTAATCGTGGTCCGAATTATACCTCTCTCCTAGCCTGCCCTGATGCTGTCCTGGGGCTCAGATGGAAAGTTCTAGTCTGTCCCTGGGACCTGACCTGACATGAGTTTTCAGAAACAGAATCCCTCCTATGCCTTGGTGCCTGCCATGTAAGCTCGTTTCTTTAACACTGAGGTTTTGTCTGTTCTTCCCAGAGCTTCTAGAGATGGCCAAGTGCCCATGACCCAGTACCTGCCAGACCACCCTGATGCTGCTCACTGCCCTGACTTCCTAGAAAATTTCCAAGCCCCCTCGAGTGCTTGGGATTGACCAGGGCTGGCAGTGCAGTTGGATGGGGTGCCCCAGCCTGGTCCTGGGCCCACATAAGCCCTGACCACACTTTTTCTCTTCAGCTGCTTTCCAACCCTCTGTCCTACATGTAGGATTGACCAGATGCCCCAAGGAGCTCTGAGACTCAAGCCTTTGGGATCTTTCTGGAGGCCCATGGCTAGGTGTAGCTCAAGGGAGCCCCCTGGGGAGCAGGTCACTCCTTCTGACCAGTGTGGTATTTCTTTTGTGCGATGGCACAAGTTTGGGCCTCTAGAATGATGCTGAGATCCTGATATGGGATGACTCTTCTGTCAGATATGAGACAAGTTGAGGGCTCTGGGCTGTGAATGGTCCATGGCCAATCCTTGACCACACCATGTGAGGGCCTACCGGTCGCGCTCACCTACAGTGCTCTACCCACGGTGGTGCCTCCGTTCAATAGCACTGAGGGTGACAGGGAAGGTGGCAGACATCCTTTACCTTCTGCCTCCCTGCCAACAGCACCTGGACAGTCACTCCATCCCCTCTGGAAGCTCCTGTGTGGGTATCAGGCACTGTCTCCTCCAGTGGCTCTGGAGACCATTGCCCTACAACACTTATGAGCTCCTCCAGTCAACTGAGGTCGAGTTCTCCAGGATGCTCTTAATCATGCCAGGTGCGGCATGGATATTCTTTGAGAAGGGGGCTGTGGAGGGCAGGGGTGCCGTCATCATTGGAAGAGATCACAATACAGGGATGTGGTGATTACAGCCTAAAAGTTCAAGAGCAGATGGTTGGAAGATGTGTTGTTCTACCTTCATGCTATAAAATTCAGAACAGTAGCGTTAACATGACCAGAAAATGAATTGTCGTTAACATTTTCCTGCATGCTCTGGATAAGATAGGCATTTGCGGTTATCAACAAAGCAAAGGAACAACCTCAGAGGGAATCGCTGGAGGCCAGTGTACGCGGGCGGCACAGGGATGAAGCAGTGTTACTGGTAAAGATGTAACTAGCGATAAACAAATGGGAATAGGAAACACAGAAGCAAGAAGAAGATCTATGTGTTGTCAAAATGACCCAGTTCTGAAGAGCCACAGCGTCCTGACTAAAGCAGCGTGGCTGCCCTCCTCTCGCTGTACAAGATGCGACATCAACCAGGAATGGTCATTTGACAATCAACGGGACCTGAACAGGAAGAGAGGACCTGGACATCGAGAGGACCTGGACATCGCGAAGACTCTTCAAGTGTGCTGATGGGATGTTGAACATATACATAATTACCTCCTGTCTGTCCATTATTCTAAATCTTCATTGATAAATCACTATACCTCCCATGGGGCCATGAATTTCATAATACCATTTTTAATTAAATTGTTTATATAGACGGGGCCCTACAAAAAATATTTACCCAGGCCCCAGCCACCACCATAAGGGCAGCCCTGACCTAGATGTTGGGGTTTTCTGAATGTGGGGGGCAGAAGGGCAGGGGCACAAGGAAGCGGACCATGTCGGATGGTTCAGGCAGTTGGGTTGGGAAGGAAACGAAGATGGAATGGGCCTTAAGAATTAGGGAAACGTTTGTGTTGTGTGTGTGTGTCATGTGTTGTGTGTATCATGTGTGTGTTGTGTGCGTCAAAGGGAAATCACACTAGAGTCAGATGGCAAGGACAGTCTCGCTGCCTCCCGCCCTCCCCTCGACTCTGCTGAGATGTAGGACTCAGTGGAACAGAGGTGTGGGAGAAGGAGGGTGGGAAGCTGGAGAGTGTGCGGGAAGACAGGAACAAGTGGGAGAGTCCTGGACGTGGTGGAGGGTCGCTAGGGATGAGCTGGTCAAGTACCAGGATCCTTCTGGTGGACTCTAGAGAGACCAGGGGACTTGGAGGCGGAGAGCAATGAGGAAGTTGGTGGAGATCTGCAGGGAAGCGAGGAGAAGGGTGCAAAGTATATGATGGGAGTGTGGGCACGACATGGAGCTGAGGTGGGGACAAGGGAAAGAGAGGCCTCCACGGTGGCTGCTGGGGCATCTGCATCCCCAGGGCCCAGCTGGCTTCGGGAAGGCCAGAGTATGGAGGCCAGCTCTTAGACCCACCCGTGTCCCCACATCTAGCTCAGGGTCTGCCCAGAGGGCCCTTGATTCATATTTGCTGAAGGTTTGGGAGTTTAGCCCTTGGGGCCAGTGGGAGGAGTCAGGGGAGGGGACAGTCATCAGGGGAGAGGAAGCTCAGAGCAGCCTGGGGAGGAACTGGCTTTGGGAAGTGGGGGTGTGGACAGGGGAGTTACCAAAAGGGCTTGAGTTACGGAAAGGAACTTCACTTGGAGCCTAGAGAAGGCCTGAAGCCGGGCCTCTCTGCTCTTGTCCTCAGAAGCGGGTTGCGGTCAGTCCGCCAGGATGAGAGCACTTTGCTGGCTCAGAATCACCTGCTGCGTGTGCTGCTGCAGTGGGAGGTGCTGGGCTCCCTGCACAGATGAGCATCTTTAGGGGCAACTTTCCTCAAGGTGGAGAAAAGGAAACCGCAACTCAGAGAGAGAAGAAGCCCGACCAGCTCCTGCAGCTCGAATGCAGAGGAGCTGGGTTCCCATGGAGGCTTGCCTGGCTCAGGCCCCTGGAGGGGGTTCCGCTGTCCAATCTGGGAGGCGAGGCCTGGATGGGGGACTGGGGGGCCACTCCTTGTGCAACAGGTCAGCACTTGCCCCTTCACCCTGCTGGGCCTGACCCAAAGACGGAGAGCACTCGGTCTGGGATCCAAAGAGGGTGGGCATCCACTTTGGAGCCCTCAGAATGTGCTGATCCTGGATGGTGGCCCCCGGGAGGCAGCTCCCCCTTGAGCCGTGGGCAAGCACGGCCATGCTCAGCCTCGGAGGAGGCGCAGGCCCACTGGCCACCCCACCTCTGCTGAGAAGTAGGATGCAGGAAGCAACATCACCCTTGGCCAGGGGGCCTGCTTGCCCGTGGGGAAGTGTGGGCTTCCCGAGTGTCCTGGAAAGACTCAGAGAGGAAAACCCAGCCCACATTCACGCTCCCATGAGGATGAGTATAAAGGTGTCACAGAGCTGTCACCTGGGCCCTCGGAGCCCTCGGGTGGTGTCACCCAGGTCTTCCCAGCTCCCAGGGCTGCGTGGTGTCTGGATGGCTATGAGTCTCCAGTATGGGGAGGGGGCTCGACTTTACCCCTGCCCCTCAATCTGGCTTTGTCCTGGGGGTCGGCCTTGTCCTCACGGAGAAGGTCTGCTGTGTGAGCCCCTGTTCTCTGGGTATTTTAGACAGAGGGCCGGGGAGGAGAGTTGAAAAGCCCTGGGGTGGAGCAGAAGGGCAGAGTCTGTCCAGGGTGGGGCCATCCCCTGTGGGCATTGGGACAGGCCCCGGAATGACCACTGCTTTGGCCCGTCCACGGCTGCTAGGCCACACTTCAGAAGTCAGCCATGAGCCTCCTGATGCCAAAGGGGCGGACAGTTCCCCAGCTGACGTTTGGCCCTCTGGGGACTGAGACCCATTAAAGGAAAGAGAAAGGGCGGGAGAGGCCGGGGAGGGGGCAGCGGGCAGGGGGTGGGCGGGGTGGGAAGGTGGAGGACCAGCCGGCTCTCTCTCTCTCTCGCTTGGGCTCTGCAATGAGGAAGTTCTCTGCAGCTCGTTTCCTTTCCCTCGCTGAGCGCTGAAACAGGAAGTCGGTCAGTGAGCTGGTGGCAGCAGCCGGGCCAACCAACTGGGGACAGACGGCACATCCAGGTTGCCGAGCAGGGGCCTCAGAGGCCCTCAGTGGCACGTTGGTCCTGGGGGTGGCTGCCACCCCGGCCCTAGGAGGCCCACGGCCACCATGGTCCCCTGCTGGAACCATGGCAACATCACCCGCTCTAAGGCTGAGGAGCTGCTCTCCAGGACAGGCAAGGACGGGAGTTTCCTCGTGCGGGCCAGCGAGTCCATCTCCCGGGCGTATGCGCTGTGCGTGCTGTAAGTACAGTGGTCCCCACCCGGCCCCTCCACCCCCGGCCCGACCTCTCCTGTCCGGGCACAGAGATGATGGAGGTGCCACTAGGGAAACAGGACGCCAGCCGGGGGCTTAACCAGGGGCCTGGCACTGGGATGGGTTGTTTTCATGTCATGAGCTGGAGTGCTCTGACTCGCACACTCCCTGGGGTTGTTGGTGGGTCCAGCTGGGGGCCATTGTGGACCCGCTGGCCTTGGCGTTTGGGTTTTGCAGTGGTGGAGCCCTCCAGAGCCACCCTGGGGCCTGGTCGCACACCCCAGCTGCCCGTGAGCCACAGTGCCGGGGGCTTTCCTGGGGTTCTGGGGGCCAGGAGAAGGGGGTCGGGGCTCTCTGAGGTCGGCAGAAGCTCAGGGCTGGGGCCCACCAGGGTGAAGTGGTGGTGGGTGTGTTGGAAAGCGGCTCGGTCAGCTTGGGTGTCGGTGAAAGACGTCTAGTTTGGAAACCCTCATGGAAGAGCAGATGTGACAAAAGGAGACCCGTCCTGTGCCCAGGCTTAGGGCCCTTAGAGGAAGCTATCATTTGGGGAGCAACGAATATGGGGAGTGTTCACTCAAGAGAGGACTTTCAGTTCACCCAGAAGTTGCATTCAGGCCCTGAGAGCAGAGGAAGTCACCATCACCGACAGCGAGAGCCTCTTCTCTCCCCGCCTTGGCACTCAGCTGCGTCCCCTCCCCTTTGGGCCTCTGACACCATCGACGCCCCCTGCTCCCGGGCTCAGAGGTGTTGCTGAATGCACCGGTTGTCCTAACAACCGAGGAACCAGCCGCTTGCTGAAGGTTCCTTTTTCAAACAGCCTTCTTGACCGATGTCCGAAGGAGGCCGTCATCCCTGCAGCCTGATCCATCCCCCCTCGGGCCTCGGGCAGTGCCAGGGCGCCATTGGGGAACGGTGTGTCCAGCTGCACCTCTGAGGTAGCCGCCCTGGGCCTGCAGGAAGGTCCCCCTGAGCAGGCAGGGCCCTGCCCTGTCCAGGCAGGAGCGGAGGCGGGTCACTGAACACAGACCTGTTTTGAGAATTGACCCTAAGCATCTGTCCTATGTTATCCTCTTTCATCTTCACGACAGCCTGAAGGGCAGGTCCTGTTATTGCCCCACTTTGCAGATGAGGAAACTGAGGTTCAGACAGGTTAAGCGAGCGATGACAGTCAAAACCAGGGCCTTCTTCCCCCAGAGGCTGCACCCAGACAAGACTCTGCCACCCCACTCCTGCCCCTGTCAAGCTGGGTGTGAAGGTAGGTTCCGGATCACAGCAAGAGAAGCCAGGGCGTTTACAAGAACCAGCTGGGAGCATCTAGAAAACAACTCAGGCTCGCAGTTGGCCAACCGGTCTGAGGTCTGACTTCGTCAGGAGCCCAATCTCCCTAGGTCGGCTTCCTGTGCCCCCCACTCTCACGCTCAGGGCAAGCGACATAAGCCCAGACTTCCCAGCAGGCACTGCCCCCATGGGGACCCGCCAACAGGGCCTTAGAAACAGTGGGGAGATTTCAATCCGACTCTAGTCAGCCCATGTGGATTTCTCTCCTGTCCCGGCGGGACCTTGGTGGAGGGCTGATCCAGTTGGGTGTTTTCTGTGTGCTGAGAGCTCCCTGGTTCCAGCTCGCTAACCTTCACAGCAGCCCTTTGACCAGGGCACTGTGGCCGTGCCCAGGCTGCAGTCGCGGAACGTGGGTCTCTCTGACTCCAAACCGGCAGCATCACGGCAAGCCAGAGGCAGAGCTGGAAGAGGCCTGGGGAACCTCTAGGCCGACAGCCTCTGCCTTTGCAGGTGAGCAGACAGAGTCCTGAGAGGTCAAGGTCTTTGTCCACACTGCCCTGCTGGCTGGTGACCAATGGGGACCCAGGCCTGGTTTCCAGTATTCATTCCTCCATCTCTCCTCCCCTCCCCTCGTCTGCACTGAGTCGCTCTCAGAGCCTCGGCAGATGGGAGGGGTCTGCACCTTAGGGATGGTGCGCACAGATGTCCACCATCCTCTTAGCCCGGGCCTGGACGTCTCCTCAGTCTCTCATCCCCGAGACCACTTTGGCCCCACCACCAGGTCTTGGAGCCCTTCTTGGGGAGCCCCTCCCCTCAGCCAGACCCTCACCCTGGGCTCCCCTTTCTCCTCCACTCTGTGGGGGAAGCCACCCTTCCTGTAGGATCAGGAGCCACTGTGGGTCATGGGATACCATGGACCACCAACCATTCCAAAAACCCGGCAGACCCCCTCCTGCCACCATCCTTAATTTTGCTAGTTAAGGAAACGTAAAAAGTAAAAACTAACTAAATGAAAGACAACCAGCTACCACCTTCCAACGGCTCATTTCGTGAAAGAAAGCATCCTTTAACACTAAAAAGACAGGAAGGACATACTCCTTTAGAAAAAAAAAAGCCAGTCCTTTAAATCACATAGATTTAACTTCCTAAGAGACAGACTCCACCATCCTCGGTTTTCTGTGTCCCCTGTGAACTGGGGAATGCGCCACACTGTCCTGATCTACAGCCTGGCGGTGGGGACCCTGACGGGGTGAAGAACTGCCGGGCTATCCTCAGTTTCAGAAGCGACAGGCCTCTGAAAGTCCCCTCTTCTGTCTCTCTGGAAGTCAGCCGAGAGCTCAGGGCCCCTGCGTGGTGCAGCTGTGGGGCCAGGACCTTTTAATGACCCTGCTCTAAAAAGGGAGCCAGGACTGCAGAAGGAATCCGCGGAGACTGGCCCCCTGCTCTAGAAATATCCATACCGAAAAAGACCTCTTGGCCCGGGGTGCCCAGATCTCACCCTGCCTGGGCCCCAGTGGGCTGGAGCCTCTTCCCAGGCACCCCGGGTGAGTGAGGGGACAGTGGGGGACCTCCAACTGCTGGTTTAGGCAGGTGTGTTTGGAGCTCCAGGAACTGAGCACAGCTCCATCGGGGAGTGGCCTTCCTACTGAGGAGGAGGACAGGATTTGACTATTTAAATGGAACTAGGGAGGGGAGCGAGGGAGGCTCGAACGCAAGGGCTCAGTGTGGCGCCGCCCACGTGACTTGAGAACGCACCTCCACCCCTAGGAAACCCGCATTTCCTCTCCAGAGGTCAGCCCGCCGATGCCACAGGGTGGGAAAGCTCAGGTCTCTCCTCAGCAACTCAGAAAGCCACAATTTAGGGGGACCCCGCAGACCCACCTCAGGGCATAGAGAGCTGGCAGGGGAAGAACCCAGGCAGCTGACCACAAGGTTTCCAGCTCTGCCAACTTGTGGCAAAGGACTTGAGAACACGAGGGACAGTGAGCTCTTTGGGATAGGGCCTATGTCATGCTTACCTGGCCCCCCCTCAAACCCACCAGCAGAGTCGGCTCTGCTGTAGGGGTCCATGGGGGCACCTTGAGGGGGACGTCCAGCCCATCTTGGATGGAGGATGCTAAGAGGCCATCAAGCCCTTTCCCTCCTCTCTTGCCAGGACTGTACTTCCACATAGGGGCCAGCACAACCATCAGGGGCTTTGTGCTGCAGAGAAGAGATATGCCTTTGCGGATGGGGGTCCATCCATGCAAGGGGCCATGGGTCAGCAGGGGCCGGCTTTCCCATACCCGGGCAGAACTAGAACCATAGCCCAGCATGTTGGGGATGCCCTCTCTGTAAGGAAACCCAGGCCCTGAGAGAGCCTACATATGACTGGGGCCGTCAGCCACCATCCAATATGGAGCTGCCCAGTTGGGTGGTGTTCCTACCAAACCACACTGGAGACAGTTGGCTTCCCTCATGAGGGAGGAGGCAGGCGTGGGCTGCCTTTGGCTCAGAAACCAGCGCCTGGTCCAGCCAGCTGTGGGAGGGAGGCAGTGTTGGTCTCCCCCAGCACATGGCCTTCCATGAGCTGCCCAGGCCCACCTACAGTGTCTGGAACAGTCTCCTTGCCGGGGACAGTATACCAGGCAGCCTGGACTTGGTGACCTTGTCAGCACAGCCAGAAAGATGAAGAA
Organism: Equus quagga; assembly: GCF_021613505.1. Classification (NCBI taxonomy): domain Eukaryota; kingdom Metazoa; phylum Chordata; class Mammalia; order Perissodactyla; family Equidae; genus Equus; species Equus quagga. Next base: position 39,210,294 of record NC_060283.1, on the reverse strand, counting down.
GCACAAGAAGGACATTTAGTCACCAAAAGTCCCCTCTGAGAAGGCATTCTACTTGGGAAGAAAGAGTGTGACAGCACTTGAGGTAGAGCAGGCCCCAAGCTTTGCTCTGCTAACAAAAGATGGTTGCTAACCTCTTCTGCCTAAAAATAATAGCAAAAGACTTATAAAGGTCTTACTGTGTGCCAGGCACCGTTCTAGGCTCTTCACTCATATTAACTCATGGTCCACAATGGCCTTCGGAGGAAGTATTATTGTTCCTCCACTTTACAGAAGAGGAAAGCGAGGCCCAGAGAAGTTGGGTAACATGCCACGTTTACAGGACGAACAGTGGCAGGGCCGGGACTTGAACTCATGCTGTTCTTGGGAGGCACAAAGAGAGAAGAGCCAGCAAGCCTGGGTATGTGTGGGGTCAGGAGGCCTGGAGACGAGACCCCTGGTGATGGAGTCACAAAGCAGGACAGGAGAGGTGTAAAGCCAGTGACTGTGGTACGAATGGGTGTGACATAACCCTGCTTCCTCCAGTCCTCTTTCAAAGTTTCAGTAAAGTTTGCACTGCTCATTCATTACTTTTGGGCAAATGCACAGAAAAGCGCTGTTTTTCATATCTAGTATTGACAGAAAATGTGGAAAAACGCTGGCACAGACAGTAGCCAGGAGTATCATGGGCTTCTGAAATCCGGTTTACGTAAGAGGTTGTCCCAGGTCAATTCTTTGGAGTTTCCTTTGTGTGTGCAAGACCAGGAGGGAGTGGTGTGCCCAGGAAGGCCTATGTATTTAACTGACTGATGGTGTCTTCTGTGTGAAGTGACTCAGAACCACGGTGCTAAAGCTGAGTGTCTCCAGGTTTTTGGTGCCCATGCCCAGTGCCCCAGAGCAATCCATCCAGAACCAGGGTAGGCTCTAGCTTTGGTGTGTTTTGCAAGCTTCGCTACCTGACAGGTTGAATTTACCTGCGGCCGGCCATCAGTGCTTCTCCATGGAATGGTCCCGTCTCCTGGCGTGTGAACCCAAACATCGCGATGAGACGTGGTGCTCCCCCAGGCCTTCCTCTCTGCCCCAGCGATGGAGGACGTCTGCTCTCCCCTCCCTAATTGACGCCACGTGACTCAGTCCTTAGAGGCAAGCCTTGTGTGGTTGACCAGAACTGATGTGAGTTTTAGTATTTGCAAGATGTGAACCTCCCTGTGCCCACCCAACATCCTCATTGGTGAAATGCCCACTCGTTGGGTTAATTTTTTTTATTGAGGTATAACTCACATCCTGTAAAATCACCCTTTGCACAGTGTACAATTCGGTGGTGTTTAGTACATTCACAATGTTGTGCAACCATCACCACTAATTCCAGAACATTTTCATCATCCCCAAAAGAAACCCTGTACCCATTAGTACTCACTTCCTGTTCCCCCTCCTCCCACCCCTTGGCAACCACTAATCTACTTTCTGTCTCTATAGATTTGCCCACTCTGTGTATTTCATATAAATGAAAGCATACAATATGTGGTGTTTGTGTCTGGCATCTTTCACCTGGTATAATGCTTTCGAGGGTCACCCATGTTGTGGCATGAATCGTTCCTTTTTAAAAATGGCTAAATCGTAGCCCATGGTATGGATACGCCACATTTTATTTCTCCATTCATCAGTGATGGGCATTTGGGTTATTTCCACGTTTGGGCTATTATGAGTAATGCTGCTATGAACATTCACGTACAAGTTTTACATGGACGTATATTTTCAATTGTCTCGGGCGGAACTGCTGGGTCACGTGGTAATCCTATGTTTAACTTTTTGTGGAACCGCCAAACTGTTTTCCACAGCAGCTGCACCATTTTACGTTGCCATCAGTGGTGACTCAGGGTTCAAATTTTTCCACGTCCCCACCAACACTTGTTGTTATCTTTTTGATAATAGCCATCCCAGTGGGTGTGAAGTGACATCTAATTGTGACTTTGATTTACACTTCTCTCATGATTAATATTTTTGCACATCTTTTCATGTGTTTATTGTCCATTTGTGTATCTTCTTTGGCAAAATGTCAATTCATATCCTTTGCCACTTAAAAAATTGAGTTGTCTTTCTGTTGTTGTCATCAAATTATTGAGAGGATAAAATGGGAGACTGTGGGCAACATGTATAACCCAAGGCTGGCACATGGTCAGTACTCACTAAATGCCGACCGTTATTTTTTATAAGCTAACAAGTGAGTAGTGACGTCTCGGAAGCAGAGAAGTATAGGGCCCATCTGTGAAGGAAATTCTACAGAAAGAGAAAGGAGAGCAGAGGCAGCGTGTCACTTCTGGAACTTCCTAGAGGCTGCAGGAGCCTCCGGGAGACACTGAGCTGTCATGTGGGGCCTCCTCAGAGGAAGTACTCAAAGAGATGAGGCAGGAAGAGGACTCAATGACGCATGAGTGGCCGGTGGCTGCTGGGGTCAGGGCTGAGTGCCTGGAGGCCTGAGGGAGAGAGGTACGGATGCCAGGAAGAACCACTGAAGGAAACCAGGTAGAGTGAAGACAAAGTCGAGAAGAAATGGAGGCCGTCTTGAGAGTGACTAACTGGTTCCAACTGAGGAGCAAGATACTAGGGGGACTAAAGGCCCACAGGTCTCAGGAAGCTAGGAAGAGCGCAGCATGCTCCATGAGGTGGGGACTGCGTGTTGACGGCCACAGGCAGCCCAGGACCCCTGGGAGGTGGGGACAACAAGCCTGTAACTCTGTGGGACCAGATCCTTCCTCTTTCTCCTGCTCATTTCACACTCCCTTTGCCCCAACTGATTAGAGAAACATTCTGTTAACAAGTACAAGGACCCAAACATTTCAGGTTCAATTAGTTATTATAAATAACCCCAAAGGATCAGCTGGTCCTTCCCCCTGGCTTGCCAATCAGGAACCCGCTCTCCAGAGAGAGTCTCACTGAGGCCATCACAAACGTCAGTGGCAAAGTAGAAGTGACAAAGATCTTCTGATAAACAGTTCAGCTTTCTTTCAAGTAACTTAAAAAAAACAGAATTCAGTATAACAGACAAAGAGCACGAAGTGGAAAGAAAGAAAATAATCTCCCAATCACTGAGAGACTAACATAAATCTGTTAATTTGTTGGTGCATCTCCTCATTCTCTATTTCTCCCTCTCTCTCTCCATGTATATGTAAAATTTCCATAATATATAGAAATAAAACCACATAGTTTTAGGCTGTGTCTTCTAACAGCTATAGCAGTTTCCCATTTAGTTAGAATTTCTCCCTAAATATCATATTTAATGGGTGCACAAAATTCTAATACATGGTGGACCATAATTACAAAATGATTCTTCTCTCGTCAGACATTTGAGTTACCAAGAGTGTTTTGTTGTTATAAATATGATAGTGATGAAGGTTTTTGTGCAGAAATGTGACACTTCCGGTTATAGATTCTCAGGAGTGGAATTACTGGATCAAAGGATAGGGATGTATTTAAGGCTCTTGATACGGAATGACAAATTGCTTTCCAGGAATTTTGTTCCAATTTATGCTCCGGTAAGCAATACAAGAGTGCCCACCTCATTCCAGTCTCCCTATTCTGAATATTTTCATTTAAAAAAAAAAGTTTTTAAGTTGTAAGGTGAAAGGTGGTTGATTCTGCTCATTTTGATCTGCCTTTCTGGACTGTGGTCATGGCCAGCTTGGTTAGTAGATTATGGACCTTCATAATTTCCTCTTTTGTGAATGGTCTGTTCAATTCTCTTTGCCATTTTTCGTTTGAAGCTGCAGTTTTTCCCTTACCTATTTGCACGAATTCCTTGCATCACGCTTGTTGTGAATATTTTCACTGTGGTTTGCCTTTCAACTTTATGATTTTTTTTGACATTCAGAGAGTGGGAATTTTCATAATGTCTAACAGTCTTTTTCTTTTGTGATTTTTTTCCCCTTTGCTTTTCAGTGTACAGAGTCCCTCTGTGCATAGAAATTCGATTCTCCCCTCTTCCTGTGGGAGGCAAGAGGGTTGGGTCAGGGTCTTTGAAGCTGTATAGACTCAGGCTAAGGATGACTCTGTGTGTGCAACCTCTGGCTTGTTGTCTAATTCCGCAGAGCATTGGTTTCCTCATCTGAAAACCAGAGCTGAGAAAACTAATGTAGTAGTGTTGCTGGGCAGATTGAATGAAAAGTGTATATCACGTGCTTAGCACAGAATTTAGCAAAAACAGATGGAGATGTTATTGGTTTTTTGTTTGGATTTTTTTTTTTTTTTTAGCATTGAACACTTTAATCTCTCTGGAATTAATTTAATGAATGGTTTAAGACTAAGATTTGGGTGTCTTTGTCTCAAGTGACCATCTTTCTCACAACCTCTTACTGAGTAATTTATCCCTTTCCCTTTGTGAGTCCTCTTTTACCATATGCTAAGTTTTCTATGCCTCTTTCTTGCCTGTGCACCCTGTTCCACGGATGTCTGCTTTTCTTACACCAATATCATACCAAGTGCATTACCACAATTTTATAAACTATTTTATTTTAGGATTTTCACGTGTATTGTTTTCAAGTATTCTTCCAGGTCAACTAGATAAGAATTTTGTCAAGTTGGAAAAAGCACTATTGGGACTTTGATTGGAATTGCATGAAATCCATAATACAACTTGTGGAAAGGGACATTATAGTATTATTGTCTTAACAACAAATATAGCTATCTCGGGGCTGGCCCCATGGCCGAGTGGTTAAGTTCGCATTCTCCTCTTCAGCGACCCAGGGTTTCACTAGTTTGGATCCTGGGCACGGACATGGCACCGCTCATCAAGCCATTTTGTGGTGGCGTCCCACATAGCAGAACTCGAAGGACCTACAACTGGAATATACAACTATGTCCTGGGGGGCTTTGGGGAGAAGAAGAAAAAAAGAAGCTTGGCAACAGATATTAGCTCAGGTGCCAATCTTTAAAAAAAATACATAGCTATCTCTATTATTTTAAATTTTGTACTTTTCTTCATATAGATCCTGCATATTTCTTGTTATGATTTCTTCTGATTATTTTATAATTTTGTTACAGTTAGGAATGGTACTTATTCCCCTATAGTTGTAGCAACTGATAACATACAAGGAAGTTACAGATTTTATAAAATTGCCTGTTATTCTGTGGCTTAACTCATGCCTCACTACCTCAAATTGTTTTCCATTTGCTTCTCTTGGACTTTCTTGATAGACAATCATATCATATACAAATTATGATCATTTTGTGGTCTACTTTCCAAATGCTGATTACTCTTATTCAGATTTCGTAACTTATTACATTGGCCAGTATTTCTACAGTGGAGGACATTGGGAAGAGACAATATCCACCTTGGGGAGAAGTACTGTGAGGATCTAGCATGTTACTGCCTGGGAAGGGCTTGATACAGCATCTGACACATAGTTTGCACTTGATAAAAGTTGTTGCTTTTTGTCATGTCAAAGAAGGAGCTGTCTTTCTCTGGTTTTGTAAACAGTTTTGAAGGACTGAGTATTGAATTTTATCAAATGCTTTCTGATATCTGTTGAGATGATTATGTTGTTTCCCTCATTTGATTTTCTGTTATAATAGCTTAATTTTATAGATTTTATAATATTAACCATTTTTGCATGATTAAAATGAAGTATTCTAGATTATGATAACTTTCCATTGTATCCTGAATTTTATTCAGGATTTTTGCACATATATTCATAGGTGAGGTTATTTCTATGATTTGGGTCATATTATAGTTTAAGAGTCATGTAAGTTTTATAAAATACCCTGAAGATATTTATGTAGCATCATCATTATCTGATTTTTTGAAATATTGAAAAAATTTTGGTAAAGCTGCTTTTCCTCAGATCTGTTTGTGGAGATGATTCTTAGTATTTACTTCAGTTTCTTCATTGGTATTCATTCATTCTTGCTTTTTACCTTCTATCAAGTCACTTTTGATAAGCTATATATATTTTCAGTGAATAGTCCATTTGTTGAGATTTTCAAATTTTCAGGCATACAATTATGCTTGGTTTTCTATAGTTTTGAGGTTTCTCTTCTATTGCTGTTGCTATCTTCCTTTTCGCATTTCTACTTTTGTTTACTTGTGTGGCAAGGATCCCAGCAGGAAATAGATGGCATATTCCAAAGGGATGCTATGCCTAGGGATGGTGAAGCAGCCTGGAGCCAGCAACCATGGGAATCCATTCCCACTCCTGGACCTGAAGAGGCAAGGGACAGGGCTGTGTCACCAAGCCATCTGACTTGAGCTGTGGCCTCCAGTGGAGGAACTCAGGCCCTGCTGATCTGCAGCAGGCAGGTTGGGGTCAGGGGAACAAACACCCCCATCGCCTCCTCCTCTCACTCTCCCAATGCCTCCCATTGGCCAAACCTGGGTGAAGCAGCCCACACAGGTCAGCCTCTCGGACACAGGGCAGGTGGAGAAGAATAGAGTGGGTCTGGTTGGTTGCAAGGGGAGAGGATAAAAGGAGACTATCCAGCTCACTTGCGTTTCTTTTTCTTTATTCTATTTGTCAAAGTGTTGTCCATTTAATTTTTCTACTTTTCAGGTCATATGCTCTTAGATTTATTTACCTAGTCTGCTTTTTGTTTTCATATTAAAAAAATTACCTGTCCTTGCAGGAACGCTTATGGTATATATATTTGAGGACAGAGATCTGTTTTCTATATTTCTCATCTTCCCTCTCATTGTAAAATCTGTCTTTTCCTTCTGTACTGACCTTCTCGAGTTTGTCTTCTTCCTTGTTAACTTTCTCTGGTACGTAAGCTGCTATTTCCTGCCTCTCTTGTCGTGTCTAATGCCGACTCTAGAACTCCAGGCTCTTCACTGCTGATCCACTTTCCTTGTCTCAGTTCACTCAATTTTCACAATTGAGATTTCCAGCTTCAGAGAGGCAGTGGGCTCTTAAATCTTAGTGAGTTCACACAACAGACTTCTCCAGGATGTCTTTTTTTCTTTTTCCTTTTTGCAGTGATGTTATGTAAGATGAAGGGAACACCTTTGAGTCCTTAGAGAAATGGTGCCCCTTCTTTTTGAGTGGCGATCGTTTTTCATAAGTCTGGTGATTTTTCTTTTTCAACAAAGAACTGTTGGGAAAAATTGGATCAGATTCTTTTAGAGATTGGAGTGGGTTTATGCCCCAATCCTCTTCCAAAATAAAAGAGGACTGGCAGGGATGGGGTGGGGAGCCCCTTGATCCAAGATCCAGAAGACGGAGGCAGGTGATGAGGGGGTGGTGTGGTGACGGAGGAGTGGGCTCCCTCCCAGGGGTCTCATGCAAGGAATGACTCGCTGGATCCCCATGCTGCTGGGGCAGGGTGCTCAGCAGGCCCCCGACAGCACCTGGCTGCCTCACCTCACCTCTCACCTGTCCACGTGGGCTGCCTCCTCCTGCCTTCTCTCTTCTGGACTAATGGCCTCTTTCAATTTATCCGTTTTCTTACTCTCTTTGGCTGGGATTCTTTGAGGTTTTGGTGGTGAATGGTGAACACCCTTGGTTCCTAGGAGTGACATACATTTTCTCTCATTTCTATGTTGATCCAAGTGGCTTTTTCGAATGCAGTTTCCCACTCTGGTGCTCCCAGCCCATCTTGTCCAGAAGTCTGTAACACATGATGAGAAAACCCTTGATAGTTACAGAGGGATTTAAAGACAATTATAGGAGCGTGCTAAACTGATCAGCAGAGCGAGACAGAAACACTAACAAGGTTCTTGAACTTTAGAGTTTGATTTCTCTCTTTCTGTCTCTGTGGGGCTCACCATGGTAAAGGATGTTTCTGGGCAATCTTGTCAGTGTTTGTTTGGCTAGGAATGGTCATCCAGAAATAGTAATATTTACCTGAGAGAATAAATAAAATGCCACGGCGTTTCCTACTTGTGTTTGCTTGTCCTCTTACGTTCGAGTAAAACATCGAACCATATTACGGTTGATCTGGAAATGCCCTTCCCAGGGGAAGCATCTTCCTGCTTAGCACAGTGTACGCACCTGTCGTCACCCAGCAGCTGTCAGGAGTCTCATGGGAAATTTGCTGTAAGCCCCACTTCATTTGAGATTGAAGCGATCTCTTTTGGTAGCAGAAGTACGTGCTCCTGGCCTAGCGCCATCCCAACCCGGGTCTTCAGTGGGAATACTCCTAACGCAATTGGCCTGAAACGCGACCCAGTCAGTGGAAGAAGTAGCAGCTGGAAACCAGTGTTAGCATGCTAAATTGTTACTAAACCACCACAGAGAGCTGGGAATAGGCTGGAGAGGACCCATTGCCCCAGATAGCAACAAGCATGTTGTCTGGGTAGCATTCTATTTGCATTAGTTGTGGAATATTTGCTTTGAACATTTTGTATGTAAGACTTTTATGTGTATGTATGTACATGTGTATGTGTATATTACATATCTGTGTGTGTGCACACACGTACGTATATGTGTATATTAGTATCTGTATATGCACATGGATGTATGTATGTTATAAATATGTGTGTGTACACACATATGCATGTGTGTATCTATATGTGTGCCTGTATGTATATGTAACACACATGTGTGTATACTATGGATCTGTGTGTGCGCGTGCACACGTGTGTATATGTGTGTTCCTATCTGTATATGCACATGCACGCATATAGATGTGTGTATGTGTTTGCATATAGGACCAGAGTGAAGTGCAGCTTCTGGGGAGTGGGGGAGCCCAAGGAGCGCCCCCACCAGCTCCCCGCAGAGCCCTCAGCACCCATGGCATGCAGTTGGGAACCACTACTCTCCATGGGTTGTGTGGTGGTGGGGGTAACCCACGTTTTCCCTTGAAGATCTAAACTGATTTGACCCCAGGAGACGGTATATCCGGCCCCATGCATTGGAGATGCTGAGATGTTACTGTCTAAAGGGAAAATATCCTTACTTCCTATTGCACCTGCTTTTGAATTCTGATCTGTTTGAGTAATATGGAGCTGTTTCTTTGTTCCAGTGTTTCTAGAATATCTTTGAAAAAGCCGTAACACTTGTTTGTTGCTCTTGATTATCTAAGGGACCTTCCTGTTCTGTGTGGCTGTCCCTGTCCCTCTTCTTGTGACTCTCTGTTCTCTCTTTGTGTACAAGCTGATGTTTTGGGCCTGCCCGAGCTCTTCCACAAATTAGCTGTCCTCAGCCAAAGAAGAGACTATTCTCACCCTGGCTGCGTTTGCATATCTACAGGAGGAAGTGTCATGAGAATGGAGCGGTGAAAGATAAGAGCACAGCAGGGTGAGCTGGCATTTGCCTGCAGGCTCTGCAAAGGAGTTGAGGCTGGAAGTGATGAGAGTGGAAGAGTCAGGCTGGGGTTGCGGGGTGGTCCTTGTTTCCCGGGACGTCTCCGTCTCCGGCAGGTGAGGTGCTGCTGTGCTAGGGGCTCATCCTTGCCATGGCCGAGAGAAGCCGATTGCGGTGTTGATCCAGGCTCTGGAAACAGGACAGCGAGCAGAAAGATGTGAATTAAAGGGACGAGAGGAAGAGAGAAAAAGAAACATTCCTCTGAGAAATGAAGAGACATGTGGAAGTGAAAAACATTACCCAAAACATTCTCCAAAACTTTCTCTCAACACTCATAGATTCAAAAGCCATAAAAGGCTGTCAAATTGACCACATAAAATTGTAAAACTTCTACACTGCTTAAAAAAAAAAAGCAATCAACAAACACTGTTAAAAATAAATCACTCCAAAACATATTGTAGACTATATTAAAGTCTTACAAATAAACAAAAGATGATCAAAAACAAAAAAGTGAGCCAAAGACATGAAAAGAAATTCATGGAAAAAGAAACGCGAATAGTGAAACAGATGAGAACATGTTCAACCTTTCTCATAAAGGCAAATTGAAGCCAGCTATCATTTTTCTTTCACCTCTCAGATTTGCAAAGATTAAAATGACTGATAACAGACAGTTGGCAGGGTGTGCGGAAATCGACACTTTCATATCCGGTTAGCAGGAGAGAAAAATGACACAACCTCACTGGAAGGCAATTGTTAGTTTCTATCAAAATATAAAGTGTCCACGTCTTGTAACCCAGGTGTTCTCCTTCTAGCGATTTATCCACAAGCACTATTAAATGTCAGCACGTGTAGTGTGCACTGTGTCCCAAGCACTATGCTAAATGCTTGTCCTACGTTGTCACTTAATCTACACAACAACAGGTAGATGTTGGTTTTGATTGTCCCATTTTACTGATGGGGAAACTAAAACCATGAATTCCCCAATATACACAAGATATGGGGACAGAGATGTTCCCTGAAGCATTACTTATAACAGCAAAAAGCTGAAGATATCTCCCTGTCCATCGCTGCCATCCAGTGAAATAAATGACCGTACCACCCCACGGTGGAACACCACCTGGGAAGACCTCTAAGATTTTTTTTTGGTGAAAAAGCAAATTTCAGAGCAATGTATATAGTAAGATATTATTTGCATTTTAAAAGATATGCATGTATCAGTTTGTGCATATGTTTAAAAGTACTGGAGGCCAACCTGGTAGCCCAATGGTTAAGTTCGTGTGCTCCACTTTGGCAGCCTGGGGTTCGCAGGTTCGGATCCCGGCCACAGACCTACACACGGCTCATCAAGCCATGCTGTGACAGCATCCCACATACAAAATAGAAGAAGATTGGCATGGTTGTTGGCTCAGGGACAATCTTCCTCAAGCAAAAATAGAAAGATTGGCAACAGATGTTAGCTCAGGGCCAATTCTCCTTACCAGAAAAAAAAAGTTCTGAAATGATTTACAAAAAGGAGTAGTAAATCTAAGAAGAGAAACTCACAGGAGCAGGGGAAAGAGATATTTATTTTTCATTTTATATCTTTCTGTGTGGTCTTAAAATTTTTAAACTACTGTCTAATAAGCAATGACATATATAAATGCTTAGTGAAGTGCCGGGCACACGTGAAGACCTAGATAAGTGAAACTTTTGTGAGGAAGCGTTGTCTTGATTGCAGAAACAATGTGAGCATCTGTTGAGCTGGAGTGTGGGTGGGTAAGTTTTCAAGGTTCAGGAGAAGACCAAGTGGAGGAAATGGGAGGAGATTATGGTGCTGAGAGGACAGACCAGCAGTTTCAACTAAAAGTATGACTTCAATAGCATTCCCCAAACTCCTATGCCTCTGGGCTCAGCGGCAGAGCCAGTGGACTTCCATGGCCATCTCCTGCCACCAGGCCCTCTGCGGGCTGGACCACCCACCAATGTGCCGACAAGGTCCTCAGACTTGACAATTTCCCCTTCCTCTCAAAGATTTTAGGAAAGGAAAAAAGTAGCTCCTCCTCCTCCTCACACCGGGGACCCCTGAACTGGAGGAAGGTAGAGTTTCTAGAAAAAGGAGAGAATCTGGGATCTCTAGCGTTTCCTTGTTAGAAGCAACCCTAAGACGCACTAACCAGCTACTGGGGAAAATCCAGGTCTCTGCAGGGATGGTGGCTGACTTTTGGGAAAATGAACCTATGGGGCAAAGTCTCCAGGGGAGGAAGCCACAGGGTGTGGGGGGACCTGATCAGAAGAGTGACGTTCCACCCAAAGCTGAGCAAACTTTGCATTGGCCAGTGTGGCCCCTCTCTGTGGCTGTGCCCAACACCCACTCGGCATGTCATCACCTTGTTCAGCCCCACTGGAGTCTTCCTTCTTCTTGAAACACCCCCTCTAGCTCTATTCTTTTGGCCAACATGACAGCTCAGATATTGAGGAAGCCCTTCCAGATGGCGGAATTCTTTAGATCGGGCCACATGGCTGTCAAGCGCCCCTGTAAATCACACCCAAAAGACCCCATCCGCCTTTTCCTGAAGCTCCTTGGGTGCTGAAGGGGTGGGGAAGGGACAAGCAGCCCCTCAGGCCAGGCTGTTTGAGATGGATCTCCACCTCAGAACGGGGTCGGCTCCAAAGCGCAGAGACTTCACGCCAAGCTTCCTCGAGCCGTGGCAGGAAGTCTCGTCTTTTCAGTCACCAGAAAAAAAGAATTTTCCCACACGGGATCTAATAAAATCCTTGGTCTATTTCAGGTATCGGAATTGCGTTTACACGTACAGAATTCTGCCCAACGAAGAGGATAAATTCACCGTTCAGGTAAGACCTTCACAAACTAGAAAGCTGAGCCTGTCTGGAGCCTGTATTGGCAGAGAAAGTGAAAAGGGGAAGAAGAGAAGAAAGCACGTGCGCTGAGCAGCCTGGACATAAAGGCCTGGCTGAGCATGTCTTTCTCCTAGAAGCCCATGGGTGGGGCTGGCTTAGCGGGTGAACTGTGACCCTGCAAAGTGACCCCACTCCGTGGCATGATGGAGCGGGCATGACAGACATCATTTGTGTTCCTGGCTGTGAAGGGAAAACGATGGTGAAGGGAGATGCCCAGAGATGAAGGAAGAGGGATGTGGCTTGTTGGTTATTTTCTTCATTGCGCTCAGAGGAGTAAGTGGACCAGGAAGGCGAGAAGGAGGGAATTGCAGGAGGACAGACCGCATTTTCTGAGGGGCTCGAAGACGGCCCAAAGATTGGCACGAAGCAGTATCTCTCCGTTCGTAGAGACCTCTTCTGTCAAAGGCCGATGCTCATGGCATCTGATTTTGCCATTAAAGTCCCATATGAGTAAAACTTGCCGTTAAACTTGAAAGAAAAATCGGCTGCACCAGTCCAAGTCTGGGAAGGCCATCCTATGCACAGCTTGTGTGACAAACACCACGGGCTTTGTGCGACCACAGTGTGTGACAACCGAGTGAGGTGGAGGCCCGGGGAGCTATTTTTATCCGGTTGCATTAAGAGAGCATGAGGGGTGGGCAGAACGAAGGAGGTGACACTATCAGTGTTCTCAGTGTGGGCAGAAGAGCCACACTCGGTTCTCGGGACCATGGTGAGAGGCAGCAACAGGTGAAGGGCACCCACGTGCAGAGCAGCGCAGCTGGGATGGACAAAGATTGCGACACCGTGTCATAGAGGAGCAGTGACAGGGTCTGTGGAGTTTAGCAGAACAGAAAGTGGCAGTGGAAGGAGAGAGGAGGGGAACAATCTCTAATTCCAAAACCTGAAGAGAAAGATGAATTTTGTGCAGAATTAGGATGCAGTAGCGGAAAGAGAGCTGGACTCAAGGGGAGGACAATAGGCAGGTCCCTGGGCACAAGTCACTGGAAACCTGTCAAGAGAGAGAAGCTGTGTTGATTGGAATGCCTCTGGGGAGACTCATTTCAATGAGCCACTTGGGACAAAGAGTGACACCCTCAGGGGCATGCTTGAGCCAGCCCAGGTGCTCACAAAGCTGCCTTCTCAGGAGGCTGGGGCTATTTGCTGAAGGGCTTCCATGAAAGATGCAAGTTTGGGCCCAAGCAGAATGGCTCCACCCCATGGAGGTCAGGCTGAGTGTTACTTCTGGCTTCTTTGTCCTTCCCGTCTGTGCATCTGCACCCGTATCTAAGGAGAATCCACTTAAATGTTTTTAGCTGATCTGGGTGCCCACATGTCTCAGCATGGTCACCAGGAGCAAATGTCGGCACACACAGTGTGAGACTGTCCTTTCAAGTACTTGACAGCTGCCTATCATGGGAATGGCTGTCCCTCCTGTGGGCTTCTCACTGTTAGGGACGTGGTGGCCCGAGCGGAGGCCCGCGTGGGGCAGGCGGTGGGCCTCAATGGCATTTTTTCCAAGTCTGAGACTGTGTGAACTTTCCCAGCTGGGTTGGCATCCTTGACGGGTGGTTTGCTGAAAGGAGTCTGAAGTCTCTTAAGTTGAAAGTTGGTCGACGCTTTTGATCTTTTTTCCCCTTGTGGTTTCTTCTATTCCTTCAAAGGGAAGAAGACTTTAAGTATGACTAGGCCTTAAGCTGGAAAAGACATGACTTTGTGGCTTCTTGTACTGGGTTTGTACCCACAGCTTGTAAACGTATAGACTATGTCTAGCATCTCTTCCCTCCCATCTTCACACCCTTGCTGCCATGGCAGCGTGTGCTCCTGCAGCCTTTATGGAGATGCACGGGACACAGAAGGACAGGGCCCAGGGCCCGGGCCCAGAGGGCTGGATGCTACCTGCCACGGCTCAGCCCTTCTCTGTGGGTCTGCTTGTCTCCCACCAACAGGCTCACTTCTCAGTTACCAGTCCCAAGAGCGAGTCTAATTGGCTCCACCACCAACAGCGTTCTCTTCAGTGGCCACATTCTGTGTATGAATCGGCTGTCTGGGAGCAGGTGCCCGCCCACTCGGAGATGGAGGTCAAGTTGTGGAGGCAGAGTGTGGTCACCTGAGGCCCACGCTCAACTAGGGTGACAAGCAGGCAGGTTTCGTAGAAGAGCTGTTGCCCTGTTGGACGTGTCTGCTCCCAAACCCAGCACTGAGCCTGTGACCTCCTTGGTAGCCAACGCAAGGTAGCCAGGGTCCAGAGAGCCGTGAGGCCCAGGCGGGCCTGGGGAAGTTTCCACTCCTGAGGTTACGTCTTCCTATAAAAATACAACACCTCGCTAGAATAACGAGAGATGTCTACTGAGGAGCAAATGACAGCAGGCACCCGCTTAGGCGAAGTCTGAGATCTGACGGAGCTCTGGCAATTATCGATGGCTGCTTATTTTAACGCGAGTTCCTCTTTTCATGTTGAAGCAAAACCTCATACTCTTTTCTGAGCTTAGCCACAGTTTCTAAATAACTCATTCCTTACACCTGAGTCTGTTCAGTGCCACCAGATATGAGGCTCCCCAAAATAAGAATCTGGCCTGAAACGTTGCCAAGTAAAGCACCAAAGGCTCCAATCGCTTTCTTATTTTAATTACCTTAGCTCTTCTCCCTGGGGCTTCTGTCTTTCTGAGAAACCGAACAGCCACTCCATCTTTGTTCTTCGCCGAGCGTCCTCGTGAAGTCGGTCTGTGCGCCATGGCCCCTGACAGCCCTATTCGGTCAGAAAGAAGGGTGATCTTGATACCTGGTGACCTTACTCCCTCACTCCACCTTTCTCAGACTTACAAAAATCAGAAATGAGAAGGAAGGATGTGAACTGTGACTTCACTTGACACCTTTATTTTAAGCATGAACGCAGCTGAGACCTGCAGAAGTGGGGGCTCACACGCAGGTCTCCAGATCGCCCCAGCCAAACCTTCTTTCTTGGACCCCAGAAAGTGTGTCCCACCCTGGCTGGGTTTTGGATCCCCTGGAGGAGGATGGACTGCCCCAGGAGGACGAGGAGGCAGGGCGATATAGACTTTCACAGAGAGAGGCTGTAGATAACGTTGGTCACAAATGGCATTTGGCCCTTGTGGTAAATCAGTGAGGTACTGGGAGCTAAGACCAGACCCCTCCATGCCCAGCTGATTCAAGTCCAGATTTTGCCAGCCCTGCAGCCTTGGGCGAGGACTAAACTCTGCTGGAAAATGGAAATCCCACACATGCCTCCCAGGGCTGTGGTTGGGACTCAATGATACACTATAGATAAAATACCCAGCCCAGGTGAGTGGCCGGCATGGGGGAGCCGCCACCTGCCACCATCACTGTCTTTATTCACTGTGAGAGGGAGCAGACATCAAGCAAAACCGTCGTGTCTGCTAACCAACACAGGCCGGTTCTACCTGGCGCTCAGCGGAGGGAGGAAGGAAGAATGGAGGAAAACGAGTTGAGAAGAGAGGGCTCAGGACAAAGAGACAGCAGAGGGTGACGGAGGGAGATAGACCATGTTCTAGAAGATTCTAGGCAGTGCCTCGGGGTGGTGGGAAGGAGGCCAGATTTTGTGGCGGTCAGTCTCCCTCAGCTCTGCTCCTTGAGCTGTGGATTTGCAGGTCTCAGCAGCCAGTGAAATTGTTAAGTAGTTGTTCAACAGCTGCTCCGACCCTCAGGTGCTGAGAACCTTCTAGATTGGAGCCTGGGCTGCTGGTCCTTGGACATGGGCAGCCCTCTGAGCACTCTGTGAGGCGGGAGGAAGGCGGGTGGGCCCAACCCCTTAGGCCTGAGTCTCCAGCACCAAGAGAGCGGGTTTCCTATAAAGCCCCAACTCTTTTCCTGACTTGGAAAGGGAAGTGACCCTTTTGAAATTACCCTCCCCCCCTTTCCCCTGCCCCTGCCGGGAGATCAAGGACCAGTTGGAGGCAGTACCAGCATCCTGCTGGGCCAGCTTGAGCGCCAGCGAGGGGAGGCCCTCATAGCCGGCACATAAGTGGCCGCCCCAAACCCAAGGCTGCAGTCCTAATAAATGGGGCCCTCCGCTACACTCCTACAACCTTTCGCCCCTCCCTCTTTTTCTGACATCCTTCCTACCAAGAAGAAGAAAGCAGAAAATAAAAACCACCCCTGGTCCCCTGTCACGTCGCCATTCGCTGTGAACTTCCTGTCTTTTTCTCTTGGTTGAGACAGGATCCAGGATATTGACTGTTTAAGTCAAGACAGGAACCCGCATGGGTTTAACGCAGTGTAGGTGAAGAGGGAATCTGAAACCATCTGCCTCGCAGACTCTTTCGGTGTTCTTTCCCGATTTAGAAGAAAAGCCCGGTGGCTCCAGCCATTCGGGTGAGAGACTCATGACTCAGTTCCTGGTCCCCGACGGTGGCTGTCATGTCGCCCTGGGCTGTGTGGCTTTTGGAGAAAGAAAACAAAACAACTTTCTTAAAGCTGTTCCATCACAAGTGTCCGGGAGGGTAAACGGTTGAGCCATTGTTATTAAACTCAGGAAGAGGGTGGCAGCTGTTATTGTTCTGAGTGGTCACCAAGTGAGGTAAAGATTCCGTCTGAGCCGCGGGGCGAAGGATGTGCCTCTAACACACACTTCCTGACATTGCACAACAAGAGGGAGCAGAAAAGGCACAGGCGACAGAAGCTGTACCGTGCCCGGGCCGCCCTGCAGTACTCCTTGGCCACACCGAGGGCAGCGGGCCTGGTGGGGGTCCACAGCAGGCCTGGGGTGGGTCCACAGTGGCCAGACATTTCCCTTATGCCATTGTAGTCTGCACATTCAAGAAGACTGCATTTTACTTTTTCTATTTCTGTCTGCTGTAGAGCGTGGACAGGTCTGTCTTCCAAGCTTCTAATTATCTCAAAACATCTTCCAGTTGCCTTGACACTCAAAAGGGAATTTGATGGAGATAAAATTCTTGGGGACCGAGTTTTCCCCCAGAATTCTATAGCGGTATTGTTCCACTGTCTTCAGAAGTTATCACAAATGGCCCCAGAATACAGAATCCACAGCCTAACTGGCACTGGTTCCGTCACAGGGAACCAGTTTTTTTCTTTTTCTTTTTCTGCTTCGAAGCTGCTGGGAATTCTTTTCCACTTTCATCATTTTCCCTTTCATCGATAGTTCCTGGAATGTGTACAGCCTGTTCACTTTGCAAACTTGGGTCTTTCTTTGTCTCCAAAGACTTTTCTTCTGTTTGTTCTTTGAGTTAAGTTTTTATTCCAGCTCTTATGGTTTCTACTTGTCATCTCTGCCTCCAAATGACTGCCTTTACTTTCTCCCCAGCCCCCCTGGCCATCTTGTCCCTGCTTCTTGTGCTCCAGAGCCTTCCGGTCCACCTTGCCCCAAGACCTGGGCCCATTTCCTCTTCGTTGCCTAAAGCAGAGCTCACATGGGACCAATACCAGCTGTGGTTGGTGGTTTAGGCATGGGAAGGTTTATTTGTCTTAGAAAGAGACACAAGAATGAAATGGTCTCTTTCCTACCTTTGGAAACTGTCATAGCATGTGATAGCTGGAGCTGCTGCTGCCATGTTGCAACCAAGAGGAGAGGTAGCTGGAGAGAGAGGGCAGAGCAGAAAGATGACATGAACCTGGGTCCTCGATGATGCCATTGAATTAACTGAGCAGAACTAACCAGCCTGTTCACTGCCCTGCCCCCAGACTTCCTGTTTTGTGAGATAATTAATTCCTTTTTGTTCAAGTAGTTGAATTAGGGTTTTTAGTTGCCTGCAGGTAAAAGTATCTCAACATGCAAAGGTTTGGACTATCTTAGGGGAATTGCAAAGCAGAAAATGAACATTGTCAACTGAACGTCAAGTTTCACTGCACCCAAAGCCCACAAACCACGGTCTGACACACGTAGTCCCTGACTCTGCCCTCTTCTTAGCTGTGGCCTGCACCACGTTGCCAGGACCGGCTCCCAGCCCTCCCAGACATCTCCTGTGACGTGTCTCCATAGCAAACATCCGGGGCTTCAACCTCCCTTTCTCCATCTCAAACTAGAAAATGCACAAAAACGAATCAATATTTTATCAATTACTTGCTTATTGCAGAATGGGTTTGGCTCCTCTCAACTTCGCCCTTCAAGGTCAGGTCCTGGTTCTAACCTTCTGATATGCAAGAGGCCACTTAAAGTCACCCAACAGAAAAGAGCCTTTCCTCTAAGAACACACCTCACCCCGTGAGGCCTCCCCTGTTTACCCCATAAAAATATCTGCCTGCCCCCCACCTGTCACCCCCTAGCCCCTCACCCTGCTCCACCTTCTTCGTGGCACTTGTAACTACCTGACTTTATATACTTATTACTTAATTTATTTATTTTTTGTCTATCCTAGAACTGTTCCTGGCGTATAGTGGGCACTCAATCAATATTTCTTGAATGAATTAATTCTGCTGCCACCCTTAGGAATATAAAGGAGCCACGTGTTTCATTTACGATCGTGACTGGTTTCGCCCTGGTTGCAGTTATCGTTCCTAAATTGGGTCTGCACTGCATCCACCATATCTGTTGACTTGTCGCTCTTGTTTTTCATGCCTTGGTCAATTTCCTCTGCCTGCTGGGCAGGGTGTTCTGTTCCTCAGTCTTGGGTTTGCTGTAACTCCCTCCAACCTGGATTTTAATGTCACCATCGAGTTTGTCATTTTGGTGCAAGCCTGCCTTATCTGGCTGATCTCCCTCTTTAACCGGTCCTATGGTCTGTTCATCTTTCCTGTTCTCTTCTTGTGGGTTTTCACTCCGGGGTCATTGCCTTTTTACATCCATCTGAGGATGTCTGAGATGCTTCCCAGAATATTTTACGAGTTCCTGCAGTAGCATCGTCAGAGAAGGCTTCCTCTGGGTCTTGTTCTCTCTGGCGTCTGTGTCCTCGTCTGAAATGTTGGGATAATGGCGGCACTTCTCACGTCGGGAAGTTTCCAGGACTGTAAGAGGTGGCTGGTGTGCAGCACGCAGCACAGTGCCTGACGTGTGCAGGACTCAGTGAATGATTGTTTTACAATAAAGAGTAAGGGAGGAGAGAGGCACCAAGGTCAGTCAGCTAAGCAACACCCGGGCAGAAACCCGGGCCTGTGGACTGGCCAAGGATGGAGGGTGCTGGGCGCAGGGGAGGGAGAAAGTGCTGAGACTTGGGGACACAAAAGACTCAGGAGTCGTGGGATTGGTACAAGACAGCCAGGGGGACTTGGAAGAAGAACGAGGGGCCAGGAATCCTGATTGGCCCCAGACTACAGCCCAGGAGCAGAAAGGGGGGTAAGAGGGACCAAGCTGGGGCCTCTCTGTCCTGTCTGTGTTGGGACCTACCAGAGAACTGGGATTGTCCCGTGCCTGCTCACTGAGTCTGTGTCACCCAGTTTTGAAGAACTAGGGAAGACAGAGGCAGGGGGTCAGGGCAGGGGGCTGGTGTCTGGGGTCCCACAAGGCAGCAATAAGAGAGAGCCATGAGGATGCTGGAGGGGTCGAGTGGCAGGTCCCACAACTCCCATGGGGCCTACCTCATCATCCCATTTCACCATTGCCCCCATTTATTGATCCCTCATTAGGAGCCCGGCACTTGATATAAGTTCTTTAGTTTAATCTTAGGTGGGGAGGCATTATTATTATTCCCATTTTAAATACGAGGAGACCAAGCCTCGGATGGGATAAACTGTTGCTTGGTTCATACAACTAGTCAGTGACAGACTGGGGATGCCATTTGACCTGCCATGCTGCAGCTTGAGGGCCAGACCACCCTGCCTCTCTTTGGCTTGGCTGTTAGTCACTGAGGCACCCAGAGCCTGGGGGCCCCACTGGGAGGTGGGTGCCAGACCAAGTCTGATGCTGCCGCCATGTTTAGCTGAAGGTTGGCCCCAGCTGTGGAACCAGCTGTGAGTGGTATGGATGTGAGCCATTAACCTTCCTGAGGGAGGCTCAAGATGACCCTACTTTTCAGCCTAGTCCAGCCAGTCTTACAGCCATATCTCCTGACCATACCCTGAGGGTCATCATGACCCAGCTCAGAGATTCCCCCTGGCTGTTGGCTCCTCCGCTCATTCACTCAGCATATATTCATTGGGCAATGGGGGTACAACAGTCAACCTCATGGACACAGTCTCTGCCCTCATGGGATGTTCAGTTTAGAGACCAATGACAAGCAACTCTCAAGATTATCACCTGAGCCTCAAATTTATATATCTTGAAGTAGGGGTGTTGCAGGAGACTTCCACAGTGAAAGGAGCTCCCCTCAAATGAGAGGAAATGAACAGCCCAGCCAATCCTTCAAAAAAGTCATCGGGGGAGCCTGCTCCTTCTTCTGGGCTCCCCACACACTTCCTCTCTTCCCGCTACCGCACCCTTGCCATGATGGGTGGTCCTCGGACCCTGTCTGTCCCCCCCGGTGAGCTGTGGGAGCCTCAGGAACAAGGGTGAGGGTCTCCTCTGCCTCTGTGTCTGCCCCAGAGCCTGGTACAGGACAGAAGGTTCGCGACCACTCATTGAATAAAAGGCTCTGGTGGACTCGGCTGGAGATGGGTGCTTCTGTTTACCACTTGGTGCTCAGGGACGTTTCGAGGTTAACCTTAAGCCCCCTGTTCTTGGCAGAGGTGTACCCCATTTTGAGCAATCTCGGGATAGAAAAATCCAAATTTGTCCCCCCAACACTGAATTAATTAGTAGGTGATCAGTTCGTCATTTTTACAAAGAGATTGGTCGTAAGAGAGTAGGGAGTACCCAGAGTCCCTTCGTTCCAGCTGCTCCTGACTGTGCGAGTCAAGAAACCCCGGGAGGCTGACCCTGTCATTATGCTCCCTTGTGACCTCGGGGAAAAGCTTCTGAAGGCTTGAGATGAAGTGTGTTTTCCAAAATCCAAATGTCTCTGGCAAACATACACTCTGAAAAGAGGCCCCAGAACCTCACGCTGTGACAAGAACAGGACACGGGGACTTCAAAGAGGGAAATCAGACATTCACACAAGTAGATTTGAAGGTTACTCAGAAGTCTGCGGGAGAGACCATTGGCTTCCGGGGAAACCAGACAATGGCGTGGCTCTCTCTCCCTGGGAAAGCACCAAGGAGATAGCTCCTCCTGAGAACACCAAGCTCCTCCCTGCCCCAGGATCTTTGGACTTGCCCTGCCCTCTGCTTAGGACTCTGTCCCCCCAGATCACCATGTAACTGACCGCCCTGACATTATCCCAGTTCCCCTCATCTAGAGTCACGTCCTGCCCCCAATCGTCATTCTCCATCATCTACTTTTGTATTTTTCCTCGTAGCCCTTATCACCATCTGCAACGCTATTATTGCCACTGTAACAAATTACCACAAATGCAGTGGTTTAAAAATAACACAAATTTATCACCTTACAGTTCGAGGTGTCAGCAGGGATGTGTTCCTTTCTGGAGGCTCTGGGGGAAAAGCTGTTTTCTTGCCTTTTCCAGTTCCTAGGGGCCACCTGCATTCCTTGGCTCATGGCCCATTTCTCTATCACTAAAGCCAGCAATGGCTGGTCAAGGCTTTTCACCATGCCGTCTCTCTGCTTCTGACTCTTCCGCCTTCCCTTTCCCTTAAGGGGACCCTGGGCATTAGCTTGAGACCACCTGAAAAATTCAGGATAATCTGCCTATATCGAGGTCAGCACGTTAGCGATCTTAATTCCCACATGCCATGTAACAGGACATCTTCACAGGTTCCAGGACCAGGACGTGGACAGCTTTGAGGGGTTGTTGTTCTGCCCCCCACAGCAACTATCTTCGTGATTTCTTGACTCCCTCTGTCTTCCGTCTCCACCACGAGGATGTAAGACCCAGGGGAGCTAAGACCTTGTCTGTCTTGCTCCCACTTTATCTACAGCTCCTAGAAGAACCTCTGGCACGTAGTAGCTCCTCAACAAATATTTGCTAACTGATTGAATGAAGGGGTAAATTTGCAAAACGAGCGAGGCAGGAAATTCTTTTCTATTTCTTTACTTCTAAAAGGAGGACAATGGTCTAGAGACCTCCCAATGCCTTCATGCTCTAAAACTCTACGATTCCTCGTCTAACAGTGACATCAACAGAGGTTTAGGAGAGGGGGCTGTTCAGGGCGGCTGTTTCGTAAGCCGCCCTGCGGTGTCGGGGCGCTGCGGGTGCAGCAGGAACGGGGTCTGGGATGAAGTGAGGGCGGCAGGGAGTTTGGGGGCGAGCTGCAGAGTCAATCAGGGGGCCGCCCCAGGCTTCATCTCCCGGAGGCAGCTCTCCAGGCTGACTCGCAGGCTGAGGACACAGAGCTTGTCTGCCAGCTGTCATTCCTGTCTCCCCCGGAGAACCTCGAGAGTTTTACAAAAAGGAAAGAAGCAAGTTGGAAAGAAGAGGTCTCGGAGATATGTAATTAAGGATAAAAATATCCCTCCTCGGCTCCTGGCAATGGGGAAGTTGAGAACGCTCCAGTTCTTGGGACCCCTGGAACTGTGAAGGCTTTTGAAAGACAACGATTAGTACAGGTCTTTAGTATCCACAAGCCTTGACAATTATATATACCCTTTGTATCCCGGCTTTGCCAAAGATGTGTGGTTAAATTCTTGAAGGAGAGGAGTTTCATCCGGGCAGCCTCTTAAACACAGGCCCTTTGCTTGGGGGAAGAGAGAAAAGGGGAAATGGAAACAGTGAACAAGTTGAACTTCCTTCGTTGCAGGCGGGGAGGGAATGGCTATTTTAAAGGCAACTGTTAACCATTGAAGGTGGAGGAGCTCTTAGAGACTCTGAACAGCACCCGTTCCCCCCATCTCCCACCCCCTCTTCAAACCTGAGACAGATGAGCCAGGCGGAGAAGCCCCAGGGCTGTGACGGTCTCTGGTGTTCCCTTTCCCTACCCCACAACCAGCTCTCTGCACCCCGCAGCCACCTGGCGTTTTGCATCTAAAAGGGTACATTCCTGCTGGCGTGGTTTCGACCCCATGGTGAAAATGGTTACAGAGAAAGCAGCAGAATCATTTAAACCAAGGAACGCATTCCCAAGGAAAATGGAGAAATAAGCAGACTCTGATCTGTGTGCCGCGTGAGGTCTGCGTCTTCACACAGCCCAGCTTGGCCCGCTGAATTACTCTCTCAGCTCACTGTCCTTTTTTTGGTAATAAGAAGGATTACTGCAGATCAGTATTTGTCATCTCTGCTTTCTCTCTTAGGAAAGTCATCAGTGAGGGTGAGGAAGTTCAAACTGAAAACACAAAACGGAAATAAAATCCCCTGACGTTGAAATAGGCCTTGCTTCTTGGGAAACGGTCAATGTAAATATGTTTCTCTAAAATGTAACTTTAGAACCTATAATATATTTGGCACCTTAAAAATAGTCTTAGTGACTTTACGTTAAGCAAATCGAGCGCTCACTGAAGCATTTTGTCAATGTCGACAGCCCTCTGATATTTTGGGGAGAAAAAGAGTTGCAGAAATTCGGCACTAATAGTATCAGGCCTGGTTGGCCAGAGCGAACTATGCATGATTTTCAGTGCACTGTGATTCCCTTTAAAAGTGAAGCCGGTCAAAAGGTACAAGCTTCCAGGTTTAAAATAAATAAGTCCCGGGGACGTAATGCATCGCATGGTGGCTATAGTTAATAATACCATATTGTATATTTGACAGTTGCTAGGAGAGTGGATCTTAAAAGTTTTCATCACAGGGAAAAAAATTTTCAACTATGTGTGGTGATGGATGTTAACTAGATTTATTGTGGTGATCATTTCGAAATAGACACATATGTCGAATCATTATATTGTATGCCAGAAACTAATATAATGTTATATGTCAGTTATATATCAATTTAAAAAATGGAAAAATAAAGTTATTGGGAATGTTGCCTAGGAACAGGTAGTAATAATAACATTAATAATAGCATCCGTACTTGGAGTCTTTGTGCTGCCCAGGGCTCCCTCCTCCTGCCGGCCCCGTGGCGGCTTCAGGAACATTCCCCTTAGCTGAAGAATATGTTCTCTCTAGCGTCTCCTGAGCGTCCCTCTTCTGCCTCCCACTCTATTAGCCCTGCACTCCCTGGGGTCCGAGAAACAGATGTTGCCCTGGTCCCCTCCCCGGGAGAGACCAAGAGTTCCCTAGAGCTGGGTAGTGTGGCAGCCACTGGCCACATGTGGCCATCGAGCCCTTGGAATGTGGCGAGTCCAGACTGAGATGTACAAAGTGTAAAATACACACCAGTGCAAAGAAGAAAAGAATGTAATACATCTCATAATAACTTATTGCACGGTGAAATCCTGATATTTGGGATATATTAGGTTAAATAAAATATATTCATCAAATTAACTTCACCCGATATTTTAAAAACTTTTTTTAAGGTTGCTACTAGGAAAGTTTAAATTACATTTAAGCCTCACGTTATACTTCTATTGGACAGCACTGCCCAAGAGCCTTGCTACTCAAAGAGTGGCCCACGGACCAGCAGCCTCAGCATCACCTGGGAGCCTAGTAGAAACGCAGCGAATCAGGCCCAGACCTCCTGATTCAGAATTAGCATTCGAACAAGATCCTCAAGTGATTGGCTTAGAGGTGGGGGAAATAGAGTGTAAATAGGGACAAATGCTCTGGTGAGCAAATTGCCAATATCCATGAACAACCGTAGTGCCCGGGCCCCCCGAGGCATGCCCTCCGCTCCAGGACTGTGTCCAGCAGGTCACATGGGTAAAGATATGTACAAGGACATTCACCACAGCATCACTTCAAATCGGGGACCAAGAAGAACCAGCAAACAACCTACATGTGATTAATAGGGGACTTTAAATAAATTGTGGTCTGGCCAGTGGAAGACTATGCAGTTGTTTAAAAAATTAAAGCAGAGCTGTGCATAGTAAGTTGGAAATATCTCCAAAATTAAAAACAGAACAAGAAAGGGGCCGGCCTGGTGGCACAGCGGTTAAGTACGCACGTTCTGCTTCTCGGCAGCCCGGAGTTCGCCGGTTCGGATCCTGGGTGCAGACCTGGTACCGCTTGTCAAGCCATGCTGTGGTAGGCATCCCACATATAAAGTGGAGGAAGATGGGCACGGATGTTAGCTCAGGGCCAGTCTTCCTCAGCAGAAAAAGAGGAAGACTGGCAGTAGTTAGCTCAGGGCTAATCTTCCTCAAAAAAAAAAAAAAAAAAGAGAGAACAAGAAGAAGTTGCAGTGTGCTATTATACTGTGAGAATTTGGGGAGTTGTTTGTTAAGGGTAGATTATACACTCAGGATTGCACATGCATCAGAGTGACGGGAAAGATACCCAAGGAACTCATAACGGTGGGACGAGAATGGGGGTTTTCAGGCCATTGGGGGTTATCAATAAGAAAAGGAGGCTTCCGCGTTCTAATTTATACCCTTTGGTGCTGTCTTAATTTTTTTGAACTGTGGCCGAGATATAACTTTTCTAACAATAATTTTTTTTTCTCTTTTACATTTCACTTCTTGTCTTTATTAAAATTATCATTACGGGAAACGGGATCGTCTCAGAAGGTCTGGGGGAAGGTTGCCGTAGCTTGGCGTCCCAAATGGGAGTCCCAGCAGAGAAGACCGGGAAAGGGGAGGTCGAGACCTGATTGAAAAAGGGCTTGCATGCTGGGCTGGGGAGCTTGGAGTCTGTTCTGCAGACTGCAGAGGGCCGGGCAGAGTCGGTTGGTTAGTTGCTGGTTTTAGTGGAGGTGAAATTCACGTAACACAAAATGAACCATTTTGAAGCGAATGACTCCATGGCATTCAGTACATTCACCGTGTTTTGCAACCACCGTCTCTATCCAATTCCAGAACATTCTCATCACTCCAAATTAAAACCCCATACTCATACAATAGCAATTTTAAAGTTAGTTTTAAAAACAGAATACCTTTTATTCCCGATGCCCGTCTGGGAAAAGCATATGTGCTGAATTTAAACCCTTCAAGGCAAAAACTGGGTGGTGGGGGGGATTTTTTTTTTTTTTTTTTAATTTGTAGTTGTGTACAGCCCTGCTGGTGGCGGCCACTGCTGTGTGAGTAAGAACAGGGTCTCCGAGGCAGGTCCCCAGGTCAGGAATGCTCTTCTCAGGCAGGAGCTCTTCCGGGTCAGCTGCAGGCGGAGGGACCCCGGGCATCGAGACCCCTGTTGGGAGGAAGGCAGGTCTGCTTGTAAGCGGTAGGTCCTGTTATCTTTCTTTCTCATTTTCCTTTCTTTTTTTTTTTTTCAACCCAAGTGAAATATAAATATACTTCTTAAAAGTGTTCAGACAAAACAGAAGTGCAGAGGGAGAAAGTGAAAGCCTGACCTCACCATCCCCACACCCCTCTCTCCTCCGCAGGGGCAGCCACTGCCAATGGTGTGACATTTGCCATTTTTTGTGCATTTTCGTAGAGAGATGAGCCTCTACAAATATATCAGGCTTTTTAAAAATAAATGGGATTATGCTGTGCCTATTGTCCTGCAATTTGTTTTCTTTCCTTAGCAATTTCTCATTGAGATCTATCCAAGTCAGTTCACACATCTTTGTGCTTTTTTGGGGGAGGTGGGAGCCTATTTTATTTATTTTTTAAATTGAGATATAGTTGATATATAATATCGTATTCATTTTAGGTGGACAACATAATGATTTGATACGTATTGTGACATGGTTACCACAATAAGTTTAGTTAACAACACACATAGTTACAAATTTTTTTCTTGTGATGAGAACTTTTAAATCTACTCTTGTAGCAACTTTCAAATATATAACACGGTACTGTTAACTCTAGTTTTTTAACTGTTATGTTTTAACTTTGTGCTTAACTGTCATGCAATACGGTTCACCATCCTCCTACAGATGGATATATAGACAATTTCCCTTTTCTAAAATTATTGCTACAAAAACAAATGCTATAATAAGCAAGGCTTGTGTGTGCCTCTGTGCACATGCACAAATTTCCTTCAAGATAAAATATTACTAGGCTGAAGGAATGCATGTTTTTATTGTGGACACAGCCAAGTCACCCTGCCATCATCCAATGAGCCATCTCTCTCTAATGTCATTTGGCACCCACCATGTCCCCAAATCGTCTCAATACTGGACATTACCAGTGTCTGTAATTTTTATCACACAGTGGTTGAAATATGCAATCTCAATATTTTATTTTGCATTTCCCTCATTAAAAAGGATAAGCTTATTTTCATATGTGCATTGGCCATTTGTATTTCTTTTCCTGTGAATTGTCTATTTCTATTCTTTCTCAGTTTTATTTCCTTTATAAAAATCTTTCTGATTTAAAAAAGCTCTTCATATATTTTGCATATTAATTTTGGGGGGTTAGTTATGTGTAAATATTTTCTCCCAGCCTGTCATTTTTAAAAAAACTTTGTTTATGGTTCACTCATCATATGGAAGTTTGCAACTTTTATGGATTACGTAGTCATTTATAGATTCTGGGTTTTGTGAATCGCTCATCTCAATATTATTTATTCAGGGAAAATATCATTTTTCCTACACTTTCGTAGTATAATTTTATGTTTAGCTCTTTATTTATTTTTATATTTGGCATAAAATAAGGAATATAACCCCATCCTCCCAATGGATAGCCATACCATATATTGAATAGTCCGTCCTTTTTCCGTTGATTCACAATGCCGTCATATTATGTGCTAAATTCTCTAATCTAATCTAATCCCTCATATGCATGGTCCTAATCTGAATTTGGTCTCTTCTGTTCCACTGACTGATGAATCTTTTCTTGCCCTGGTTCCATAGTGTTTTCATTACTGTGGCTTTATTGTGTGTGTTCCTATCAGGTAGACTAGAGTTCCTATTTATTTTTCTCTTTATTTCTTTATGGTTTCCATGCATTTTTCTCTTCTGGGTGAAGTTTATAATCAGCTTATAAAGTTCCCTTAAAAATCCAGTTGGGGGGCTGGCCCCGTGGCCGAGTGGTTAAGTTCGCGTGCTCCGCTGCAGGCGGCCCAGTGTTTCGTTAGTTCGAATCCTGGGCGCAGACATGGCACTGCTCATCAGACCACGCTGAGGCAGCGTCCCACATGCCACAACTAGAAGAACCCACAACGAAGAATACACAACTATGTACCGGGGGGCTTTGGGGAGAAAAAGGAAAAAATAAAATTAAAAAAAAAAAAATCCAGTTGGAATTTTTATGTAATTACATTGAACTAATACATTAATTAGAAGATAACTCACATCCTTATCCTGTTGAGTCCTTCTGTTTGGGAACATGGCATCTCTTTCTGTTTATTCGGATTTGTTTTTATATCTTTTACGCTGTCTTTTGTATTTTCTCCATATAGTTCTTAATCTTCCCTGTTGCTGGGTGTGATATAGTTTTAGTTTCTTTGGCAAATAGAATCTGTTTTCTCCACGACATTTTCCGATTGGGTTTTGCAGATGTCTAAGAAAGTTACGATTCTGTAGGCTTCACTTTCCTATCCTTCTGAATAATCTCATGCGTTTTAATCATGTTTTTAATGTATTCTCTTGGCTTCTCTAAGGACATGATCTTGATGCCTGCCAATGTTGATAGACTTCTCTCTTCTTTCCCATACCTTGATTTGTGGGGAGGGGAGTTGCTTTGGTTTGTTTGGCGCTGGCTGGGACCCGTGGTGCGGTGACGCAGATCGGGGCAATGGCATTCAGTGTTGTCTTGCTTCTGATTTCTGCTCTGAGAGGAGGATGCAGATCAAAGACAAGGAGTCAGATGGGAGAGCCGAGAGGAGGGCATCAACCAAACGGTGCCCAAGCTGGAATGGCAGAGTGGATGGAAAGCTGATATGTATAGCCAGGCGGTCAGTGCCCGATGGGGACTTCTCTCTGCCCCAGCCCATTGCTCCAGCCCATTGAGCTCTGCTTCAACTTGTCACCCAGCGTATTTAAGATGCCTCCTCGCTTGCTGGTAGCCACACATTGGTAAGCCCACCTCCCGGGTCCTAGTCTGAATCACTGATGTAAATGAGAGGGAGAACCCCACAGCACCGGAAACCCATGTCCAGGCTGACAGCAGTGTTTTCGCCCCCTGGGCTATGTTCCTCCGTGTGGTTCTCAACAAAAAATCACAGATGAATATCACAATATGCTCCATTGAAATCTATATCTCTTATATCAAAGACCACAAACTGGTAGCCCCTGTGTTGAATTTAGTGTTCTATTTGCCTGACATATGTTTTTAAAAATTATCAACCAGTTAAAAGCATTTTTGGGGCCGGTACAGTGGCATAGCAGTTAAGTTCACATGTTCTGCTTGGGAGGTTCAGGGTTTGCTGGTTCATATCCCGGGCGTGGACCTAACACTGCTTATCAAGCCATGCTGAGGTGGTGTCCCACATATGAAAAATAGAGGAAGATGGGCACAGGTGTTAGCTCAGGGCCAATCTTCCTCAAAAATAAATAAATAAAAAAAATAAAAAGCATTGAAGAAAATATTTTAAATTTAAAAAAGCATTTTTACAAGTTCAGAGATTTTTATGTAACATTTTGAGTTTTCAGCTTCTTTTGAAAAATCTGAGGATCTGATAACCTTTGACCTATATTACCCCATGATAACGTAACTAAAGCTAGTGGAAGCTTCCCCCTTTCCATGAAGCAGTTCTCTCTGACGTGCCACAGTCCCCACCTCTCCCTACTGCCTCACTCCCAGCCTGTTCCACTCACTTACATCACCTGCCTGACCTCTGTAGGCAACTGCGCTGTGATCTCCATCAGAGGCAACAAATGATCTAATTTATTTGGTTTGCAAACATGCATTTGCCTCTACTCTGTAAATAAAATAAGAAAAACAGGTTCACCTGACTTGGTCTGTTCCCAGTGAACTCCTAGGGGTGCTACTTGCTTTGGCACATCTCACAACCCACACTTTTAGTAATCTGATCTAGAATCTTCTCTGGGATGGACACAGAGCTCTCTAAACTGAAAACTACAGAAGAACCCATCCTATGCATTGTGAAAATCATGACTTCCCTGGCCTGCCCTCAGTCACCTGACCCCCTCCTCTTCGCTCTACCCGCCAGCACCCCCCCCCCCACCCCCGCCGCCCCAGCTCGTCAGCACCCGAGGTTGCTCTCTCACTCCGAGTTCCCCTCCTCCTCAGGATGAGGCTGGGATTTTGTAGAAGCAGGTATAGCTGCGTGCCCCTCCTCTGCCTTGGGCTTCGGTCCCATGATGGAGGGTGCCTTGATCACTTCCTCAGAGTAGCAGGAGCCTGCAAACGGTGACTTTCGGTTCCTCTGCAGAGCACGATGTTTACCCCGGGCTGCCCGTCCACTCCTGTCTGCCTAAACTCAGCCTCTTCCCCGTAGAGGTCCGGGGCGAGCCTGGCTGGGGAACCAGAGACTCACAGTTGTCCCCACATCTTGACAACAGAACACTTTGCTCCTGTCCCTTTTCAGCTTCCCGTAGTTTCCACAATCCCACCTACCCATCAAGACAGGCTGGAAGCTTCCTGTTTTGATCTGGGCCATTGCCATTTTTAGGGCAAAAATGTTTTTCCTCACTGAACAGTATCTCCCTCCGTGTTCCCCTCGATGAATAATTAACCATCTTGTGTCAACGATACAGTCGTGCACCACACAACGATGTTTTGGTCAACTATGGACCTCATATATGATGATGGTCCCATAAGGTTAGTACCATAGAGCCTAGGTGTGCAGTAAGCTTTACCATCTAGGTTTGTGTAAATACACTCTACAGTGTTCGCACAACAACGAAATCACCTAATGGCACATTTCCCAGATGTATCCCCATCATTAAGCAATGCATGACTGTATTTTCTCCTGATCCAGTGTTGCTTCTAGAGACTGGGGCCATGCAGAGGGAAATGGAAGTGTATACATGAGGCCAGGCTTCTAAGAATTGCATGGATGATTCTGCCAAAGTGGTAAATGTTGCTGGGCTTCATCAGTGGCAGACATTGACAGCCAGTTCTCCAGGGAAGACAGCAAGGCCCTGACGTATGGTGTTTGCCCATTGCCGTGGTGTAAATCCTCTCACCTTGGCTCCCAGCAGAGCGGCCACATTTAACAACCAGCTCTTGGGGTTCCGGGAAGATGGAGCCAGCACAAATTGGCACCAGCTGGCGTGAGCCAGCAGCAGCACACGAGGGGCCCGTGTATCATCAGCTCCCACCTGCTAGTGCCCTGGGGGCATCTGTGTGCCCCTGCAACCGTCCGTGTCTGTATTAAAGACTCCTGTGGCTCGTTAGGGGTCAGACGATCAAGAATCAGGTCTGCTTTACTTTAAGCCCTTTTAACCTCAACTTTAAGCTTATTTATAAGTTACTTTAATTCAATTTTACCCGTTCCTTTTCATCACATTTGGGGAAGATATTTTTTCCACCTAACTCTTCTACTTAATTTTCCACTCCTTAATTGACTCATCTGAAAAATAGAAGTTGATGATATCTTAGCATATTCAACACGTAGCTAGGCTCTCCATGGTGATAACAGCTCTTACTGTGAGCCGTGCCCTGGACTCATATGAACTCATTTAAACACCTGGCTGACTAAATCTTAGAAGCTTCATTCATGGACAAGGAAATTGGCTTAGGCTTGGATAGTGAAATACCACACTTGAGGTCACCCAACTAGTTGGTGGTGGGGCTAAGATTTGAATTGGTGGCTGACACGGTGTTTTAAAAATTAGTTGCAGGCATTAAAAAATTTGAGCTTTCATCTAAGAATCTAGATTTTTACCTTCTCTTGAATATTTTGAAATCCTGGCAACTCTAGTCCCATGTGACCCCATGGGGATATAACTGGAGCTAAGTGGAAGCTGATCCCTTTAAAGGGACATTTCTCCAATGTGTCACAGTCCCCACTTCTCCCTAGTGTCTCACACCCTGCCTATTTCAATGTGCCAGGCTTCAGATTTTCTGCTTGTACTTACGGGCCACACTGCTTTGTGTCTAAATATTGCTTCCGCTTGCCCACACCTTCCTCCCCACTTGACCAAGAAGAAACTGAGACAGAAGATTTTTGTAATTAATTCAGGTCAAATCAGAGAGGCCACCATTGAACTGAGAACTCATCTTTCACAATCAGACTACATGATCAAAACCACAGCACATGCTCACTGTAAAGCAATGTCTTTATACTGTTTTAATCCCTTCTAGCCCCATACTGCACTTGGCTACCCCTCCCTTTAATAGGCAACCATTTGAGTGGGTGTCTTTTTATTTGACTACGTTCTTACAAAATGTGTATTGTTGCGTTGTGTGCGTCCATTTTTCATTTACTCAAGTGATATCATAGCTTGCATTCTGTTTTCTGCTTTTTTCACCCAAGGGTCTTTTGCAAGATCCTACCATGTTGCAACATACACGTCAAATCTTTTCTTCTGGCTGCAGCATAACACCCCACGTGCTCCTTGACCACACTCTACCTTGTCCACTCTCCCAATGATGGGCACCCAGTTTCCCTGCGGATCTCTGCCAGCATGAACGAACCTATGATGACCATCCTATAGGTGGTTATTGTAAGCCCTGAGGCGTACGTCCAGGGGTGAAATTGCTGGGTCATAGAATATACCTATATTTAATTTGTCTAAATTGTGTGGGATTGTTCTCCAGATTGGCTTCACCCATCTACACTCCCAGGATTCTTTACACAATACAGATGTGGAGGGAGGAATGGAGGGAGAGAGGGCGTTTGAATATATAAGATCCATTAGTAAACAAAGTCCTTTAGACGGAGTTCAAAACAGGCTTTCCTTGTACCAAAGGTACCAGAACACACAGGCAGGGAAACTGGAAGACGGCAACCTTTCAGAGGCCAGGAGCACAGAGCTTAGAGCCAGGGACCTGAGGCTGGGGTTCAAGTCCTGGGGCTGCCACTTACAGGGCAAGTCATTTGGCCCTTCAGAGCCTCAGTTTCTTCACCTGTTCCAAGATGGGAAGACCAAGAGAAACTTAAGTAAGGTTGTTTGGATACTGAAAAAAATAGTCAAACTTTCATTCATTCATTCTCAACTCTGGGGTAAATATGTGATGCATTTTGTCACTTAAACGCCAAGTTTCCAAGTGTGGCCAACCTCACTTAGGGCATCCTATATCCCCTCGAGCTGGCTCGGGGAGTCACAGGACCAGAGGCCCAGCTACAGAGTAGGGTTTTGCATGGTCCGTGCAGAAGGCAGGGTGGGAAAGAGGAGGCAGGGAGCAGGGAGGGTGGTGGTGGTCCTCATGAGCAGCCACATTTGGGGGAGGAGGGAGAGGAAGAAGAAGCTGGGCCCTCACGTCTGATCAATTGCTCCATAAAGTGGGGGTCCAGACCGTTTGCTGTTTGGGGCTTGGGTTGAGGGATGAGGGTAAATCCTCGCATTGCCTGTTGAGAGAGGGCTCAACATGGACCAACGAAGGATTGATTTGGGGAGCTGACTGTCATAGGTCAAATTATTCCAGAAGCAGACCCTGAGAGTGGGTACCAGTATTTCACTAAAGAGAGGCTCCCAGGAGAAGCCCGCAAGAGAGTAGGGGGTGCAGGACAGAGAAGGGGAGAAGCCAAGCAAAGGTGCAATTTGGGGTGAAGCCTAAGGGAGCTCTGGAGTGTAAATTACACCTCGGGGCTTGTCCTGCATCGAAGCAAAGAGCTGGGCTTTTGCACACACACTCCAGGTGTGCACTGGCTACTTGGATGGGCACAGGGAACATAGAACTCTCCATTTTCTCCAGGATCTCCATATAAGTGAGGTGACTCCAGCACCCAAGGGGAAGCATCTGAGGTTGCAGGTTCAATCCTTCAGAAGCAAAGCACAGAGCCGCTAGAAGAGAGGAGGATGGGAGCATAGAGCAGGAGAGGGATCCTGGGAGAATTGGGCAGGGCACCAACAGCGTGCCATAAGGACCTAATAACTGTGATTAGAAACCACAAATTTATATGAACACCATCCTTGGCACAAGCTGCTCCCTCTTCCTGCCGTGACATTTCCCTCTCTTGTTGCCTGGACCACTCCTACCCATCCTTGGCATCTCAGCTTAAGTGTTGGTCCTCTGGAAAATAATTCCCTGACCCACCAAGCTGAGTCCCCTTGTAACACCCTCCCGGAGCACGGTCTTCTCCTCACACCCTCTGCACCTTGTAATTATTTACTTAACTGTTTACTGTACCATGTCTTGCTTCTCTGCTAGACTGCGGGCAAGGCCTGGGTCTGGGTTTGTCCCTGCTGGAAGCCCACAGTGAGCCCGGGGGTGGGGAGGGGGGTGCGTGGCGAGAGGTTGGTCAATGTGTGGGGGCTGTGGTGGCTGGTCTGATGGGCCGCCCTGCTCAGGCGCAGGGGGTGGACTGGGCAGCTGATCCTGGCTAGTGGCTTGGACACTCAGGGCCTGCAGATGTACAGGGAGTGCAGGGTGCCATGCAGACAGGAGCTCTGATGGCCACAGTGGGGTTCAGGCTCATCAGAAAGATGGTGGGCCCAGAGGGTCCTGAAGGCCTGCTCAGAGGACAAGATCAAAGGGTGGTGGCCTCTGGGATGCTGGAGAGCTGATGTGGTGGAAATGAGGGCATGGAACTTGAAGGTGTGTCCCTTTGATGGGTCCTGGTGACAAAACAAGTTGTGTGACATTGGACAAGTCACCTCATCTCTTGGAGCTTCAGCTTTCTCGTGGGTAAATGGAGATAATCATGTCATGAAGTTTCAATAAGAGGAAGACTCTCAGGAGAAGTTCATTCTTCCCTTCAAATGTGTATTTGTCAGTGTTTGCTGCATAACAAGTGCTCAAAAATCTTCATAGTTTATAACAACAAACATTTCTCTTCCTCTCCTGGGTCTGAGGCTCAGCTGTGCTTGCGGGATCTAGGCCGGGCTCTCCTGGGCTCAGCAGGACTGGACTGGACTGGACTCCAGATTTTTGGTTGGGTCCAGGTCTGCTCCTCATGTCTTTATTCTCAGCCCGTGCTGAAGGGCCAGAGGCTCCCTGGGGCATGTCTTCTCATGTCAGATCACAGGACCTAGGAGGGGCAAGCAGAAACCCACAAGCCCGGTAAGCCTTGAGCTTGAAACTGGTGCTTTTGCCCATAATCCATTGGTTGATGCAAGTTGCATGGCCATGCCCAACATCAGTGGGGCAAAGACGTAAATTCTTCACACTCTGCAAGATGTTGCAAGGTGCCAGGATGAAGGGTGTGGCCACAAGATTCAATGGCAGGGAGGGCCCTCTGCCCCAGCCCCCCTTCCTTGTCATCCAGGCTTCTGTTTACACGAGCTCTTGGAAAAAGCTTGGAAACAATTTCCATAGTTATCTGACAACCTCCCTGTGATGCTGGGTGTGATGGATAGTTTCTAGCTGTCAACTGTGACTCTACTGACAGAAGACCCATCCTCTCCCCAGATTGGGGGGTCCTCCATCTAAACACCCAGATCATGTGCTGGCAGACAGAGCATTGTCATCCCCTGCCCCTCGCTCCAGCTGTGGTGACACCAACAGAGACCTCAGACGATGCCTCTCAGAGCTGTCATTTCAGTACCAGCCAGAGGTGTAAATTTCCCAGACCTCCCGCCTGCAGCTCTTTTGAGGTGAGCAGTTCAAAGCACTTCACAGGCCCCTCAAGTCTGCGAGGAGAGCAAGCAACTTGACTCCCACTGCACAGATATCAGAGACTGAAAGGCAGAGATTTGGGGCTTCATGATCTCAACATCCCAATGGGGATCCCAGCTCAGAGGCGACAGAGTGGAACAAGCCTCTGTGAGTGCCCAGTATGGGAGATGACCTGGCATCCGGGGGTTTCCCCAGTGGGAGAAGGCAGGAGGCAGGGCTGCAGGCCTCTGGCTCTGCTGGTGGGGGAGGAGGGGACACCCAGCCTGGGGAGGAGTGGCCACAGGATGCAGGGACTGAGAAGTAGAGAGGTGGGGATGACAAGCCCAAGGAAGGAGCATGGGTTGAGAAATGGGGACATCAGCTCTGAGAATCAAGGGTGGGGTGTGGATTTAGGAGCGATTACAGAGACTGGCAGGCGAACAGAGCCCATCCCGAGCCATTCTGTTCTGGGAAGTCTGCCCAAAATAAGGCAAGAGAAAAGCTGAAGAACCTTCTTTGGGATGTGCAGGCTGGTTGGAACAAGGCGGATGGGAGACTCCAGCCTGCTGGCTGGGCGTAAGACAGAGCCTACTCCTGCCAGTGCCAGGCCTACTGGACCCGGGCAGACAGGGCCAATAGGCAGCCTGGTGCCCGCCAGGGAGCTGGGGATGAGCACGGTTGGGCTGGAGCCAATGTCCCACTGCCACAGCTGGCGGGTGGAGCTGGGACAGGCTTGGCACTCAGTTTCCACTTTTATTCCTTTAAGCTTCTTGCCTCCTCCCAGAGCTGCCGCATCACCCTCTTCCGCACATACGAGACTCTAAATAAGCCTGGTGTTGGCTTTCACACTTTCCAAGCCCTCAGACATGTGGCTTTGGGGACTCTGCCTTGGGGCAAGCCAGTGGAGACAGGACAGAGCCCACAGATTGCAAGTGCCAGCCTCGCCGCCTCCACCCCCACCCCCACCGCCCACCACAGCGCAGAGGCCAGGCCTGCTGCCACCCAGGATACGAGCTTCTCCCACGTACCGGGTTTCACACCACCCAGCCCACCCACTGAGCCGCTGCAGGCTTGAGTCTGCCTGCCCGAGAATCTCTAACCACCTGGTTCCACCCCGAGCTGGCAGCTCCCTGTGTCTGGTACCCTCCCTCCTGTCTAGCTAGAAAGCCTGTGGGTCCCCACCCACCGCCTCCTATCTTCTTTCTTATCTTGAAACGTCCCCCTGGGTGCTGCTCTTCTGACAACACCTCTGACCACCCAGGCAAGTTGCTCAACATATCTGAGTCTCAGTTTCCTTGTCTGTAGCATGGAGCTGTGGCACCCACCTGTGATGTTAGATACAATATAAAGTAGATAACATACCTAACACCGCTGGCCCAGTTCCAGTTTCTTCCATTTTGGGGAAGAGCCAGAGAGCTCTCAGAGGGACCTCCTCTGCCCCTGGCACAGGACACATGGTGGGGAACAGTGTTCTTGCCACCGTGACCTGTCCTTTGTCCTGAGTGGCTGATACACAGTACTGTTCACTGTTGCAAGACAAGACCTGAGGAAAGATGAACAAGACCCCACTCCCCGGGACCCAAAGAGCCCACGTCCCACCTGCACCAGCCCCCTTTTCCCTCACCTCCCTAGTGCCATTTACAGCTCACAGCCTTCCAGCCCCATGAGGCCACAACACCAGGCCATTCACGAGACATGGCAGCTCCAGCAACCTGCAGCCTGCCTACCAGAAAATGACCCCTCAAAGGTCCCATGAATAGTTCTAAGACACTCTGGAGGACCCCTAAATGTGCCCTCTGCTGGCCGGCCACCTGCAGGCGCCACACAGAATACTGTTCCCTTCTCCTGTGTCAGCTCCTGCTCGTGCGGGCTGTGGCGGCAGGACACTTGAAGCTTCGTGTGGCCCCTGTGCACCACGAGAACACCAGGGTTCCTGTGCCGGCCTGGGGCTCCGTACCAGGGGCCAAAAGCCCCATCTACCAGTCCGCCAGGGTCTGCTCCCCCCAAATTCCATGCCATCAGTCTCCATCTCTCTCTCATCCACCCCAGAAGCTAAACCAAGTGCCTGGGTCCTGGGAGAGAACAGAAGCTGTGTCCACATCTACCCCAGGCCCCTGCTCTTCCTCCTCCTCCAGCCTCCCATCTCTCCCACTCACAAAATAAAACCCGCCCTGCTCACCGATGCATGGGACCTTTCCAGGAACCCAGCTCCGCCACGCCCAATGCCCAGTGCACCTGGATGTCCAGCCCCAGCCCACAAAACCCGCTGCCCCTCCCCTCTGGTCAGTCCCAAGAACGCACACATCAGCCCAGAGGCTGCGTCCGCCATGTGTCTTGTTGTGGGGCCGTGGCCACCACCTCACCTCCACCCACTCGTGCTGAGGGACTCTCTGTGATTGTCTTTCTATTCTTGATACGTTAGTATTATTACGATTATCTGACGTTGAAGATGTTTCTAAGATGTAATTTTTGTACAGAAACCTCCAGAAGTATATAGGCCAGGAATGTTTTTGTACATTTAAAAAAAAATCTGACACTTTTAGACAACATGCCTTTTAAACCCCACTCCCTTGTGTGTTTCTGTGTGTGTGTGTGTGTGTGTGTGTGTTCTTGCGTGCATGTTAATTAAATGAGCGGGGTTACATAAGCTAATTTTTAAAAATCTTTTTTATTACACTCAAAAAAGTGTTTACATGTAACCACCATCCAGATTAAGGTATAGATCATTTCCAAACTGTTTTTTTCTTTTTCACTATTTATTTTGAAAATAATTGCAGACATATAAAAGTTTTAAAAAGAGTGGAAAGAATTCCTGTGCACCCTTCACTCACTTTCCCCAACGTACATTTTAGCCTTGGAAGTTTATCATTCT
Source organism: Equus quagga (assembly GCF_021613505.1). Lineage (NCBI taxonomy): Eukaryota > Metazoa > Chordata > Mammalia > Perissodactyla > Equidae > Equus > Equus quagga. The sequence continues at coordinate 39,171,893 of NC_060283.1, read as the reverse complement.
CTCTCTCTCATATTATTATTATTATTCTGAATTATTGGAGAGTAAGTTGCTGGCAATGCCCCATTAACCTTAAAGATGTGTTTTCCCTAAAGATGAGTCCTCTCCCCTACATAACCACAGTTCAATCGTCAAAATCAGGAAGTTAACATTGATGAAATAGTATCATCTAATCTTTAGATCCCATTTAAAATTCTCCAGTTGTCTTAGCCATGCCCTTTATAGCAATACATAACTGTTATATTTATATATTCTACTTATAATCTCCGCCTCTGGACCAGCTGGTGGGTGGGGTGGGGGCACTATGTGTTAGTTACATGTAATTACCACATCCCTGTACTGGGCACAGTTCCTCGTCTTTCATGACCTTGGCATCTTTGAAGAGAATAGGCTAGTAATTTTGTAGGCCGTGCCTTGATTTGGGGTTTTTGGGTGTTTCCACTTGACTGGGTCCAGGCGCTGCATTTCCGACACGGGTACCACAGAGGCACTGCTGTGCTCTCCGCCTTCATCTCAGGAGACGCATGATGTCGTTTTGTCCCGTTACTCGCGAAGTCAACCTTGTCACTGGGTTAAGGTGGTGTCTGCCAGGTGTCCTCGTTGTTAAGTTCCCATTTTTCCCTTTTAAATTATTAACTATTCTGTGGGGAGATGCTTTGAGACTATCTAGATGTCCCGTCCCTCCTCAGTCTCTCACCCACTAGTTTCAGCATCTTTAGCATCCGTTGATTCTTGCCTGAATCAGTTGCTGAAAGGTGACTTTTCCCATCACTCGTTAGACAGTTATTAATCGGCATTCTACCGTGAGAAAGAGCTTTCCTTTCTCACTTATTTATATCAGTACAGACTCATGAGTTCCTATTTTATTCAATGAATTGTAATTATTTTTATTATTCATTTTGATGCTGAAATTGTGCCAGATGGTCCTTTCAACTGTCCTTTCAGTTGTCTCCTGGTTCCTGGATCTTTTTGACAAATCCTTGTCATTTTTTGAGCTTTTCCTTACCTTCTGGGTAATGGATGTTCCAGGCCCACCTTACACCTTTCCCGCCCCAGCCCTAGAACCATCCGTCTCTCCAAGGAGCCTGGTTCTCTTTAGTGGAGGGTTGTATTTCAATGTGCTCGTTGCAACTGGGGTGTTGTTGCTTCTAGGTCCTCTCGGAAGACAGAGCAGTGAAATGTGTGTGTACACACCTACACACTCACACATGCATCGGTGTTTACCTATAGGTGGTAAAAACCCTGAGTTCACACCGATGCCTCCCCTTCCGATGCGACACTGCAGACCGAGTTCATTCTAGCCTAGCTCCTCTCTCTGACAGTGAGAAACTGGCTCCCATTTCTCCATATATTTCATCCTTTGCTCATTTCCCTGTGTGTAGCCAGTCTCTGCTGCCTCCTGCCCCAGCCAGGCCAGCTGCTAAGGCCCTGACCACTTCCTTGTTCCAGCTGCATCCTCTGCCTGCCGACCACCTCTGTGGCCCCAGCCCCGAAGCCCTGCTGGCTCCTGGCCACTTCAAGGAAGAGAAGGGGAAGGAAACAAACGGATAAATATATTTTAAAGAAAAGAGGAGAAGGGTGGGGAAGCGGAAGAGCTGACTTTTCAGGAGACACATCCTGGGGCCCATTCTCAGCCATATGGCTGGAGAAGGATTTCTGGATCTGAAGCTGGCCTCCAGATCTTCCCAAACCTGTCTGCGCTGGCCTCTCCCATCTCACTAACCGGCACTGACATCAACCAGGTCCCTAAAGCTGGAGATCTGGGGTGAGCTCCCTGGCCCCCTGTCTCTCACAAGCAGCTCTCTGGCTGTTCCAGCTCCGTCCAGCCCCTCTCCCTCCACTGCACCTCCACAGGTCAAGCCTCGGGGCGGGAGGAGGGGGGAGGTGCTGGGGTCCCCAGCTTCCACTCCTGCCCCATACAATAGTCCATGATGTTTTTAAAAATGTAAATCTTATCAAGTTTCTCACTCTCACACACACACACACACACAAGCTTTTAAAAACCTTTAGCGGCTCCAAATCACTCTTAGAACAAAATCCAAACTCTGCAGGGCCCAAAAGTCCTGAGAGACCCACTGTCTGGTCTCTCCGTCTCTCCCTTCTTCACCTACGTTGAGGTCTGCAATTCTTAGGAAGAGGTTTGCGGGAGAGGAGCTGGTTAAAGAGGGAGAACAGTCCTGAGGGCAGAAGGGAAACCAAGGAAGGCATGTCTGGGGCTGGCAGAGACCGGAGAGGGCAGAGCAGGGCTAGGAGGAGGTGGGTCCCAGCGACAATGAGAGGTGGACAGGACGGGGCGTGCAGCCCCTGCCAACCTGATCTGTGAGTGGAGGAAATGCTTCAGAGCTGTCAGGGATGGGAGGGACTGTTCCAGAACACAGAGGCTGGGCCTGGACAGCCAAATTCCATGCTCACTCTGCATCGGTGTGGTGCCTCCAGGGATGTGGGAACCCTGGGCCTGGGCTGAATCCAGCTCTGCACACTTCCTCCACAGCCTCCACGGGCCCAGGGTCTCGTCACCAGGAAAATAGAAATAATAATGCCCCCAGCCATCCCTCACCCCTCCCTGCCATTCTCTTCATGGCAGCCAAATGGTACTGTCACCCTGCTTAAGACCTTTTAGTGACTTTCTCCTTGAACTTGAAAGAAATGCTTTGCTGCAGTGGGATAGCGAGCAGACTTCTTTTCTCCCCTCTCTTTAACACTTTCCCATCATCTGTAAAATTTCCAGAACGATTGTATGTGCTCTTTCCTTTGTAGGGAAGGCTGGCAGAGCCGCGAGGGCATGCCCTGCAGCAGTGTCCTCCCGGAGCCCCTCGGCTGCCCCTCGGCTGCCTGTGCCAGCTCCCTCCCGTGTCCCTAGCCTTGTTTCAGGTCCCCGTTTAGACACAGCAGACAGTGCTGAAGTTCAAGTTAGCCCTTGGGAAAGTTCAGCCTTCCAGTGCTCCCCCTTCCTCTGAAGAGCATCTGAAAGAGAGAGCCTCAGAACCATTTCTGGAAACACATCTCGCAGGGTGCACAGCCCTGGGCCTCCAACAGACCGGACATCCAGCTGTCCCTTGTTTTAAAGATCCTGCTGGCTGTCCCTCCCCAAACCCTGGGACTCAGGGCCACCCTCCCCCTCACTCTGTACCTTCTCTGGGAGTTTGGTACCCAGGTGAGCTCAGGCGCCAGGTGATGGGGTGAAGGGGCCCCTCCCTGAAAGGCCCAGCTTGGCATTCCACATCCGTTTCCTTCTATGACTTTTCAATGCTGGGGTCTGTTTTACGCGATGTGCACGTCTCGCCAAACAGTGTGTGTGTGGGGGGGGGCTGTCATTATGCCTGCAAGGGGTTTGGGGGACTATGACAGGCTGGCTGAGCCAAGCAGGGTCCCTTTCCCACAAGGACTTACAAGCTTGTGGGGAAGCAGACACAGCTGGGCTTTGTAGGGAGCTGTCTAGAGGGGCTCACGGAAATGGTCATGCTGGAAAGTGCCTGGAACTTTCCATAACCTGGAGATTTTAATGACAGACTGGAGAAGAGATAGGTATTTTGTTTCACAATCTGAACTAACTCCTACCACGTGTTTTTCTGCATGACTTTCGGTGATGGAGATAAGTTCATGTCCATTCTGTTGACACCACAAACCCCGAAGGGTCGTCTGCTCTGTGCGTACACACCATTAAGTGAATAGACTAACAATGTAGGAAATGCTGCTCTTTGCTTTCACAAAATCAAGCTGTCTGTCGTGTGCTCTAGGTATGTGCCAAAGAGAGAAGGAATTCCTTCCTGGTTGGGGGAGAGTTGCCACGGAGCAGAAATCCAGTCACCCATGGGCACCCCCCCGGGGAACGTCTGTGATGAGCAAGGCCCCCGTTCGCCGCCCCCCCCCCCCTCCAATGTGGGGCTTCAGGGTTTCCTTCTCTGTTTCAAAATGACTTGATAAATCTCTTCAGGAAGGCAGCGGCTGCGGAATGAGGAACGAAGTCTGGAGGCCTCCACCATTAAGCATGGAGGGCAGCCCCCCTTCCCCGGAAGTGTGGCCAGTCCCCCTCCTGCTGGGAGCCTGGCCAAGGCACGCAGAACACACGGGCCTGGCTGTCCCACCTGTCCCACAGGCGTCCCGTCACCCTGGACCTGATGTACTGTGTGTCTTCTGTTCCAGCCCAGATTCACCCGCTCCCTGGCCCCAGGTTTGCAGTTGGGTGGCAGATGGGAGGCACAGCCAGGAGATGGGAGGTCCCAGGGGTCGGCTCTGCAGAAGGCCACAGCTCTTGCCTGCCAGCCCTCTCCGAGTTCCTGCGTCTGCCGCCCCCATGGGGGGTAATTGCTTTGGTAGCTGCGAGGTGCTGCCTTCCTCTTACATCCCTACATCCCGTCCGCTAAATTCTCCCAAATCCCCCAGTTTAACTTGACACCCGCTTCCTGCCAGGACCTGACTGATACACATGACAACCTTCTTCTCGACATTTGACATTTTATTGTTGAAAAGGCTCCACCTGGGGGGATCAGGTCGGGGCTGGGGAGAGGGGGTACTCCTCCTGCTGCCTCCCCTGCCCCCCCATTTCTCTTCATCCCCTATCCCAGGCCCACACAGGGTCCTCTCGGGCCATCCTTCCTCCTGGCTCTAAACGCACAGCTGTCATCCTGACCCAGTGCAGCAGGTCCATCCATCACTATCGCCAAACAGCTCCGATTGGCAGGCCATACGGTGCCATCGGAGGATACAACAGTAAGCAGAGCCGGCCCCTGACTATGGATGCACAGTCAGGCAGATATGGACTTGACCAGGCCCCCATCCCCACAAGAACCCAGTGCTCCTGCCGGCCCACGGTCAATGCACTGTCCACTGACTCCTGACTCAGCTTTGACTCGGCCCAGATACGGCTGCCCTGTGCACAGACCCACCCCCTCGCCGGCCACACTGCCCTGCCCTCTTGGCCGTCCTGCCTTGACAGGGGACCTTTCTAGGTCCAGCTTAGGAATGAGAGCACTGCGGCTGGGCTGTTCCCTTCTGCCCTGTGCATATGGAGCCCCCCACGGCTGTCTAGACTATACGCCTCACCCCCACCCCTACCCACCACCCCCCTCCCCCAGTCTGGATCAGCTAAGGAGCTTCCATAGCCCTGGGCACTCTGACCTTTTCCTGTTCCTGTTCCTGTTCTAGAATGTGCTTTGAACATAAGTTCTCAAAGGAGTCTCTATGAAACCCTTTGCATTTCAGTGCCAGGAGCAAAGACTGATGAGGACACCCTCTGGGGAACAGTTCCTCCAAGGAGACCATAACTCTGGCTAGTGGGCGCCCTGCCTTCACCATTTCCTCTGTGTCTGTGCGTCTGCGTGCGCTGGTCCTTGAGACAGGCTGCTCCCTTCTGACCCCATGCACACGGCAAGTCTTCACTTCAGGCGGTATGTGCTGCCTGCAGACCTGCTCCCTGCAGAGCTCCATGCGTTTCCTGGGGGCTTCCGCCCCGTGAGCTGTAGGGGAGGGGTGGGAAGGCATCCCGCCCAAGCAGTGCCTTTCAGTGGCCATTCACTGGCTTGCCCACCCAGCCCCCTAGACGGGCTGCGCCACTGTCCCTGAGGTTGGACTCAACCCTCATCCTTACCTTCCTGGGCACCTGGGCCACCCGGGCGGCCAGCAGCCATGGTGCACCAGGCTCCCCGGGCTCCGTGAACAGTCCATGCACAAGCAGTGTCCTGGCAAGTTTGTCTTGCCCACAGCGCTCCGCTCCTGCCACTGGCTTTTGGGTCCTCTCGCCCAACTCCCTCCTTGCTGGATCTGTAGGGATTAGATTAATTTTAGAGCATCCTGTTCCTCTGCAGAATGAGTACACAGCAAATTTCATCAATTCCAAGATGCTTATTTTTTCACATTTAACATCTCTGAAATCGAATGGGTCCACAATTGATGGCGTATCACAGTTTATGCTTTACCTTTTTAGTGGTACATAAAATAATGTGACCACATCGGTGCATTGAAATCTCATATCTCGTGTGCTCCCTCAAACACGTGTTCCCCAGACGGCCTCCAGCCGTGGCCCCTTCTCCAGACTCACACAGGAGTCGTTTCACTTTGACTTCCTTTGAGATTTTCATATCCTTTTTTCATATGCCTAATGGCTTGTCATCCATCAGCTGTAAATTCTTGGCAGGATGACACTTACCACGACGGCTTTATCTGAACTGAGTTCATCCATCTTGTGTCGTGTCAAATTATTTTTCTTATTCTGCTCACTTTTGGCTTTGAACCTCTTCAAGCTACTTTTTAGAAGGCCTGGCTGCCACTGCTCAGGTATTTCTGGTTCAATAATGTTTGAAAGAGATTGCTTAACATGGGGCTTTGGGAAAACAAGGGAATTTATTAGAAAGAATTTTTAAAAAAAAACCTTTTGTTAAACTCTCTACGAATTTATTACATAGCTTAAGCCACACACTCAAACACAGGCACATACCCTCATGGACAGATTGATACATGTGGACAACGCAGGTGCACACACAAATACACATGGAGAGAGAGACAGAGACAAGCAGAGACAAGCCAAGTGGAGAGTCCTGAGTCAAGGTGAAAGATGGCAGCGGATTCTCCTTGAAGGCAAATGCATCCTCAGTACAACTGGGGCTGACCCCACGAGCAAGGGTGCAGGGACAGGTCTGAGTCTGGCTCCGTTCCCAGATACCCATGTCTGTCTGGGTCATCCTGCCTCGTCTGATCTCTCCATCCCACTTACCTGGGGTGGGAGGCACCATCCCCAGCCTCCCACGTCAGTCCCGACCATGCTGCAGCAATAGGCATCTGACTTGAAGGTGGGCCAGTCAAGACAATCCAGCCACAATCAGCCCAGGCTCCTCTTGTACACCAACGTGGCTGGGCTTTCCAACCTTATTTACCTAGTGGCCTTCTTTCCCACGTGCGGTGGTCCCAGTTCCTTCCTCCAGAAGGCAACAGTAGCCCCCAGGGGAGCAGTTGGACCCCTGACCTTCAACTTCAAAGATGGCACCTTCTCAACTCATTTTAAACTTCCGTGACTGTCACTGATGTGATGGTTGTTATAATAACGGGTGTGAACCACAGGCACTTAGTGTGAGGACCCGGGGTGCTGTGCTCCCGTAAGGCCAGGGAAGCCCCACCCAGAGGGGGCCGCCTCCTTGGCGCTCATCCCTGGACCCACCACCAGCTTGATCCCTTGCTCCTGTCCAGCTGCCCCGGCCTCACTGCTCCTCCCTGGAGCCTGGTTACATCTTCCTCCTCCACAGGGCTGCAGCCCCAGTCAGCATCTTCTTGGCTGGATCGGTCCTGCTTCGCACTGTCCTCCTTTGTCCTCTGTGCCAGAGAGAGGGAAAAGTCCAAGATGCCTCTGGTTTCTGGCTGGGCCAGTGGGGAGATGAGGGTGCCATTCCTTGAGACAGGACACACCACGGAGAGACAGGGCAGGTGATTGGTGGAAGAGGATGGACAGGATGTTGGGACACGTTGAGTTAGGAACTGTAGGGTACAGCATTGATGAGAACTTAAGACTCATCAGGATGCAGGATGCTTACAGCTCTTGCATCCTGCCCTGCTGCCTGATACCCTCTCAGGAGGAACCCACAGGGGCGGGGCTCCGCGTGGGCGAGACCTAGGTGGGTGGGGCGTCTGTGTGGGTGGGGCCTCAGTGGGCGGGGCCTCAGCGAGGGAGGCTGGCTGCCCAGCGACCACCTAGAATTTCTTGCTGGAGCCAAGGGACAGCAGAAGGGCACTTGGCCCCAGGGCATTTGAACAGCTCAGCAGAATTACCCACAGGCTCCTCAGTCATTAGCAACAGAGATACAAATCAGGGAAGATTTTTGTGCTTCCGCAACCGTTTTCTGAGTTTTGATAAAACAGAATTATAGCAAATGAAAAAAAATTAAAATAAAAGCAAAACAATTGCTAGAATAGGTTTTCCTCTGTTTAAAAATAAGTTATCTTTGGAGGGGGAGAAATAAAAATAACTGCCAGCATCAAACACACACACACACACACACATTTTAGAAAAACATTCTAAACTATTGAAAATAGGTCTCTTGGGGTTGTGGGACAACAGATGATGTCTTCTCAAAAAAATTCTGTATTTTCTAATTTTGCCATTATAAAAATGTATTACTTGTATAACCAAATACTTTTAAAAATAAAAGTTAAAAAAAAACAAAGAAAAAAAACTTTAAAAGTGTCCTATTTGTGCCTTTTGCAGACTGGTTCTTAGGGCTGCTGGTTACAGGGTGTGAGCGTGTGGGTGTGTCGGGCAGACACCGCGTAGGAGTCCAGGGCTTTTTCTGGATCGTGGTCACTCCCTCGGCCTCGCTGGTCTCCGCGGCAGGTGACCTTTGTGGTTGGATGATGTTCCAGCCGGTTCAAACGTGCCTCTGTTTGGGGTTCTGTCCTCAGGCATCCGAAGGCGTCCCCATGAGGTTCTTCACCAAGCTGGACCAGCTCATCGAGTTTTACAAGAAGGAGAACATGGGTCTGGTGACCCACCTGCAATACCCCGTGCCCCTGGAGGAGGAGGATGCGGGCGATGAGCCAGAGGAGGATGCAGGTAGGAAGGGATGGACTGAGGGCAGGAGGCTGGCAGCTGCCTGTGGCAAGAGGTACCTTCTGGAACCTTCCCTGCCAGCACCGTGGCGGAGAAGTCCTGGGGAGTTTCTCTCACCACAAGTGCTTGTAGATTAAGTGGGTCCAATTATCAGAGGGAAAGAGGGTGACACAGTGGTTAAGGACAAGTTGGGAACACAGGCTCTGGGGTCAGACAGACCTGAGTGGGGCTTTCTGCTCCCCAGCTTCTTAGCTGTGTGACCTTGGGTAGATTACTTAACCTCTCTGAACCATAGACTTCCCTTAAAGAGACAGTGAAACTTATATTTACCTCTCAGGGAGTCATCAAAAGGGTCCATGAATGTAAAGCCTAGAGCCTAGTACATAGTAAGCCCTCAATAAATGCAGCTACCATCATCATCAAAATAATTAGCTGCATTTCACTGTGGAGAGAATGAAGGAGGAGATCCTTGCACCTCACTGGAAGGATGAAAAAGGTGTTTCTTTATATCATCATTGAAAGAAAAAAACAGTACACCCCCTAAAAAGTGTGCAAGAGTCGGGGGAAGGGACAGAGACCAACAGGGAAAGGCAGGGCAGCAAGGGAGCTCAGCCGGGGGGGCCCTCCTTTCCCCTCAAAAGTTCATGTCCTAAAAGAAAACCCTGAGAAACATAATTGATCCCTCAACTGGTCAGGGCTCCTCTGAAATCCCAGAGCCTGGGAAGAACCAGGTCCTCCAGGGTCACCCCCAAGAGAGGGCAGATGAGACCAGAGATGCCGAGGTCCCTGGCCTGGCTCCTGGCCTGTCCCTGGCAGGCCACTGCCGGCCACATGCTGGGCACCCTTATCATCCCACTCCGGGGGCAGGCTTGTGGGCCACCTGTCCATCTTCCTCACCCTCCCTGAACACCTACTTTGAGTGGCTGACCTCTGTGGGGCATCCTCACCCCCTTGTGGAGAAGGTGAGAGCCAGGCAGAGTTTCCAAAGGACTACAGCTCCGTGGAGGCTCAGAGGGACCCAGGCAGCCCGTGTCCCTTATTGCCCCACGGCTGCACGTCCCCCAGTTGTCCCCAGGGGCCCAGGGATGGCCTTGATGCTGAAGAGCTGTCCTCAGAAATGTCCCCCACACTGGCATCCTCCCTTCCCTTGCCCCCCCCCCCCCCCCAGCCTGGCTGCTTTCCCCTCCGGGGATGGCCATCTGGAGAAAGCTCGACGCTCTGCACTCTCCCTAAGGGCTGGAGAGAGAAGCCCCGTCTCATCTCGTGACTGCTGGCTTCACTTCCCCAAATGAGGCCCAATTGTCAGCTTGACCCAGAGCAGCGCGACATTCGCCCCCAGCCCAAGCGTCTCCTTCGGCTCAGGTCTCCTCGGGTGCTGCCAGTCCCCATGGGGCTCCAGGCAGACTCGCAACTGTCTACAGCACCCCAGACTGGGGGGTGTGGGGGGGGGGGTGGGGAGTGACAGCTCGTCCTTTAAAGAGAGTGTCCCTGGGCAGCACCATGACCAGGCCATGGGGCAGCCATTCTGTGTGGGAAGAGGCTCAGGCAGGAGGTCCTGGACCCCAGGGGCTCAGGACCCTCGCCCATCTCTGGACCGTGCGGGACAGACATTCTCCTAAAGGGAAGTGGGCAGGAGTCCCATCTCCCAGGCCGGGTTCAAATCATTGGTTTCCTATTTCAGTTCTCTGGGTTCAGGGACCCCCCTCAGTTTCTTTTATGTGTCTCGGAGGGGCTGGCGGGAGAGAGAAGGAAGGGCGGAGGCTGCAGAGAGGGCAGAGACAGGGTGCCGGAGTGAGAGAGAGAAGAGCAGTGTGGCTGGGGCCTACCTGCCCCTTGGCCCGCTCCTCCTGTTCTGGGGACTGGGCCTCTGCTGCGTCCAGGGCCCCTGCCTCAACCCCGAGCTGAGCTGCCTGAGGCTGCTGGCTCTACCTGCCCAACCAGCAGCCCTGCCTGGCATGGCCACCTGACCCCAGATGACAGGTGTCTGCTGAGTGCCTCAGTGGGACAAACTGTGCTAGGGCCTGGGACCAAAGACCACTAAGACCAGGTCCCTGCGCTCAGCAGGCTCCCTGTCCAATCAGGGAGTCAGCAAGGGAGTGGGGATGGGAGGGTCAGTGTGGGCACAGATGGGGCACAGTGGCCTGGACCTCGTGTGTCGGGCAGGGTCACCGCACAGAGGGCGCAGGGAGTCAGCCACAGGACCCTCTCTGTAGGCAGGTGATCCTGAGAGAAGCTAGTGCTTAGTCCAAATGGCATTCTTGCTCTTCTCTTGGGTAGAAAGTATCCAGTCTCCGCCGGAGCTGCCACCGAGAAACATCCCTTTATCAGCTGGGCCATGCGAGGCCAAGGAGGCCCCTCTGTTGAGTGACAATCTGAGAGCCACCGAGGTCAGCCGGCCGAGCCTCTCTGAGACGTTATTTCAGCGACTGCAGAGCATGGACACCAGCGGGTGAGTCCCCACCTGCAGGGTTCCCTCCGAGGCCAGCCTCAGGCGCCACAACACGCCAGCGGCTCACTCTGCGCTCACTCCCGGAGGCACCCCTTCCACTCCATGGTGGGCTGCAACAGAGTCTGAGGGAGCCCGGCTCCCACGGCAGCTCTGGCCGCATGGGCACTGCATGGCCTTGCTCAGATGCTCGTCCCCACCAGGCCCCACAGCGTGGCAGGAGCTGGGTCTGGAATGACACAGCTGGTTCTGCTGCAGACGGCATGGTGTGCTCCAGACTTTAGGGGCCCACGATGTGATTCCCTTAATGGGGTTTGCCACAAACTGCACATGGCATCTTTGCCCATCACAGATTCCTCTAATGCCATGGGGTCTGCTGAGTCATATGGCCCAAGCAGAGGAGCTGCCTACACTGTGGCCTGGACCCACCACACAGCCCTTTCCTGCTCTGGGCCTCACTCAAAGGGGGCCACCTTCCTTGTCATCAGTAAATGGGTCAGAGCAGTATTTCCCTGTGTGGTATGAACTCCATAGTCTACACAGCATGGCGCTCCTTTCTTTGCGGTGGAAGGTGTGAAATGCAATCATTCTGATGCTTTACGTTCTCCTCGCTCTGATCCAGGGTTCCCAGGATCTGGTCCCATATGTGGTCCCATCCTGGCTCCTGCTGGTCCACACTGACAAGGTTCTGCATCTTCTTTGCCCTAGGGTCCTGCTTCTCCCTTAGCAGACCCAGCACTTCCCTGGCTGAGTGATGGGCTGTGGGGTATCTCCTGGGAAGGGTGTTTGTTGTCTTGCAAATCAGAGACCCTGACTTCAAGACAGGCCAAGGGGGTGGCTTTAACAAGAAGGAAGCTCTATGAGGGGACTGTGTCCCCAGTGCCCAGCACATTGCCTGACGTACAGCTGGCACTCACTAGATACGTGTTGAATGAATTAATTAGTTAGTACCCAGTAACTTCCATGCATTCATAATTTTAAAACATTCTTTGTTTCTTTGTGAGAAAAAGAATATCTTAGTGGTAGGACTAATGCAGCATATGCAACTTGAAAGATCAATTTGAGACTCCTCGTGCTGCTGGCCTACCTGCGATTTGGCAAAATAGAAAAGAAATGCCCGAGATACACATAAGCCACTCGGTTGCTAAGATACCTGTTGTTTTTCATTCCCACCTGACATATCCTCAGATTCTTCCCCAGGCCCATCAGGTTATATTCTCTGCACGCTCCTTGAATCTCCCGTGCTACTTATCAAGCAGCTAAATAGCCAATGTTTTGAATATGTTGATATGTTATCATGATTATCCCAAAATATGTGTCTAAACAACAAATGCTTATTAAAATAGTCCCTGGAGAGCCCATCGCGTGGTTTCCTTGAGTTTCTAGTTCTCTCCAGGTTTGGATGCTACGTGCAGGAACTCCTTAGGGAAACAGGCAAGGATGCCCGATCATCTGCCCACTCCCCCCGACTCTCCCACACCTTGTATCAACTCCAGCTCCTTGTCAGTCCCTCCTCTTGAGTGGAGGATGTTCCCTCAGGCCTCAGGGCCCCGTGGGAAGGAGGAGGCATGGAGCCAAGCTTCCTCCTGAGAGGGGTGGGGAGCAGCTCTCTCTGGTTTTGCTTCCTAGCTAATTATGGCAGTGGAACCTTCCTAAACCTTCTGCTTGGAGATGCAGATGAGTCAATGAAGCGTGGGCAGAAGGACCATGATGACACCGTGCCTGCCCTTAGTTCTCTTCCAGGTCATGAAAAACAGATTCTGCCTTGTGTCTTGAAGTTAGTCTATTTCACTTGTGAAATAGCCTTTAGATTCTTTTTGATTATGAGACACCTGCATAGTCTTTTGTGTAAATTAATTAGATCTAATCAGTTAGGTCATAGTTAATAGGTTATTACAAGACTCCTGAGCAAAATCAACCTTCTCGGATAAACAGAGTTTACATCTTACATTATGTCGACACTTTCTACAACAGACATTTTAACAAATATAGCTTCCTATAACAAGTACTCGTGTTCTCAGAGTTACGAGTCAATAGTTGTTAGAACTGTCAAAATACGTATCTTAATGCTCTAAGAGGGATTTTTGTCCTTTTTAGTAAAACACCCTTAAGCAGAAACTGGATTTTTACCATGTCAAGACCCAGAATAAGTATAAATTAAACTGAAATGTTATGAGAAGCGGTATGTAAATAGTTGCTGACTTCTCAATCTAAACAAGTCAGAATGGCTAATCCACTTCTTTCCAGTCTTAAGAGCAACAGCTCTTCATTCTTTCAAGAATCCCGCAGAAAAAACCTGTGACCTCTAATTTCAACTTGCTTACATGTCAAGGCTGGAACAAAGATATCGAAGGCTTGTAATAATTTTTTCACACAGGTAAAGCAACATCCTTGAGCCTCAGTTTCCTCATTTGTAAAACAGAGATAATAATACTATCTGCCTGTAACGTTGATTTGTGGCTTAAAGGAGAAAATGAGCCTTGAGTGCTTAGCAGCGTGACTGGTGCGTTACACTCAGGAAATATTTGCTCAGATTGCAATTTTCATTATTAAAGGAACAAAGACTCAAAAGTTATCCAGAAAAAAAAGTGCAGGGAGATAGAATGTAGAGGTGTGACCAGACCTAGCTGGCAGCCCTGGCATGATGCCCCTGGGCTAAGCCTCTGCTGGGCCATCGTGTGCAGTAAGCAAGTCCTGCTCAGTCACATGCCCTTCATCCATATATTGATGGGGCTGGACCAGACCCTGGAGGGCAAGAGCAGGGTACCTGGGCTGCCCCCACCGGGTTCCCAGCCCTGTCACTCATCGCAGAGACTTCCCCATGGAGCCTGGGAAGACTCAGAACCTCCTGGACACCAAGCTCCAGGTGGCCTTTGGCTGTGAATTCAGAGTTGGCATGTGAGCTAGAGCCGTTGGCCATCTCTAGACTCGAGCAGCCCTTGGCCCTCAGATCCTGTCTTTGTGAATAGATGAGGGAGGGGAACAAGTCCACGGTCCATTTTCTAAGCTGTTTTGTCTCCTTTTTAAAGGATAAACATTTCCCAGTCTCCAGCCAATGTTACCACACAAAATTGGAGTTCTCTTGCCCAATGCGCATAAACAGCTAATTAATTACAGCATCAGCTTTTAGGGGAGAAATCAGCTTTATTCTGCTAGATAGACCCTCAGGGAGATGGGGGCGTGTGCCCTCAGATCTGTTTCCCGGATTCAGGATTTGGGCAAATTTAAGAGGTTAGGGAGAACGGGCTGCACGTGGAAACACTGGTGGGACAGGCTTTGATTGCTGGGCTTCAAGCATTTATCGTAAGGTTTTAAACATTTATGATGAGGTGGGAAAGGAATTTTTAACACCAGATCTTCCTGAATGATGGACCCCTCGCTTCTGATAAGAGTCCGACTTTCAAGTTCTGGTTGGGTCCCCGTCCTCTGGTTCTGTGAGGAGGAGGATCTTTGGACCTGAGGTCCTTTCAGGTCAAGATCTCTTCTTCTGCATGTGCTCCGGCTATGTGACCTTGCACATTTTCTGAAAGGAAAGTCTTAATCACTCTGTTGATAAGAGATGGGGTCAGTTGAACTGGTCCTGGAGGGCCCAAATTTATACCAAGATCACTTCCTTCCAAGTCTTATCTTGGGAAGAAAATCTATGGGTCAGTTAAGAGGCACCCTTTAATCCTGCTCGGACCTGGTCCTCTACCCCTTCAGTAAGACCAAGGGGCACATCCAGGTGTGCTGATGTTCTGAAGGATGGTGACTCAGGCGAGGCTCTCAGAATACTGATTCTTCTTGTTACTGTTGGTGTTTGGGGCTAAAGGAACAGGATAAGCATGTTTCTATTTTTTCCAGGCTTCCAGAAGAGCATCTTAAAGCCATCCAAGATTATTTAAGCACTCAGCTTGCCCTGGATTCTGATTTTGTGAAGACGGGTTCCAGCAATCTCCCTCATCTCAAGAAACTGACCATGCTCCTTTGCAAGGAGCTCTATGGGTAATGGCTGGCCCGGGGGTGTGGGAGGGAGGGGCCACCCCGGCCAAGAAATCAGCTCATAGAGCGACCTCTGGCTGTCCAAATACCTCTGCAGAATAGTTGCACAGTTGGAGGGGCTTAGAAATCTTTGTCGTTGTTTTCAGGTTTTGTTTTCATGATATTTGAACTATACCTTTTTTTTTTAACTAAAGTTAATTTGAGGCTAGTTGCTATGGGAAGGAGTGGGCAGGAGGACACTGCCAGCCCTTTCACACTGCTCAGGATCCAGCATTTACGACTCTGGCTGCACTTCTTCCTTCTTGCTCCAGCTGACACACTCAACGAGCACATAAGGGCACCACGAAGAAATAAATGAAAGTCAGCCTATTTTCTGTGTGGGCGGTGATGTCCCACCATTGCCAGGGGTGGCAGTTTTTTTAGAGTGAGCCAATTCACCAAAACTTCAGTTTTCCCAGACTGAATTCATCGAATGACCAATTGGCAAAAATTCCGGTTTCTTTTAGATTTTTTTTGATTTTATGTTTTAATTTAATTAACATTAAAATGTATTTCAAGTTTAATTACATTTTAATTGTTATAAGTGCAAAATTAAAGCTGATATGCTATCTGAAGAATTGGCAAAAGAATATTTTAAATGCTTGAAAAAATAGAAAATAACAGTCAAAAGCATCTGAAAGAAATCATAAAGAGCCCAAAAATATCCCATCACAAATGAAAGGTCAACATTTTGGTTGGAAAAATAGCATTTCATGTGGGTGAGGTTTTTTCAGCCTATACTGTTTTGTGTTTTATTACACAGACAGCAGTTTCAAAATTCTCTTGTCTGTTTCTCTGGTGCCTTATTCATCTTAGCTTAGCTAATAGGCAAAAAAAAGAATCTTTCATCATCGGTAATCACACTGAACTTTCCTTTTAAAAGCTGTTAAAAGCACAATCCGTACATTTGGTAAATTTGACAAATAATTTCTTTTGACAAATTGAGCAGTCATCAAATTGGCCAGTCGGGTTTAATTTCAATGAATTGGCTTTCAATGAATGCAATTTCAGCCAGTTGGACCCACAGCCATCATTTTTATAGATTTCCACGGAGGGATATTTTTCCGTTTGATGCTGTTGTTACAAATCATTTATCACTGGGGAAAGCACACACGGCACTTTCTAAGAAACACAGTTTCGTGATGACTGCTAACAAGCTTTGATTTCTGCTCCAGTGGAGATCCAGTTCTTTGCTTGTTCCTTGTCCAGGAGGAAACGTACCTGTAAGTCTGTGCCCTGAGCTTCCCCTAGTCAATGGGCACCTTCCCCAAGCCTGCACTGCCACCTGGACTTTCGTAGGATCTGGGTCACCTCTTCCTTTTGCTGACAGCAGCTTCTCCAACATGCCTGCCTCTCTGCTACATTGTGTCGGCTTCTAGCCGTTCCATGTCTCTGTTTACTGAACAGTTAACGTCCAGTTACAATTAGGGACACTGTGACGTTCTAAATTCCCCCTGCACACTTTGGTTGTCTTCACCTTCATAGGCAAAGTGATAGCCAAGCTTAGAGACTCTTAACCCAGGCACGGAATTTTAGAAAATCTTAGGAACAAAATTACGTTTCCCATCACCCCTGCCGCCCCTGTGGATGTTGTTCCATGAAACTAACTGTAAACTCATAGTTTTTAAACTGCTTCGACTGCAACAGGTCTTCAATTCATTAATTCCTTTACTTACTTAAGAGGTGTGTGTGGAGGGCCTCCTCTGAGCTCTGTGCTGATGCAGATACAACAATAAACACAACGCACAAGGTCCCTGCTCTTGTAGACCTTGCAGGAGCCGATGCCTCTGTGAGGAGGGCAACAGTAGATTAAGTCTGTAAATAACCAAGATGATTTTAGCAAGCATCATGACAAAATAAAACAGGAGAAAGAGACACAGAGACATGGGGTGGGAGGGTGCCAGTGTCCTTTGGGGGTCAAGGAGCCCTCTCTGAGGTGGTGATGGAGCTGGGACCTCAGTGACAAGAGGGAGCTAACCATCCAGCCATTTGGCAAAGGGATGCCAAGTACAAAGGTCCTGAGGCAGGATTGCAAGAAACAGAAAGTCTGTGTGGCTGGAGCATAATGAGGGAAGGAAATTGTTAGGAGTGGAGGTTGGGGAGAAACAGGCATAGGGTGGCTAGATTTAGCAAATAAAAACACAGGATGCCCAGTTCACTGAATTTCAGATAAATAGGAAATGTGTTTTTAGTATAAGTATATCCCTTGCAATATGGGAGCCACAGCATGTGTGCCTCACAGGCCCTGTAGAGATTGGACAGGACTGTGCCATGATCCGAGTTCGGGCTGTGGAGAATGGATCTCAGGAAGCAGACCCAAAGCAGGAGACCAGTTCGGAGCTACTGTGGTTGTGGCATGATGGTGGCCCACCAGAAGGGAAGCGAGCAGAGGTGGAATCTGTGTCTGTTTTGCTTCCTGCCGAGTCCCGGGGTTTAGACAGTGCCTGCACATGGGAACAGCTAATAGATATTAGTTAAATGTAATGCCCTGAGGGCTCGGAGGCATGTGGGTGTTGAGAACTGGTGTGACCTGGGGTATGTGTGGATGGTAGAGCTGGCAGACTTGCTGCCTGGTCGGGGGTAGGGTGAAGGGAAGATGAATAGAGGGTGACCCTTAGGTTTTTGGTGTGAGCAACTGAGTGGATGGTGATGCCAGTTACTGAAAGGTCAAACTCAAGGAGGAGGGGCTGGAGGAGGTGGGGAGATCTCTCTCTGGGCTACGATTGGCTTGAGCTGCTATGAGGAATCTGGCCATCTGAGCTGCCAACCAAGGAGTTAGTGCTGGAAGTTAGAGCCTGGGAGACCTCAGCACTGGGGTTATACACCTGGGATTCATCAGCAAGCAGTTGTCACTTAAAGGTGGGAGACAAGTGGGCTAAGGACACCACAGTGAGGAGTGGGGGTGAAAGAGAAGGGGACCCAGGCTGAACATGTAGACATGGGATAGAGGAGGAGGAGGAGGAACAGGGAGCAGAGGATGGCACCAAGCGTGGCCAGGTCTGACCACTTGGCCCAACACAAACACCCAGGATGAGAGTGGGGAGGCTGCACAGAGCTGAGGAGTGAGCAACAGTGCGAGGGCCTCGTCTGCAAAAATGGCCTTATGATGTCAGTACTGCATCTGAAAGACAGCACTTCAGCTGCACAAAGGCTCGAGGAAGATTGTAGCCCCAAGTTAGGCTGTCTGGAACCCGACAGAAACGTTTCCAGAGAAGAAGAAGAAAGTCACCAGAGTCTGGAAATATTTGATAACCGCTGGAATGGAGAAATGGGAAGGATTGCAAGTGGCATTTTAAGATAAAATGTCCAAGCGTGGAAGAGGGTGTTTTATCCATTAAGTGAGAGTGGGGTAAAGGTTTTAGTAAACAAACAAATAAACCCCAAACAGAAATCCTTCACCATCATTATAACTGTGTCATTGGAAGCTATAACATAAACCTGTAGTTTTTAAGTCAAATTTGAAAATCAAATCACAAAACAGAGCAGAGTCTCAGGGAAGCGTATACAGAAAAAAACAGGAGGACCCAAGAAGCATGAGCACAGAATGTGCAATAAAAAATTGATAGTCTTTGGAAAGAGGGCATAGAGATTCCACTTATAGCTGGTAGGATGGGCTCTCAAAGAACCAGGAAAAAATGATGCATAATTGATGACTCAATATATAAAAGACAAAAAATTTTTCAGACCTATAAAGGAGCTAAATCCAGGTATTGAGAAACCTCATAAAGATCCAGTTATCAGAACAACCAAGAGCAACATCTAAACCCCTTCTTAGGATGTTCCTAAACCACCAGGGAAGATGAATTCAGAAAGTAACCAATTAGGAACAGCATCACTACTGTTAAAAATTACAATATTTAATAGTATGCAGACTCCTTGATGATACCATGTGAATTCTGAAGCAATACCTTCAAGGGAAAGTCTACTGACTTGGGATTAACTCAACCTAGACATCGTTCAAGAGCACAGGGAGTCCTTGCAGATTTAAAACAAATTGTGAAAATGTACTAATCACGCATCTCTACTTCAAAAAGGATCCAAGAATTTTTTTTCCAGAAATTTTAGAGTGCTGATGATCCTAAAAATAAGAACCCAGCAGCTTACTGAGCAGCTGGGTATGAATACACCTAAAGTGAAATTGTTCATTCTATATTCCCTGAAGACAATATGATAAAAATAGAAATAAATAACAAAACTAACCGCAACCACCCAACCATCTGGACATGTTTAGATCGTCTCCTAAATCTCAGCTGAATTAAGGAAGGAACTGACACAATGATCGCTTACAGGGGGTAGATGTGGGGGCCCAGAGTAGAGTAATCAACCACTGTATATCAGAACTCTGTGTGATGCAGCCAAAGCACAAGTTGGAGGAAAAGCCGTAGCTTTAAATGCTCTATTATGAAAAGAGGCGTAGAAAAATGAGTCAAACATACAAAGTGAATCCAGACGGTGAGTCTCTTGACAGCATCATGAGTCACGTCCTCATCACTTTGCTACTTCCAGCATCCAGCAAAGTACTTGAAACATTTGTTTATTCAATATTTGTGAACAAAGATTACATGTATGCTGGCCACCTGCCAGGCACTGTTCTAGGAGCTGGAGATAAAGCAGTGAACAGAGCAGGGTCTTTCAGAAATCGCCATTGAGTGAATGAACAATAACGACAAGTGGAAAGGAAGAGAATAGGAGGAAAATAGTAAGATAAAAAACAGGAATAAATTAGGAAAAAATCTATTAAGAAAATTTTTAAAATTAGAAATGTAGGAGATTTAATAATCTGCGTTAAAAATTCGCAAGTCAATAAAGAATACAATGCACCATTACATGGCTATTAAATATTCAAATTATAATTAAATAGAACAAATATTTACATAAAATATGAAACCTAAAAATTGCCGTGCCCAAAGCCTTAATGTCATTGATATTTGAATAGATTTCAGCAGATCAATAAAGGGAGGAAAACAATTTTAAAAAAATCACCATGCATGCCCTCCTTTGAAGTTTCAAAGAATAAAAATGATCATAATCTATAAACCACTCCTGAAGGACAAAAACTGCCTAATCAATCTTCAAGAAAAATATAATTCAAATCCAAAAACCTCATCAAGATAATAGCCTGAAATAAAACTATATAGTTTCACTTATTAAAATAAATGTATAATATTTCAGTAATATTCTAGCAACTGTAATTTAGTGATATGAAAAATGTAGGCTTTATCTAAGAAATCACTTCAAAGATGAGTCAGTGTAAAGAAAACACTGTAATTTAGCAGAAGATTGAGAGAAAGGAGTCATTTGCATAGATGTTTCAATAGATGTGATCAAATTTAAAAATCATTTCTAATTTATAAAAATCATTTAAAAAAAGGAAACAGAAGATATCTCCTTAATAATGCATTATGTGTCGATGTAAAACTAATTACACCTGACAGGGAAACATTAAAATCATTCCCTTAAAACATTTTAACAAAAGAAAAAGAGTTGCCCTTTATCACTTGATGATTTAATACTGTATGAGAAATTTTTGCTAAAGCAAGATGAGAAAAAGAAGCAAAGAATAGGGGAAGCACAAATTAAGGAAAAGAAAAAAACACCAGGACTTGCTCTTCTGAGCGTGGAGTTCTCGGTTCAGAGAAACTGGACGGGCTAGCAGAAACTGACTGGGAATCTTGGGGAAACTGACCAGCTCTTGGAGACCCAGGTGGGAGGTGGCTTTCTTTCCGGGATGGCTGTGCAGGGGCCTAGGCTCCTTCTGAGCTGTCTCTGGGGTCTGACCTGCCCCAGGACTGCAGCCTTTTGTGTCTTTGCTTCCAGCTTCTCCTGAGCTGGTGACTGGAGGCTCGGTGAGTTTTCCAGGGCCCCTGCGGACGGTCACTTCCCTGGACAAATCCTTTCTGTATATAAGGCCAGTTCTTCTTACATCTTCCAGCTGAAGTTCCCATGTGTCATTGGTTATTCTGACCCTAAACCAACACCTCCAGACATGTCTGGGAGCCAGTCAGATTTCTCAAAATTTTACAGAGTTTACAAATACAAGGAATAAAGCATTATTCTTAGAAAATCCAACAGATTCAGTTTGTGTTTGTGTATTTGTGTTTTTAGGATAGCATTTTGAAAAAGGAGAACAATGAGAGAACTCTATTTGGTGTTAACACGTTCTGAATTAGTGCTTTTGAGGTTTTTTTTTTAGCCTGGAATTCTTTTGTGAAATGACCGTGTAAACGGAATACCGCTGTGTGAACAGATGCACAGAGTGGCTCTGGTGGAAGGGGGATGGAAACCCAGAACCCTGTCCGCCCAGCGCTTCCCTCCCTCTCCCCTGCCAGTGGAGGCCCAGGATGACCACTTCAAGCCAGTCGGCTCAAACACCATCCTTGCAATGGTGAGATATCGTAAATCTGGGAACACGGCATTGTTTAGTGCACACGGGGGCCTCCGGACTTTCAGCTGAATGAGTGATAAGGCGCCTGGAAACAAGTCCTACCGTGTTCAAGAAGACCTCCTGCAACGGACGAACCCAAGAGAACTGCGGGGAAAAAAGAGCAAGTGCTGTTGAGTGAGACTGAATAGCAATCTGGAAAAAGATGAACGTAGTTTTACCACATTCTTAAAAAAAAATTTTAGGGCCAGCCCTGGTTGCCTAGTGGTTAAGTTCAGTGTGCTCCACTTCAGCAGCCCAGGTTTGGTTCTGGGGTGCTGACCTACACTGGTCTGTTAGCAGCTATGCTGTGCTGGCGGCCCACATACTAAAAAACAGAGGAAGATTGGCACAGATGTTAGCTCAGGGCGAATCTTCCTCAGCAAAAAAAAAGAAGAAGAAAGAAAGAAAAAATTCTAGATGAGATAAGGAATTAAAAATATATAACAACCACAAAAACCCATATATAGCATAGCTTTAAAAAGAGTAAGTAAGAAACCAGTTTAAAATGAGCCAAGAATTGCTCCCTAGTAAATGCTGATGATGAATTTTTAACTAAGGTAAGCAAAAAAATTACCTTAAAATTAATTAAATTACCTAAATTAATTAAATTACCTAAAAAAATTAAAATAGGAAAAGGTGAAAAACAGAACAATAAAAAATTATAAATCACTTTATAATGAGATCCAGCCCACCTAGGATGAAAATGATAGAATGGAAAAAAATGCTTACAACACCTAGATTAAATAAAAAGCAAAGCAATGGGTGAAGAGTTTGTACCAACGTATAAAAATGCTAACAAAATTCTCAACAGAAAACTGATATAGACAAGCATAGCTTATACAGAGAGAAATACACTAGAAACCAACCATGTAGAAACACACTTATTACATTCGAGAAACTAAAGACATGCAAATCAACTTATCAATATTGAAATGCAGTGTTATACTCTCTAAAAGAGAGAGAGGAAAAAGAAAAAGAAAAGAACAGAAAGAATTCGGACAGCACACAGCATGAGTGGGCTCCAGCAGCACTGCTGGCCCTGTAATTGGTACCATCACTCAATGGCTTGGCATTACTGATCAAGAACCATAGTCCCTGGTTATCCTCAAACTGGAATTGAAAATAAGGAAAGCTATGTGAACGAAGCTGTTCAGAGCAGCCTTTACTTATAATCACCAAGCTCCCAAAATAACCGGAAGATCTAGCAGTCGAGTTTGACACATTTACTTGGTTAGAGTATTTTGAAACCATTAGAATGGTAAATATGTAAAAATATGAACCACTTTGGTATAATAGTAAATGAAAAATAGAACTCGAAATTGTCTGCCCACCATGCTGAAAATAATGTGAAGACAATAGAAAAAGATGAGACAGGAACAAAGACACAGCAAAGCGCTTGGATTGGAATTGTCAATGGATTGGACAAGAAAGTCTCCCAGAGCGTCCTTCTCAGTGGCTGGGGGGCACTTGAACCAGAAGGCGGACGGTGAGCACAGGAAGCCCCCGGGGCACGCATTTAAAATGCAGATTCCAGACCAAACCAGGTTTCGGCCCAGAAATTTGCATTTTTAACACTCTGGTGTCTGTGTGATTCTTAAAAACACTAAAGGTTGGGACCTGTGGCTTCCTAAGTGATTTCAAAATAGCTTTGGGATTCTAGATCCAAATTTTCTGTGGGCTGCGTAGCTGAGTGTGGCTAAAGAGAGGTAAATCAGGTCTATGCATCCTGACTCCAGTTTCGTCCAGGGTGGGGGACGGGAAGGGGGGGTCTGGGGGGTGGATCTTTGCCCGGGCTTGTTCTGGGGAGGATCCCAGCCTTGGCCAGAGCTGGTGGGACCGCATCTCCTGCTGGAGCAATGCTCAGCCAAGTCCTCACTAATCTGTGACCTTCACCTTGTCCCCTGCCCCCAGCGAAGTCGTCCGGACTCTCCCATCCTTGGAGTCTCTGCAGAGGTTGTTTGACCAGCAGCTCTCCCCGGGCCTCCGTCCACGGCCTCAGGTAAAGGGTTGGAAAGACGAGATTGACAAACCAGGGCGGGGTGGGGGTTGTGGGGGTGGTGAGCGGAGGTGGGTAGACAGTGTCCCGAGGGCTCAGGGAGCCCCCCACCCCACCTCTGCCTTTCATTGTTTGGACAGCCAGAGCATGAGGTGGGGAGTGAGAGCCTCAGGACCCGTGCCTCCCCCAACCCCCGCCCCCAGTAAGGCATTTCCATTGCCTGATTCTGATTTGAGAAATAAAGATATCAAATCACGCACCCGTCAGCCAAACTACATATTAGTGCTGAATGAGCCAAGCCGGGGCGTTTTCCCATCGCTTCTCATCAGAAACTGGAAAAAACAAAAACAGGAGGTTTCTAAAAGCTTGATGCCACCCCTTGCCCCAGGAAAGGCAAAGTGAAGGTCCCTCCGCCCCCGCCCCCCTCGCACACCTGCTCACATTCTGGCAGGGAGCCAAGGCCAAGTTGTCCATTGAGCAAAGACCTATGTGTCAAAAGGTGTCATCAGTAAAGTCAAAAAACAAGCAAAAGCAGTATTTGGAGAGAGAGCACTTGCAACAAATATAAGGGACCAGGGATTAATTTTTTTTTTTAAACCTTCTACAAATAGGTAAAAGCAGCCCAATTTTTTAAATGGAGAAAGGATCTATAAAAGGCTGTTTTACTGAAGAGGGACTGGGAATGACCAAAAGACATATGAAAAGATGTTCGACCTCACCTCCGTGACTGGAAAGTGACTTTCAAAGTGGGGCGATGTCTGCTTGCCTATCAGATGGGCAAAACGGTGACTGGCGGAGTCAGGGCTTGGCTGGGAAGTGGGGAGTCGGACTCACGCGTGTTCACCGCTCACTGTTGGGAGTGGAAATGGGTTTTCTGAAAAGCTGTTTGGCCATTTGCATGAAAATGTGACACGCATCCTTCAAGTAGCCGTAGGCAGCTATCTTAACAACCAAACATTTGCATCACGAGATGTTGACAAAGACGTTTATTGTGGCTTTGTCTCTAAAAGCAAAAACATTGGAAACCACACAGACGTAGAGAGATGGTTAAAGAAAGTATGGTGCAGAATTCTATTCTAAGGTATGTGCACTGATGTGGAAAGATCTCCAGGGCGTGCTGTTGGGTGAAAAAAGCAACTGGCGGAACCGTATATAAACCATGATGCAATCTTATAAACCATGATGCAATCGAGGCGTGGAAATCGTACCGGAAGGATTTAGACCCAAAGAGCTACTCTGATCACTGCTGGGGAGGTGGGGCGGGGCGGAAGGGGGCTGGGCCAAGGGGGACTTCATTTTGCCCAAATTGTTTGTTAGATGTCTTTACTGAGAAAATGCATGTGTGCTCCATTTGTACAACTTCATATACATATGAAAAGATGTCCAATGGCAGGACAGGATGGCAGGCGCTGCCAGACGCAAATGTAGAGAAAGGGTTCTTGCTCCCACCTTCCCTTAGGAGACCCTGGGTCTCAAGGAAAAGCAGACAAGGTCATTCTTGATGCCTTCAAAAGTTCACGAATCGAGGAGGGAGTTCCGAGGCTGCATGAAGCCTCTGGATCAGAAACCTCTGACTCACCCTCACTGGTCCTGAGTTTCCTCATCAGCGAAATGGGTGTGGTGGTACCCAACACTCTGGACTAAGTGAGGAGGAGGGGAAATGGCGTGTGTGAGACTTCTGACCTGGGTAGACTCTGATCAACATTTGACCCTTCCCCTTCTGTGGATGAGACAAGATGGGGACCCCTGCAGCCCCATGTGGAATTTATCTGAGAACTGCTGGGAGGTGCAAAAAGACTGCTGGCCTGAGGTTTGGGGAGAGACCCAAGACAGTCTCTAACCTTTGAGCCCACATCCTCCTTTGAAAGGTTCAACTGAAAAGCAAACAAGTCACTGGGCCAGCTTCTGTCAACCCACACGTGGCGCTCAGATCAATTTGCCCACTTCCAGGCTAAGCTGTGAATTATGCCCTCAGTCTTGACATTGGTGACTTTTTGGGCCAAGTCATTCTTTGTTGTGGGGGACTGTTCTCTGCCCTATAGAACTTAACATATCCTGGCCGCTACCCACTGGATGCCGTTAGCCTCCCCCAGTTGTGGCAATCCAAAATGTCTCCAGACATTGTCAGATGTCCCCTGGGGGGCAAAATCACTACCAGCTGAGACCCACTGGACTTATCTACATTCAAATCTCAGGTCTATGCTAGCTGTGTAACCTGGGACACGTTGACTCGACTCTGACTCAATTTCCCCATCTGCAAAACAAGGATTAGAAGAATCAATACACATGGAGATTAGATGGGTGAACACATTTAAATATACTTGGCGTGGTGTCGGGGCATAAGAGCTCATCAGATCATCGTCTGCATTCTGCCTGATCCAAGGCAGACAGGCAGGCAAAGCTCCAGCATTGTTTTAATCCATTTGTTCCAAGAACTAAGTCCGGGTTGGTCAGTAACTTCATTTATACTTTTTAAGTTTTTGCCAAACCTGCCCCAAAAGACACAGATTCAGAGAGGAGAGAAGACACCATCCTAACACTTCAAGGCGACTGCCCTGTGCAGCAAGCGATCGTTCCAGGTGTCCACGTAGGAGAAAGAGGAGGCTTGAATCCGTCACCTTTTCATTCTTTGTGAGAAAAACAAGGGGATCCTGCCAGTCCCATCTACTGACGACCTGACTGCTCTGCCCTAACCCAAGTCTCAGCTCCGGTCCCACGAGCCTTTCCCCTGATCAGTAATAAGCACAGACTGATGGCGAGCTTTACTAGGGCTCAAGGGCAAAACCAAGAAGTAATCCGAGAGAAGGCGTTGGTCAATATTAACTGCTGTGACGATGGTGGTGAGAGTCGTGGTTGGGGGTGGTGGGTGCTGGTGGAGCGATGGTGATAATGGAGGTGATAGCGGTCGTGGTGAGGGTGTAGTGGTGGCGATGCTGACCTTGGTGATGGAAGTGATGGTGGCAGTGGTATCCTAAAGTGGCTGGGTGGAAAATTGAGGTCAAAAGCAAGTGCAGCCTGGCTGACATTAAGCAAGGAGTAGGGTAAAGGGATGTCACGTGGTTGGTGTTGAGCCTCATTCCATTCTGCTCCATGTTCAAGTTATACAGGTTTCTGATTTTCTTGTCCTACTGGAAGGCAGGGATGGTATCTTGTTAATTCGATATCTCCAGCACCTGGTAGCACATCTGGCCCAGAATAGCTGCTTCATAAATGTTTGTTCTGTGAATAAATGCTTGAGATCATGGACTTGGTGCCAGGCAGACATGGATTCAAGTCTTGCTATGCCATTTACTAGCTGTGTGGCTTCAGACAAGTAACTTCAGCTCTCTGGGCCTCAGATAGGCATTGAACAACTTTACTGAGCACCCTCACTGGCCAGGCGCCGTTCTAAGCACCAAGCCCAGCAGTGAACACAGTACTCATGGTCCCAATTCTCCTGGAACTTACGTTCTAGTGGGGGATACATACTAAGAACACAGCGACGATCGGGGTGGTGGTGAAGCAGCACGGTGGGGGGTTTGGTGGCTGTTGTGGCCAGCACGGTCAGGAAGGGCTCCTCCTGCATCTGAGACTGAATGACAAGGAGGTGGCCTTCCCAGGTGAAATCCACGTCTCTGGGGATTCCTCAGAAAGTGTAGCTCAAGGCCACGGGCAGCTCAGAAGTGAGGATGAGCGTGGCTGGGGTGAGGGCTAGATCATAAAGACCCCAAAGGGGCAGGGTACGGAGTTTGGATAATTTCCTCCTGGTGGCGGGAAGAAACCAGAATCGGGTCGTAAGCGGTGGGGTTGGCTGTATTTTGGAAGTAGAGCCAGAGCACGGATGCCATAGACGGAGGAGGAGGAAAGGTAATAGTGAAGACCAATCCCAGAAGTTTGTTTAAGCATCTGGGTGCATGAGAGGAGAAGCACTGGGGGAGAAGCCGATTTAGAGGGAAGAAGAAATGAAGATGTGGTTTTTGGTCATGATAATTTTGAGATGACTGAGATATCCCCGATGTCCTCGTCTGCAAAGGGGGATGATAACAGTCCTTCCGGGTTTATTGGGGGACGAAATGAGGTGAAGCATGGAGTGTGCTCAGCTTGATGCCTTTCCGCAGCTGGCGCTCCGACTATTGTCCTTATGGGCTCTTTTCTCACCTCCCAGGTGCCTGGTGAGGCCAATCTCGTCAACATGGTGGCCAAGCTCAGCCAACTGACAAGTCTACTGTCCTCCATCGAAGACAAGGTACTTGGGGGATTCTGCATCTTCTCTGGGCTCCTCTTTGGTCCCCTCTTCACTCAGAGAATGCCCAGGTGTGCAGGCTCTGTGCTCCCTTCCTTCACCTCCCAGCCTGAAGAGCCCTATGCATTTACGCCCACAGGTCAAGGCCTTGCTGCATGAGGGCCCCGAGTCTCCCCACCGGCGTTCGCTCATCCCGCCTGTCACCTTTGAGGTAAGTGACTGTGGCCTTCTCCTCTACAGTTGGGGGCCAGGGTTCTGGTCCCTGTGGAAGGAAAGCTTTTGGCTCGACTGTACAAGGACAAGGAGCCCAATGGCCAATAATGGCGGTGAGTGGGACCACCTCCCTGTGAAGATGGTTAAATGTTAGATGACTCTGTGGAGTCTCCTTCACATCGAGGCTCCCCAGGGAAGAGCTGCCCTTCTCAAAATGGCGGCAGTGAGTGACATCAAACAGGGGGCCCCCAAACGGGCAGCAAAATAGTGCCTCAAGCGGGGATTAGGAAAAAAAATACGATTCCCGTGATTTTCCTGAGAGTGACTGAGTTAGAATCTCCATTCTCAGAAATTCCCAGAGATTTGTTTTTCTTAATGATCCTCAGAGATTCTGGTGCCCGCAGCCCAGCACTGGTCCCACATTCAGAAACACAGGATGAGTTGCCCCCACGCTCACCCCAACGTCCTTTCTAGCCCAGATGATAATTCTGTGTTAGGACGCAGTTCCACTTTCTGAGCATGTCTAAGCATTTATCTTTTCTCCTAATTATCAGTAAGTGTTCAATTATTAGTTGGAACAAGGCCCAAGAGCTTACATCTATTACTAACATCCTTTCTGGAAGTGGATGACACATCGGATTAATGAATGTTGTCAAATTCAGCAATGAATGAACCATTTCCAGTAGTTCATCGGTTTCCTCCATAAAACCGGTTGGCAGAACAGCTGATGTGCACACAATGGATGAGCTGGGCTCCTTCCCACATTTTAGCGATTCTCAGAAGCTGCCCTTGGAAACGTGGACATGTGCTGCTGGGGTGAGGGAGGCTCGGAAATAGGAGCCCGATGGCCCCACACGGGACTCCAGGGCTGGACCAGCCAAGGGCCGCCCAGCCATACAGACGGGGCTTGTGGGCCAGCCCAGGCAGAGGGGATGACCAGCATCTCTTCCTTCCCCTCCCCTCCTCTTCTTCCTCCTCCCTCGTCCGCTCCTCCTCCTCCTCCCCATTCCTGCTCCTCCTTCCCCTCCTCCTCCTCTTCCTCTTTGCAGGTGAAGTCAGAATCTCTCGGGATTCCTCAGAAATTGCAGCTGAAAGTCGATGTTGAGTCTGGGAAACTGATAATTAAGAAGTCCAAGGATGGTTCTGAGGACAAGTTCTACAGCCACAAGAAAAGTAAGACCCTCTCACCCCCACAGGGCTCTCATTCTGCTGGTGTCCTAACTGACGACTGGTCGGGGCAGACTACCAGAAAAGCAAGTCCTGCCAGGCACGTCCCGTCCCTGTGCTGGGGTACCCATCGTCCCCTCACCCTGCCTGTGGAACTCCTACCCAGCTCTCGGGCCCACCTCTCATGCCCCCTCCTTCATGAGGTTTTCCCTGTACATTCTCTCTCCTTCCTCCGAACCTGGGGAAATGAGCTTACGCTGGGCATGTCCTGCCCCTGGTGGCAGTTCCACGTATGTGCGCTCTTCCCCACTAACAGCCAGACTGACACGTGTAGTCACTTCTCGGTGCCTGGTCCAGGGTGCTGCACGTACAAGGGCTGTTGGCAGAATCTGTAAGCATCTTTAGTATAGCATAGACTAAACGGCAGTTTAGCGTGGCGCTCAAGGACATGCACTCAGGAGCCAAGCTATCTAAATTCACATCCCGGTTCTGCCACTGAGCAGCTGTGTGACCTTGGACATGTTGCTTAACCTCTTGGGGCCCCAGTTTCCTCATCTGTAAACTGGGGATCATAAGGATCAAGTGAATAATCGACATATAAGGCTCGTTAGGGAAGAGCCTAGCATGCAGGAGCCGATCTGGACAACAGAGGTTTTGCATTTTACATGATCGAGTTCATGAATAAAATGGAAAATGTTCACATGCCAAATGCTTGTGGAGAAGCTGCTGCGGGCAAGACACTGGGGATCCAGGGTAAACAGGATGGATGAGGCCTCTGCCTACCTGGAATCTACGTTCCGATGCATTGAGCAGCCAATAAGTACTCAACCACATGGATTTGATGATTTCAGCTACTGAGTAAATGCTCTGAGCAAAACAGGGTAACGGTAGAGAGTAAGCGGGGGTGGAAGGCAGTTTAGAGGGGGCAGAGTCCTGAGTTGGCAGCCCTGATGGGCAGGATGGCAAGTGACAGCCAGGCAGTGTGGCCAGGGTTCAGAAGGAAGGCTGAGCCCTGGAGGGAGGCTCAGAGGAGCGACCCCTAAAGGACAGCTAGGCTTTGGATGGCAACACAGAGGAGTGAAAAATGCCAAGATGTGGCCCTGCCACCCGCTGCCTGGGGACATGCAAGTTACTAGAAGCCAGCTCAGACGGGGCATCCTCTGGACCGTGGGAAGAGTTGGCCTTGCCGGCCTGGGATGGAGGACTTACACACGGCCCGGACTGAGGGGATGCAGGAGAGAGATGGTGCTCAGAGGACATCTCTGTTCCAGGTCTGGTTGACCCACAGCATTTGGTCCCCACAGGGGCTGGCAGGCAAGGAGCCCAGGTGAGGGAGGCCGAGCAGGATCTCAGGAGCAGGGGGATGCCAGCTCCCGGCCGGAGGCCACATGGGCTGGTGATTGCCAGCAGTGGGGACGAGAAGACTTGGGAAAGCACCTGAGTTTCCTGAGCTGGCTGACAGGTGTCACCACTTGCTGTGCTGTGGTTCTTTTTGTATGTGGCCGATAGGTCCCCCGAGACACTGCAAAGTGCTGTGGACTCTCCCCTGAAAGAAATTCCCATCTTTACACAACAGCTTATATCCCATTTCAAGACATTTTCAGACCCTCTGGTCTACAGACAGTATTTTTCATTCTTGAGGGTCTCAAAATCCGGTTAGCAGCACATAACTAGAGGTGTGAGATTTAGCACATAAAAATACAGCATGCCCAGTTAAATTTGAGTTTCAGATAAACAACAAGTAGTTTTTTAGTATAAACGTGTCCCAGGCATATTTGAGGCATACTTGTAAAAAATTATTCCTTTTTCTGAAAAATGCTGGGCATCCTATCTTTTATCTGCCGGTCCGAGGCATGATCAGCATCTTTTGTTCTTAATAAAGTAGTATGGGAGTAGAAAAAAAATAGAAAGAAAGAACAAAAGAGGATAAAATAGAAAATATCAGAGTGGTTTTGTGAAGAATAAAGGTAAACGTTTTTTCATGAACTCGTGCTGGAGTTACACACATGTGCACGCACACACATAACAAATTTGTGTGCCTGGGGTCATCATGTGAAACATTTTTCCTGGGGGTCACAGGCCAAAAATATAAAAGGACTCAAGCCCCTGAGCTGGAAGCTTTTCTTTCTCCTGCTGTATGGATGCAGAGGACTCGTCTGGTTATGTTAGAAGCCTGCCTGTGGGGTGGAATGTTCTGGAAGTAGGTTCTAGTTGCCATTGGCGATGGCCAGAGTTGGAAAGTTGAGAGAATCCTGATGTACCAGCCTTGCCACGCAGGTGCCCTGTAAGGAGCCCAGGCTGCACTTCCACACTGTCCCCCTCGGCCTTTAGCCCAAGGAGTGGAGTGGCCTTCAGAGACTGTCCTGGGTCAGCACCGCCAGCTCTGAAGCAGGCTCCAGCAGAGATGGCAAATGGCAGCACCTCAGGATCCATCCCACGCGGGTCTCTAGGGTCCAAGACACGCGCTACAGCCTCACCCCGTCAGAAAGTTTGTCTGAGCTGTCAATTCAGCTGGCAAATATCTGGCCTGACAGCCAAGCCCTATAAATAATGCCCATTGCCCCTAGAAGCCCCTAGGGTTGGACCTCCAGAGGGGCGAGAAGGGAGGTCATATTCGGCACCGACTCAGTGCCAGACCCTGTGCTGGGCACAATAGGACAGAGGATAAAAGCACAGGTGGGCTCTGGGGCTACACTGCCCGGGTTCAGATCTAGGCTCTGCCACTTGCGAGCTGTATCATGTTGGCTTAGTTACTTAACCTCTCTGTGCCTCCATTTTCTCATCTGTGAAATGGAAATGATAATAATAAGAGATTTCTCATAGGGTTGTCTGAGCAGAGATGAACTAATGCATGTGACAGCACCTCACGTGTGCCCAGCAGCAGCGCTGGCCCCATGGCAAAATGTCCAGGCAGAGGCCAGGGAGAGAGGTCTGCCCCGTCCTGCAACCACTTGCTCCTGAATCCCCCCTGGGCTGTGGCACCAAGGCCCAGGGGCTGCCCTCATGGCAGCAGGAGGGATGGGAGTCTGGGGACCAGCCTTTTGCAGGAAATGGGATGGAGCAAGGGGAAGAGTGTAGCTAGCACAGGAGGTGTGAGGAGCCCAGCCTTGAGTCCCAGCTCAGCCACCTGTACCTATGGCCTATTGCCCTCTCTCTGGTCCTCAATTTACTTTTCTGTCCAATGGGTACAGTAGCATCCTGTAGGGCTGCTTAGTCTTAAATGGGTAAACATCAAAGTACACAGTGCCCAGCATCCAGCAGATGCTCAATAAAACTGTCTCCCAGCACTGCCATCATTACGGTCATCTTCCCAGGTGACTGAGGAAGGCAGAACAGAGCGGCAAGGAGGATGGATCAGGAAGCGAAGTCCCCAGAGCCTGGAGTGTGACAAGCTGTCATCCACACAGAGCTGAGATCATAGGGCCACTCTGTCCACTGCCAAGTTGGACAGGAGAAACCAGGACTTACTGAGGGTCTGAGCAGGACTGGAACATGTTGAAAGTGATCAGCTTAGAACCACACTTTGCTGTTATCTGTCGTGGAGGATGAGTTACCACTGAAAGGGGTGGACCCAACTTTGACAAGAGGAGGTGGAAGCCTAAGATGAGTGAAGAGATTGTCAGAGTGCCTGATGGCTATAAAAAAACTCAACGCTTCTGGGCTGAAAGACATGTCTCCCAGGGTTCTGAGAAGCACTGCGAGCTCTTGTCAGTTTAATTCCATGGACGTTTTTCTTTTGAGCATCTTCCAAGGACCAGCACTGAGTTACAGTACTCCCTCAAAGAATTTGCAGTTTAGAAGTGAAAGCTGACAGGTGGGCCTGTGTAAGAACGTGTGCAGATGCAAGGTGAGCCCTGAGGGAGGACCAATTCGCTCTGTTGTGGGGTGGTGCTGGGAGACAACACCATAGCGATGGCTCTGTCTGGGGGCTTTGAAGGATGAATAGGAGTTCACCAACCATGAGGCAAGGGAAGGCATCTGGACTGAGAATGACAAGTGCAAGGAATTGAACAGGATTTTAAGGAAATCACATGTCACTTGTGGCCCTGGAGGGAGGAATAGTGGGGGATGAGGTCCCAGATGTGGGCAGGGCCTTGAATGCCAAAGTAAGGATTGGAGATGTTCTCCCATGGGCTGGAGGGTGAATATACACGTTTGTGGAATTCTGGACAGCTGGAAAGTTGCCGTCAATCAGGGATGGGTAGAAGAGCCAAGGTGGAGATGAGAGGCCCCCCAAAAACCCAGCTTAAGTCAAGAATGGATTATTACGGGGCAGGTTTGTGAGAAGCGTAGATGCCCAGAGCCTGCCAGCTTGGACTCTGAGGGCCTGGCCTACCTGGCTCCTGTCCTGATGGAGCCCTGCTCACCCTCTGTCCTGGCATCTGTCACATCAGAACACAATTACCTCCCCCAAAGCAAGAAGGGTCTTTATCTTACACACCATGGAATCACAGGACCTTGTACCCAGCAGGTGCATCTCGGGTTGCCAATTGGCTGGAGCGCTTGCAAGGTTGCTCATAAATCCCTGCCCCCTCCCCAATAAGGTGGGCTCCACAGAGGCCAGACCTGGGTCTTTTTTATTCACTGTTAAATCGATAGAGTCTAGAACGGTGCTAGGCGGAGAGTAGGTGATCAATACATATGTACTGAATGAATGCATGAACTCTAGACCCGTGAAATAACACGGTTCCTGCGGCTGTGTGCTCAGGTGTCTTCTTTATAAGTGGCACTGAGGGACAGTGTGCTTCATGGCTGAGGGGCTCTGGGTAAACTGGATTCACGTCCTGGCTCCATGGCTTAATAACGGTATGGCCATGTGTAAGTTACTTAACTGCATGAAGCCTCAAGGTCCGCATCCATAAAATGGGGCTTCCTGTAGGGTTGTGAGGGCTACCGGGACAGGGCGTGTCCTTACCTGTCCCGGACACAGTCAATTTGAATCGTGGCTGCTGTGAAGTGCTGTCCACCCGGCAGAAATCTTTGGCCTCAGGTGCTGGAGTTCCTTGCCCTGTTCCTGTCAGCATGTTTATTAGTAGCTTTGGCATCAAGGTCTTCTGTGCATAGGAGAAGCCAGTTGCCGTATGAGGAAATCGTAATATATTCACTCACTGAGCAGCTCTATGGGTCATCGCTGGGGATGCAGGAGTGAACGAACCAGGTGGGGTCCTGGCTCTGAAAGAGGTTACATTCAAGTAAGAGTTGAGGAGAAAATAAGTGAGGACACAAATCTATAAAACAAGAGAGTGTCAGGGAGTCATAAACTCTAGGCTGGAAATTTAGATTGGGTGACATGACAATGACAGAGGAGTGCCATTTGAGCAGACACCTGAGTGTCACCCTGAGTGACCCCTGAGCTTGGGGTACGTCCTAAGTGCAATGAGCCACTGTTAGGAGGTTTTAAGCAGGGGCGTGGTGTGATCCCACTTTAAAATGAACCCTGGCTGCTCTCCTGAGAATAAATTATGGCAGGGGGTGGGTGGAGACAGACAGACCAATTAGGAGGCCATGACAGTGGCCAGGCAAGAGATGCTGGTGGCTTGAGATGGTTGGGAAGATGGACAGATTGTGAATGTTTTGCAGGTGGAACTTCTCGGACCTGCCGATGGATGAGATGCAGAGGGGCAAGGCCAATGGGGACTTGTCTACTAGGTGTGGGGACAAGTGGGTCACTTAGCGGCCCTGGGAGAACGCTAATCCTGGTCAAGCAAAATGTCCTGTAGGGGAGGAGGACATTTCCTCTCCCCAAATGGGGGTTCGTCTGGCCGGAGAATGAATTAAATTCACATGAGACAGAATAGCAAGAGAAAATTAAACAAAGCTTTATGAGGAACCATGGCCCGGGGCCTTTCTTCCCGAAGGAAGAAAGGGCACCGAAAAAGTGGGGTGCACATAGTGGATATATACCCCCAAACAAGGTGTTTCACATGTGATTGAAATGTCCCTTTTACAACAGTCACGAGGTTGCTCTGTCAGCATAGCTCTTGATGGAAACGGCAGATAGGTCTGCTGTCTCAGTGAGCACCGCAGGGTGGCAGGTGTGTTACCTAGGGCTGGGGGGTCACAGATGAGCGCCGCAATCGGTTCCCAGCCTAAAGAAAGATGCTTAATCTTTAAGGAGATTTCAGCGTTGGGAGGGGGAGGGAAGTCAGTTACAGGAGGTTACCAGACTAGCACAATAAAATGCAGAGTTAAGTCTTTGCCTTTGGTATTGATTAAGAGTTTTTAGAGAGAAGGTCATCTCCTTTCTTCTTCCTGGTACAGAGAGGGAGGCAGCTTTTACAGATAGAGATTTACCTTACAAATGTAAATGTGTCCTAAGGAAGGGCAAGTTCCATTCCTCAGAGCCTCCTTCCCTGTCCCAGTTTATCAAAAGTAATCAGCCTCAAATAATCCTGATGCCAAAGAGACATATCTTGGGGTGGCCAATTCCAGGTCCCCACAGTCCCATCTCGGGGGCAGCCACACGGTCCTGCAAATGGACGTCAAGGAAAACCAGAAATTCAGAGGGAAGGAGGTGTGGCGTAATAGTAGCATGTTTGGAAAAGTCTCGGGGTGTCCCGGTTGGCAGCGGCGGGAATCAAGCCGTGGGACTTTTATGGCTGCTGACGAGGCTGGAGGGATTTCTGAGAGCACAGGATGTCCACAATTTCCCTCGGTGAGACTTCTGGTCAAGGTGGCGGTTGAATGCACACACTGTCGGTTCCCTTCCTAAAGGCAAAACTCACAAGGGCAAAGAGAAGGAGAGAAAATGATGGCAACGAAGTTCTGAATGCTAAAAAGCAGACAGATAGTAATAACCGACTTGTGGAAACCAAAAAAGCTAAATTTTAAGCGTGTAGTAGGAAAAACTGAGACAGCTGACTCATACCACAGAACCCACAAAGGGCGCAGGAATTGATAGCATCAGGGGCCCCTCGAGTGGGGGTGAAGATGGGGTTATAAACAGCAGGCTTAGAGGAAAATCTTTTTAAAAAGAGTTCTACGCACCAGATCTCTCTCCGCTCCACACAGCCAGTGGCTTCCCTCACTCATTAGGCGGAAGATGGGACGTTTATTCTCTGGAGAAGGGAAAGGATGAGGGGACGCCAGCCTTAATGAGGACAAAGGAGCCTACTGGAGATAGAGAACTAAATAATAGTCACTTTCTGGATGCTGAGACCCCAGCCTTCATCCCTGTCCGGTCCAGGCATGCTGCCAGCCAAGCCCACACCCTCCAGGTGGGAGGCTGGAAGATTTTTCTCTGGAACATGTGACCAGCTCAGGGGCAAAGATGTAAAGATGCTGCCATTAGGTTTCCCCATGAGTCAGCCCATGAGACCACCCAGTGGAGAAGCCCTGCTCAACAGACCCCCACCGTCACTGCAGGAACTCTCAGCCAGGGATCACCAGACCCTGGAGGGGACCCTAGAATAGGAGACAGTGAGGTGCAAGGCAAAAAAAAAAAAACAAAAAGACGAAAAACCTGGAGGAGACAAGTTATGCAGATGGAAAGAAACGGGACCATGAACCAGGAGCAGAATGCTGTTCAAAAAGGAACATTCAGAGAACAAAATAAAAGAGAAGAAGGAGGGGGGCGGAGGGAAGGGAAGGAGAAGAAGAAAGGGAAACAAAACATTATGAAAACATTGTAGAGGAAACTTAGAAAAATAAAAACTCAGTGGAAAGGTGGAGAGAGAAAGTCAAGGAATGCTCCCAGAAGGCAGAACAAAAGAGAAAGTGAAGGAAAGTAGGAGAGAAGAGATTTTTTTAAAAATTAGAAGACCCATCCAGGAGATCCAATACCAAGACAGCAAGCATCAGTGAGAAAACAGAGAAACAGCGAGAAAATTCATTAAAGAAACCACACAAGAAAAATTCTCTGGACTGAAGAACGCCAGTTTCCAGATTGAAAATGGCCCCCAGGTGCCCAGCACAATGGAGGGAAACAGATCTGCCCTGGAGCGCCCACAAACTTGGAAAGTCTTACAACCCTGGGTTCAAAGGAAAGATCTAAAACTTCAAAGCAAAAGGTAGATTACAGACCATGCCGGGGTCCGGGTTGGGGGGCGGCCAGGACCACCTCCAAGTTCAGTGATTCGCCAGGAGGACTCGGGACTCAGCATGGCGTCGTGCACCTGTGATTTATTAAAACAAAAGAATATGATGCAAAATCAGCCAAGGGAAGGGCGCCCAGGGTGAAGTCCAGGGGACACCAGGTGCAGGACTCCAGGAGTCCCTCCCAATGCCATCACACAGGATGTGCTTAATTCCTCCCCCAACGGGCTGTGACAACACGTGCGAAGTGTCATCCACCAGGGATGCTCATTAGAGACCCAGCACTCGGGGATTTTACCGGGGGCTGGTCGCGCAGGCACCCTCTGCCTGGCACTACCCAGATTCCAGACTCCCAGGAAGAACACGGGTGTTAGGCATGAACCGCACTGTCTGTACCAACAGCGCAGGCACAGAGAGCAGCTCCCATCAGTTCAGGGGACCCTGGGAGCCCTCCCCAAAGATCTCCCCATCAGGATAACAGCCAGACCTGCCATGTTAACTCTCTTCTGCACACGGGGCATCAGAACGACGTTGATTTTCTCAGCAGCAATGCCACGAACTAGAGATGATGAAGCAATTAAAAAAAAAAGAAAGAAAGAAAGAGGAGGAGGAGGAGTGAGGGATAAAGAGAAGGGAGGGAAGGAAGAAGATGAAAAGACGGACAGTCCCACTGTCTCTGCTCTGGCCAGGCCACCTCTTGCTTGTTCCAGGCACCACCCTTCTCACACATAAGCCCTTCCCTGGAAGAGCAGCCGGGAGCTGAGGGACCTGAGGGACCTGGAGACTAACACCCATTCTGGGCTCAGCCTGGGGACAGGAAAGGCGGGGAAGGCTGGTCAGTTTCTTGGAATATAGTGGAGACTGAACACACTGGGCAGTGAGTGGATGAATGAATAAACGAACTTGCATTTGTCTTAAGTCCTGCAGCTCATCAAGTCTCAGAAATTTCTGAACAAGTTGGTGATTTTGGTGGAAACAGAGAAGGAGAAGACCCTGCGGAAGGAATACGTTTTTGCTGACTCCAAAGTAAGTGACAATATACTTCTAAGAGGGGCCGAGAAGGCAGTGAGGGACGCACGTTTCCTGTGCTTTGCTACGTGCCCACAAGTTGGCTCCATCAGCTCGCTAAGTTCTCACAGCCAATTTCCCACCTGGGAAAGCTGAAGCCAGAGGGGTTAGGGGACATGTTCCAGGCCAGCTGGGATGTGAGCAGTCACTGCTCCATCTTCCCCCTCTGCTATGCCACCTGCCCCTGAGAGGGTGCATCCTTTATCCCCTGCATCTTATCCAGCCCTGAGCCCCATTGGGAGGCTTCCCCTTCGCTAGGCTGCACGCTGGAGCACCTCAGATTTGAATCTGAGTCCCAACCAGCACTCCCTCATCTCCACACTTTGCCCCACTCTGCAGAAGTTGGATGCATTGCCAGGATGGGCTCCTGGAGTAAGAGGTGGTGTGGGTAAGAGGTGGGAAGAACCCAGGGTCTGCAGGCATCAAGGTGGGGCCTGAGTAGAGCCATAGACAGGGTTCTCTGTGACCTGATCCCCCACCTCTGACGTGCTACCCAGGGGCCAGAACTCACAATCACCTCCTTCCTGTTTATCCTCTAGTGTACGGCTCCCTTGAGGCAGTGAAAATGGACCTCAGGGCACAAAGCTCCCACCACATCAGGTGTTGGCTGACCACGAAGCAAGGCACTGTGGGAGGCCAGTGGGAGGTCCGGGGGGTGTCCAGAGCTGGCTGTGAGGGTGGGAAGGACTGAGAGAAAGGATAGAGAAGGGACTGGGAGAAACGAGGATGCAGAGGAAGGCAGAGAGAAAGATCTCACTGGGCAGCATTCTGGGCACGTGGGCATAGGTCCAAAACCCAGTTCTGCCATTGCTGCAAGCTCAGAAGGATCGAGACACAGTGGTAAACTGAGACATTGAATTTTTTCTTTTCCTGAGGAAGATTAGCCCTGAGCTAACATCTGTGCCAGTCTTCCTCTATTTTGTATGTGGGTCACTACCACAGCATGGCCGATGCATGGTGTAGGTCTGCACCCGGGATCCAATCCTGCATACCGGGGCTGTGGAAGCAGAGCACATCAAACTTAACCACTAAGCCACAGGGCCAGCCCCAGGCACCGAATTTTAAGCCATCCCCAGCCAAGGGTAGGTTTCTACAAAGACAGCCATCATAACATCTTTGTAAGTTTGTTTCTTAGGAGACTTAGTGAGATTTGCCATTATTAGGTTGAATCATATGAAATTGCCATCCTTGTAGATCTGAAACACTCAAAAATTGGTCATTTCACCAGGGACAACCTAAAATTTTGTGCACGCTTGTTTAGTCAACCTGGCCTATTCGACTGTAAGCTAAGAGAGAGCTGCGTCTGCTTTGTGCCTGCCTCCTGTGTACCAGGCAAATAAAGGGAGGAATATTGAGGAGGTTCTGACAGCCTTCATGTGTCCTTTTCTTTTTAATCAGTTTCTTTAAATTTTCTTTCATTACATAGGTAATCTATTCTTATTGGTGAAAAAGTAACAAATAAGCAAAAAGTATAAAATACATCCGTATACCACTAGGGAAGCTGGGACTATACCCTTCCTGATTTTTTTTTTTTTTAATAAAAATGCAGTGATGCTCTTCATACTGTTTTGTCAACTGGCCTTTTGTACTTAACAATATATTTTGACCATCTATCCTTGTTGATAAAGTATTTCTGCACGAAAATTTTAAAACCCTATGGTATTCTAGTGTATAGATGGCCCATGATACAATTATGAATTCATCCCCTAAGATTGGACATTAAGGTTGTTTCTAATCTTTTCTGTACTGACACGTGCTGCAGTCCCCGTGATGTGGTTGGGTCTTTGTATGGTTCCTGGTTATTTTCTTAGAGTCAGGTCCTTGCAGAGGAATGGCTGAGTCAAAGAGAAGCCACCTTCTTAAGACTCCGGACACGTGTTTCCAGATTCCTCTCCTGGAAGTTCGTACTGATTTGCGCTGCTCTCAGTTTTCTTGAAGCTGACCAAGTCCTTTGAAAGTGTAATGGGCAGGGAGGCAGAAGCCTTTCTGAGTCTGTCTGCCCTTCCATCCCTAGAAGAGAGAAGGCTTCTGCCAGCTCCTACAGCAGATGAAGAACAAGCACTCGGAGCAGCCGGAGCCTGACATGATCACCATCTTCATCGGCACCTGGAACATGGGTAGGTCCACATCCCTGCCCTGCCGCCCGTCACCTCCCCTTGGGTTCTGCGTGGCTGCCTCAGCATCCTCTCTCCCCACCCACTGTCCCCAGCCCACCTGCACAGCCTCCTGTCTAGGGAATTCCGCACTGTCCCTGAGACCGAGCAGGAGAAACGAGCTCTGGGATTCTCATATCCCAAGAGCAGCTGAAGTGGGCCGCTTTGCATGTCTAAATTGGAAAATTTTAAGTAAAGAGTCTGGATAGCTAGGTGTAGGGGCTCCTGGACATCTGCCAGCCTCAGGCTGCTCGCCGGGCACCCCAGGCCTGGAATAAGGAACTCGCCCTGAGTGGGGCTGTCAGAATGAGACAGAGAGAGCGGATGGCCAATTAAAGTTGAATTTCATGTAAATAATAAATACTTTTTTAGTATAGGTATTTAGCTGGAAATAAATACGTACATACTAAATACAAATTATGCTAAATATATATGCTGTTATATATATGTATATACTAAAATACAAATATACTATACTGAATATAAATTATACTCAGTATTTAGTGTAACTGTTCAGCTAGAAATAACTACTGAATATATACCAAATATATACTGTACTAAATATGCCTACTATATATTTATATATTTTTATATACTACATGTAAGTTATACTAAGTAATTGTTGAGTGTAAGTATTCAGCTAGAAATAAAAAAATAAGTAGATACAGAATGCCCAGCAGCGTTGGGGAGGAGGGGGTGAGCAGCAGCCCATGGTGGAGGGGCAGGGGCTCACCTGGAGTGAAAGCACAGTACTGATTCCTGGCCAGTCAGCCGAGTGGAGGATGGGCCAGGCTCCCTGGAGGGCGGTCAGGAGATCTCCTTACCTGATTCCACCGGCCACCGGCCCTCCCCAGGCCTTCATGCCCAGATATTCCAGGGGCCACGGCGGCACTGAAGGAGGACTCTGGCCTGTGCCCTGGGGTCCTATGTCCCCATCTATCCCCTCCAGTGTTTCTAATTGGCCGCCTGATTTCATCACCTCTGGTGTTCACACACGTGGGCACATGGCCCCTTTTCCGATGTTTCCTCTGTGAGCCTGGAGGTCTTAGATTTGGCTGGGCCTGGTTAAGGCCGTCCTGTCGCAGCACTTCAGGAGGGGACCTTCACACAGAAGACAGTGTGGAAGGAGCTGACTATACTAGGTGGGGTGGGAGGGTTTCCCCAAAAGGAGGCCACCAGACCCCAACGCTTGTGCACCCAACATGAACCATAGAGGGGAACAGAACTCAGCAATGGTCAAGGCACTTCAGTTCTCGGCTTCTTGGTGCTTGTGAGCCAAGAAGGTTATGTCTTTGGGGAAAAATTTTACTCAACCTTCAAGGGCATTGCAAGGAGAAATAAATCTTTCATCAGTTCTTTATTGAGCTGCTTCAACTCATTTTTCAAAATGGCGGTGGAGGAGGGTCTCCAGACTCCCCACTTCTCTGGCTAATACCTGCACATCTCTCTGTTCTCGGCTAAGATTTCTCTTTTGCAAGGAAGCCAGTGTTGTCTCCCACTGTGGGCTAGAAGCTTCCATCTTAAACCTGTCAGCCTGCTGGGCTGTCTTGCCAGTGGAATATAAATTCCTCCAGAACTGTGTCTCAGTTCCCAGTGTCGCCCCAAGGCCTGGGGCAGTGTTTGACATCTCATGCAGCTAGTTCAAGGCACCACATGGAATCTTCGGGTGTTCCTGGTCTTTGAAACTTAACGTTATCTTTGAAAAGAAACTTAACTGACCTCTGACCCTATCTGACATCCTGGGTGATATTGGTACCCAGTTCTCCACCTAAAGTGTTTCGTTGGGTGGCCTGAATGGTTTTCAGTGACTATATGACCACCCCCTGACGCTGCCCCCCACCTCTGTTTTGAATTTGAATTTCAAAACTGATGTACGTTTGACTCACTTGGTGTTGGGTTTTGCTGTTGAAGGTAACGCCCCCCCTCCCAAGAAGATCACGTCCTGGTTTCTCTCCAAGGGGCAGGGGAAGACGCGGGATGACTCTGCTGACTACATCCCCCACGACATCTACGTGATCGGCACCCAGGAGGACCCCCTGGGAGAGAAGGAGTGGCTGGAGATCCTCAAACACTCCCTTCAGGAAATCACCAGCATGACTTTTAAAACAGTGAGCACCTGGCCGCGGCCCTGGGTGGGACTCTGGGGCAGTGAGCTCCGCCAGACCGGCTGGGAGCATCTCAGAGCAAGGGCACGCTCAGCCTATCGGCTTTCAACTTCCAAAGACGCCTGGGTGCTCAGTGGTGCCCCCCACCTTCTAGGGCTAGAGGAGGGCACATATACTCAGAAATTGATGGGGCCCATGGGCATTGCTGAAAGTCACTGGAGTGCTTTCTCTTCCCTGCCTGGGCTCATAGATCATCTTTCCTTCATTAAAATCTTGTCAGTCCTCACTCTCATCTTTAAGATGCTGTGTCTCATCTCTAGGGCATCATTAGGAGTCCCCCGAAGTTTTGGGATTACAGGCAGATACTCCACATCTGGAGGGTGAGGGCTGGGTGTGAATCACGTGCTCTGGGGTCAAGCACAGTGCCGTGGCCCAGGGTCACAATGTTGTCCTCCCTGCCAGATTGCCATCCACACCCTCTGGAACATCCGCATCGTGGTGCTGGCCAAGCCGGAGCACGAGAACCGGATCAGCCACATCTGCACAGACAACGTGAAGACGGGCATCGCCAACACGCTGGGTGAGTAGGGAGGGGGCCATGTTCTCCAAAGCTGCCTCGTGTGTCCATTCCATCTGGGCCAAGTGGGACTTCCGCGGGTTAAAAACTGAGAGTCTCAAGTCCTGGAATCCCCTCAGTCTTGGGCAAGCTGGGAGGGTTTGTCCCCCAGCCTTAATCACCTGGTCTACATCGGGACCCGGCTACAGGGGAAGCCCGACATTCCGTGTTTCCGAGAAGCTCCAGTGGTGTTGGTGCTGCTGGCCCTGAGTATCCGGGACCTAGAATAAGGGTCGGCCAACTTGCTGTAAAGAGCCAGATAGCAAATATTACAGGCTTAGCAGGCCGTCTGCAACTCCTCACCCCTGCAGCCCTCACACAGCAGCACCGGTAGACAGCGTGAGAATGAGTGGGCTTGGCTGTGTTCCGTGAAACCTTGCTTACAAGCACCAGCTGTGGGTTCCTTTTGGCCCACAGGCTGTAGGTTGCCCACCCCTGGTCTAGATCTGGACCCACTCGGGTGGGATCTGGAAACAGTGGTATCAGCTGTGAGCCAGGGGGGACAATCAGTGCTTCAGAGAACTGAAATAAGAGGGGAGGACCCATGAGCATGTGTGAACGTGTGTGTGTGTGTCGGTGAATGTGTAAGTCTGTGTGTGAGAGTGCATGTTTGGGAGTGTGTGAGCCTGTGCATGAGTGTGTGCATAGGTGTACGAATGTGGGCGTGCAAGTCTATGAGTGCACGTGGGCAGGTGCACCCACACAGGGGCCGTGGGTGGAGCTGAGGGCAAGGCCAGCGGTTTCTGCTGGTTGGAGTCAGGGACAGGACAGAGGCCCCGAGATAACAGGAAACAGAATAATTGCGGCAATCGAACATGAAAAGCTCAACTTTTCTGCTGACAAACCGCAAACTGCCCGTGTCCACACCCCCTTGTCCCTCCTTCCTTCCTGTCACAGTGGCTGCTCTGCTCTGAAGCTTACGCCCTTCTGCTGCCCAGGAACCTCCTTCTAGACTTTGTTCCATCTCTGCCAGGGCTGCCTGCCTCCTTCCCACTGGCCCCTTCCCAACAGCGTGTGATATTCTTGAACCTTCCATTAAGAGATGAACCCGCTCCCCAGCCAGACCTCGCCACCGGCTGCTGCCCCAGCTCTCTTCCATTGTGACTGAGCAACTCTGTACCCACCACCCCCGCCCCATCACCGTGCTAGGCTCTGGCTGGTTACCACAGCAGACAGGAGCCTGCTCTCGGGGACAGACAGGCAGCAGGATGGCTTTTGCGAGTGAGTGTGTTGGCAAAGGAGTGTGTGGTGTGTAGGGCACAGGGGTTCCAGGTACGTCTTGAGATGGGGGGTCGAGGGGCCTCTCTGAGAAGGGGCACTGGGACTTGAGTCTGAGGGGTAAGGAGGGGTCAGTGTGGGAAGACCATTCCACACAGCAGAAATGGTGAAGCAAAGGCCCTGAGGCCGCTGGGCTGCAGCTTCAGTGGGTGATGGGAGTAAGGCCAGAGAGGGAGGCAGGAGGCCTGGACAGAGTCTGAGCTTTATGGCCGATGGAGGACAGCTTGGAGGCGAGGAGTTCCCACGCACCGGCCCCTCCTTCACCTTCCCTGGTGCTGGCCTCTACCCCATTGCTCCCCC
The DNA here is from genome assembly GCF_021613505.1 of Equus quagga. Classification (NCBI taxonomy): domain Eukaryota; kingdom Metazoa; phylum Chordata; class Mammalia; order Perissodactyla; family Equidae; genus Equus; species Equus quagga. Next base: position 39,127,321 of record NC_060283.1, on the reverse strand, counting down.
AACATGGCTCCCAGCCATGGTCAGTGCAGGGCGGGAGCTCGGTGAAGGCTGGTTGACTGCTGGGACACTGATCTTAAAGAGCTAAGACCTCTTAGCATGTATACCCTGTACAAGGCCATGTGCTAAATGCTTTAAGAGTGTTACCTCATTTATGGGGCTGGCCCCGTGGCCGAGTGGTTAAGTTCATGCCCTCTGCTTCAGCGGCCCAGGGTTTCGCCGGTTCGGATCCTGGGCGAGGACATGGCACCGCTCATCAGGCCACGCTGAGGTGGCCTCCCACATGCCACAACTAGAAGGACACACAACTAGAATATACACCGATGTACTGGGGGGCTTTGGGGAGAGAAAGAAGGAAAAAATAAAAGATTGGCAACAGATGTTAGCTCAGGTGCCAATCTTTAAAAAAAAAAGAGTATTATCTCATTTAACACAAATGCTTGTGGGGGCAGGGACCATCATTCACCCCATTCATAGACAAGATACTGGAGGCCACCGTGATGTTCCCTGACCTGTCGGAGGCCCAGCGACAAGAAAGTGGTAGGCAGGGATTTAGATGCAGGCCATGCTGCAGGAGGGGGAGAAAGCCAAAAGGGGAGCCCTCCTGGGGGCGGGGAGCAGGGCTGTTGGTCATGCTCAGGGCAGTGGAGAGTGAGCGGGGACCACTGGCTGGGCTGCGGCTCCCCCCGGGTCCAAAGAGGCAGACCCTGGTGGTCTCCAAGGTCCTCTTGCTTAGGCCCTACCCAGTGCTGTCCAGCCAGACTGAGCGCGAGCCATCGAGGTCGTTGTCAATGTTGTGGTAGCCGCATTAAAAGGAAACAGGTGAAGTCGATTTTAATAATATACTTTATCAAACCTCATACATTAAAATATTATCATTTCAGTAGGTATTCAATATAAAAAACTTGGATATTGCACATTCAGTTTCTTACTGAGGCTTATAATTCCGACGAAACATTGACGGCCCATCTCGGTTTGGACCAGCCGCCTGTCACGTGCTCAGTATGTGGGGCTCATGGCTGCTGTGTTGGGCAGCGTTGGTTCTCAGACTTTGCCATGTGTCAGAACCCCTGACAGCAGGGGTTGGCAAACTCTTTTCTCTAAAAGGCCAGGTCATAAGGATTTTAGGCCTTGTGGCTCAGGCAGCCTCTGTCGCAACGACTCCACACTGTCTCTGGGCGTTGCTGTGTTCCTGTAAAATGTTATTTGCAGACTCTGAAATTTGAATTTCATCTTATTTTAACGTGTCACACAATATTCTTCTTTTGATTTTTTTTTGATTATTTTAAAAAGTAAAACCCATTTTTCGCTGGCAGGGGGCCAGCGTTTGCCCACCGCCGGCCTAGAGGACTTGTTACACACAGATTACGGGGCCCCACCCCCAGAATTTCTGAGTCAGCAGGTCCAGGGTGGGGCCTGAGAATTTGCACTTCTGACAAGTTCTCGGGTGACGCTGATGCTGCTGGTCCAGGGAACACACTTTGAGAACCCCTGGTTGGTAGGTTAAAACTCTACAGGAAAAAGAGTGAGGTCTCAGTGAGCGTTTTGGTCTCCCCAGGAACCTGGAGTTAGCTGGGTGGGAGGTCAGCCCACCCAGTCGCAGCCTCCCCTTCCTCCTGAATCTTCCTTCCAAGGCTTCTGGCTGCTTTTGGTTATCCTGCCTGCTTGGCAGGTGGGTAACTGATTGCCCCCTTAGAGAGAGATGCTGGGATGGTCACCCCAGCAGCCCCCTCCCTCAGCCCCACGGAGAGCCCCGAGGCTGCTGGCGGTTCACCCCATTTTCTCGTTGTCCTGGAGGAATCTCAGCCCCGACTCCCTGTCACCTGTTGCATCTCCCACCCCAAGGGAACCTGTTCTCCTTTATTCCTTCTCCACTTCCCCGCACCTGCTTCTCTCCTTCTTTATTAAAACGGTTCCTTCATCTTCATCTCCTGCCCTGTGGCAAGGTTGCCTGTTTGTTACTTTGACTTCTTCCTTCTCCCTCCCTCTTTAGGGAACAAGGGAGCTGTGGGGGTGTCGTTCATGTTCAACGGGACCTCTTTGGGATTTGTCAACAGCCACTTGACTTCTGGCAGCGAAAAGAAACTCAGGTAAGGGCACTCCTCCCCCAAGAACCTATATTGGGGTCATTTGCCCAGGTGGACCTCACCCCCCTCAATACCATAAGGACTGCCCAGCCCTAGGCTGGGACCCGGTCCTGTTGGCCTCTAAGGGCTTTTTCCATGGTCTCATTAAAGGCAGCTTTAGCACAAGAGTGACCTTCCGTGTGGATAAAGCCTGCGTGATGGACAGACAGACATTTCCTGTGTCATTAACCTAGTAGACACCCAATACCCCTCCATTTCTCCAGGGGAAAATCTCATCTGGGGGAGCTTACAGATCAAAGCCCATTTTGCCTCTGGGTGGCCCAGTCATGAAGACAGCCATCTAGAAGATTCCTGATTCCGAAGTCCTGCTGAGCAGATGCTCCCAGGGCCCCTGCCCTGTGTTCCCAGTTCAGCCCAAAAGGCCCTTTTGCATCTCAGCCATGCCCCACCAGCACGTAAGGGTGGATTGCTGTGGCAGGGGCTGGAGATTGAGGTCTCAGTCCCGCCCACTCCCCAGCACCCATGGTGGAGTAGGGAACCAACAACCCCATGCTAAATGGCCGCTTTTTCATTTAATCAGGCGAAACCAAAACTATATGAACATTCTCCGGTTTCTGGCTCTGGGAGACAAGAAACTGAGTCCCTTTAACATCACTCACCGCTTCACCCACCTCTTCTGGCTCGGGGACCTCAACTACCGTGTGGAGCTGCCCACCTGGGTAAGGAGGTGCCCGCGTGGGGCTGGGGTTGCCTGCCTGGGGCTGGGGCTGTGGCTGCACCCCGAGTGAGGAGCTCTCTGCCCAGGGCTGGGCTGCACACAGAGGCTCCCTTGAGTCCACTCAGAGCAGAGGGTCGTGGACCCCCACAGACCGAGCTGGGCCAAGGCAGCTACTCCCTGTCTGGGACTCGATGCTGTTTCCATTATGGAGTCTTTCTGTATGATTCACCTCTGCTCACACCTAGATTCCACATAACTGTCCTGGCTGCCCCTCACCACCACCTGCCACTCTGGTCCTCCAGCTGGCTGGTCTCAAATCCCCAAGGCAGGTGAATCTGAGGAGACCAGCTCAGTTTTCTCCCCAAATCACAGGTCACCTGCCAGCCTAAGGAAGACATTCCTTAAGTTGGATGCCCAGCCCGGTCCCGTGAGCAGTGATCAGAGACCTTGTTCACTCAGGGAGGGTGAAGGCTTTCCCAGGAAGGGGGGGGTGGGTGGGCATGGCTGCCGGACGTGTCTTGAATCAGACATGGTTGTTTTTTGGTGCTTCTAAAAGATGGGACAGGGCCCGGGCATGGGAGCAGAACCGTGCCTGTCTGCCCAGAGGCCTTGGTTAATAGCCCGTTGCATTGCTGTCTCACAGAGATGTGGAACACTTTTGCACTGCCGTCCTGTGAGGGTGGAGGGAAGGTCGGCAGAAACTGAACTGACCTTACAGCAGAGGGAGAGCCTGGAGCACAGACAGGCTAGGAAAATGGCCTTGGGTCAGTTACAGATCTCCAGTGGTTGGGATTGAGCCTGGACCTTCTGACTCCACTTCCCAGATGTTTTCCCAGCCACCCCACACCCCTCAGCCGCCTCTGGGCCTCGCGGCTCTGCAGAGACTGAGGAGGAGTGTAGGGGCCGTTTGTGCCCTTTGATCCTCCCCGACCACTCCGTCCCTCCCAAGATGCTCCTCAGGCAGCTTTCCTTCTCGCCCTCCTGACTGAGTGGGAAGATGGGAGCGAGGTGGACAGGGACCCCCCCACCCCCACCCCTTCACAGCCTAAGGGGCTGTCACAGCCATTCACTCACCAGAAGCTCAGCCAAGTGTATTCGCCAGAGCAGAGGTAACACAAGCCAAGGGAGAGAGGACGGCTGGATTCCAAGGCCAGCACGTCCCATTGGTGTCACACCGACTCTCGGGGTCCGAGCCCAGATCAGGGAGGCCTAATGTTCACAGATCTGAGGGCTGGGGTTCCAGATCCTTTCATGACCTTCCAACAGGCTTGCAGTTCCCACAGAGAGAACAAGAAAGAGCAGGAGACATGCCTACCTATCTAATGAAGTGTTAATAAAAATGATATTAAAAGACAGTCTGGAACAAAAAAACAGCCCACTAATTGGGAAAAAATGTTCACAAGTTATTTATCTGACAAAGGGTTAATCTCCATAATATACAAAGAACTCACACAACTCAACAATAAAAAAATCAAACAACCCAATTACAAAATGGGCAGGGGACATGAACAGACATTTCTCCGAAGAAGATATATGGATGGCCAATAGACACATGAAAAGATGCTCATCATCACTAATCATCAGGGAAATGCAAATCAAAACTACACTAAGATATCACCTTACACCTGTTAGAATGGCAAAAATATCCAAAACCAAGAGTGACAAATGTTGGAGAGGCTGTGGAGCAAAAGGAACCCTCATACACTGTTGGTGGGAATGCAAACTGGTGTAGCCACTATGGAAAACAGTATGGAGATTCCTCAAAAAGTTAAGAATAGGGGCTGGCCCCGTGGCCGAGTGGTTAAGTTCGCGCGCTCTGCTGCAGGCGGCCCAGTGTTTCGTTGGTTCGAATCCTGGGCGCGGACATGGCACTGCTCATCAGACCACGCTGAGGCAGCGTCCCACATGCCACAACTGGAAGAACCCACAACGAAGAATACACAACTATGTACCGGGGGGCTTTGGGAAGAAAAAGGAAAAAATAAAATCTTTAAAAAAAAAAAAAAAAAAAAAGTTAAGAATAGAAATACCTTATGACCCAGCCATCCCACTACTGGGTATCTAGCCTAAGAACCTGAAATCAGCAATTCCAAGAGTCCCATGCACCCCTGTGTTCATCGCAGCATTATTCACAATAACCAAGACGTGGAACCAACCTAAGTGCCCATCAACTGATGACTGGATAAAGAAGATATGGTATATATATACAATGGAATACTACTCAGCCATAAAAAAGGACGAAGTCGTCCCATTCACAACAACATGGACAGACCTTGAGGGTATTATGTTGAGTGAAATAAGCCAGACAGAGAAAGACGAACTCTGTATGACTCCACTCACAGGTAGTAGTTAACATATGGACAAAGAGAACTGATCGGTGGTTGCCAGGGGAAAGGGGGGTGGGGGGAGGGCACTAGGGGTGAAGTGGTGTACCTACAACATGACTAATAATGATGTACAACTGTAATTTCACAAGGATGTTAACTTTCATAACCTTAATAAGAAAAAAAAAAAAAGACCGTCTGGAAAAATAAAATGTCCCTCTGCAAATTTGGAACAGCCAGGAACTTATGTTATCAGGTTGATATTTGACCACTCTCGCTGGATTTCCTGTATAAAACGGTTGAGTGCTAAGAAGCACGGGGACCAGGGTCTGGGGCAGCGTTGGGGGGCTCTGGGCCCTGGCACGGCGGGCAGACGGGTGGCGGCGCCTCCTTGTTACGCTGGCGGGAGGGGGCGTCTCACCGGCAGGCTGGCCCTGTCCTTGCTCCAGGAGGCAGAGACCATCATCCAGAAGATCAGGCAGCAGCAGTACGCGGACCTCCTGTCCCACGACCAGCTGCTCATGGAGAGGAAGGAGCAGAAGGTTTTCCTGCACTTTGGTAAGAGCCCGACCCCTTCTCCCCGGCCCTCGCCAGCCCTTGTCCTGTCCCCGTTTCCCCAAATATCCTGATGGGGGAACGACCATGCCTGGAGAAGAAGGAAACTTGACCGGATGTGAAATGGGGGGCGTCAAAACCAAAACAACGTTTCTGTCTGGTTTCAGAGGAGGAAGAAATCACGTTCGCACCCACCTACCGCTTTGAAAGACTGACTCGAGACAAGTACGCCTACACTAAGCAGAAAGCCACTGGGGTGAGTCCTCATAGACGCCTCCCCTGCCCTCCACCTCCACCCCCTGCCCATCTCACCCTCTTGTGTCTGTTCCCACAAAGATGAGCAGAAAATGAAGAGCGTCCTTGTCCACTAGGCAATAAAAAAAGACAGAAAAAAATAGAAATCCCATGTTGATGTGTGTCACGGAGCAAAACCCTCCCCTAAGGAGAGACTGGGCAACCAGACTCAACCTTCTGTCCAGATATTCTAAGATTCTGAGAGGATTTAAAGTGTTATTTCCTTAACTGGGTTCTGGAGCTCTTTTTTTTTTTTAAGTCCTGTGATCAAATATACCTGCTAATCTGCTGAGGGAATCATCATTAAGCAAGCTTCACTGCAGGACTTATCAGGGCCTTTATGGGTTTATGCGCATTGTGGTTCTCCATGAGGAATTTGTGTGCCAAACACGGTTGGTCATGGAATACCAATTAATAGCTTATGAAGCTAATTGTGTTCCAAAGAATGGTGTTTGGGGAAAGCTGCAATAAAGCATTCATTTATTCCTATTCAACCAGTATTTACTGATGACCTATTGTGGGCTGGGCACTCCCCTGGGTGGTGGGAGATCAGATGAGTGCGATGTCTGCCCCCAAGGAGTTGATAATAGGAAACACAAGCCAAATATGCAACTAACTATGACCAGAAGGAATATACTGATGCCAAATGCAGTGAGGAGCCGTCAGAAGAGGGAATGACCGTTTATGGCAGGGAAGGATTGGGGGGTCTTCTTAAAGAAGGGCCATTTGTGGTACCTCAAAGGACATCTTGGATTTTGACAAATAGACATGACGTGGGGTTGGGGGGCTGATCTATTTAAGATGGAAAAAATTGCCAGAGCAGATGCCGAGGCAGGAATTTCTGGTGTCCGTCGCCTCCCAGGGCCCAACCCAGGGAAGCCAGCCCATGGTGGGGCCCTGAGGGTTAGAGGTGCTGGAGCGGCGAGTCCTCCGGGGCCACTGGAGGCCTAGGGAAATGGAGAGCAGTGCAAAAGCTGTCGGAGAGAGTTCAGGGCATTACCTGGCCTCGGGCGCAAGTGGGGAACTGGAAGTGGGAGAGAAAGACCAAGTGCTGGGGAGATGCCAGAAGACAGCAGGAGGTAAAGAGAAGAAACCGAAAAGCTGAGAGGAGGAGAAAAGATGTGGCTGCTGCCATGAACCAGGCTGAGACCCCCAGGGCAGGACACCGTCTCAAGAGCTGTCCGCTGGCTCCTGTGTCAGTGGGGTCACCTGGTTTAAAGGCACTGTCAGGGCAGGTCCATGGGGACACGTTTGGGGGAGGCGAGGGGATGGTCCCATTTGACTTGAGTATAAGGAGGAACAGACTGGTGCCTGCAGTGGGAGAAAGGGAGGTCCTGGGTGCCAGGTTAGGCGTTTAAAGCTATTTGATGGGCAACAGGGTTACTGAAACCAAAGTGGGTTCCCTCCTGGCGAGTTAAACCAGACCCTCCACCAAGAAGCAGTTGTCTCACAAAGTAAAGTATATTTGCGGCAAATAGGAGACCATGAGGAGTCATTTCCAAAGTCCTGGTGTCCCCAAACAAAGGGAAGCAGGGAACTTTATTTGGGATGGGGAATGAATATTCAAAAGGGAGAGGTGGGTATTCGCTTACGCAGGCTCAGTTGGGAAACACGCTTCCACATACACCGCAGGTTATGGGAATAAGGCCTAAGCTACTCCTGGAGAAATCTTAGCATTTCAAATAAGGCAAAGCTCATGGTGAGGCTTGGTCTGGTTCAGGGAGGTTGGTGATTGCATCTCCTTAACATAACAGCAGGAAAAAGAAGAATTTGGGAAAAGTTAAAATATCGAAACTCACCCTTGAGTTCCTTGGGGTCACTAGCCCGTGACAACAGGAGGCACTGAAAGTTCTAAAGTCACAGTGATACGTAGAGAAGACTGGTCTGCCCTGTTGTAAAGATGAGAATGATTCAGGGGACCAAGGAGGAGGCCGGTGTGGTGGTTCCAACTGAGAAATGACTAGGGCCCGGACCGGGAAAAATAATGAAAGTGAAAGAAAAAGAGAAAATCAGGATATGTTGGTAGACATGTTTGACACTGATAAAAACTGGAAAGTCAGAAGCAGAGCTGTCTTGGAGGAGAAAATAGAGCTTGTTTTCAGACTTATGTAACATTCGTGGAAAATCTCAGAGAAAACATCCAGAAAACAGTTGAACATACTAGCTTGATGCTCAAGAGAGATGCCAGGGCTGGGTCATAGATTTGGGAGCTGTCTGAACAGAGAAGATAGGGGTAGATGAGTTGTCAAGGCATGGAAGATGAGAAGGGAAGAGCTATGGACAGATGTGGGGACCATCTACCTTCAGAGATGAGAGGAAGAAGCAGAGACAACACAGGAGACAGAAAAAGAGTGCTCAGGTTGGTGGCAGGAGGACCAACCAGGCAGCTCAGTATCACAGAAGCCGGGCAGCGTGAGCGACCTTCAGGAATCAGTAGTCACCAGTATGGAATGTGAATCAAGGAGAACGTGGGCCATTCCTGTGAACCCTGCATAAGGGGCTGGACTTGTGCTCCAGAGGTTAAAGGTGCATTTGAAAAGAACAGTTTGCACAGAGTCTTGGAGGTGAAATCCAGACTTCAAGAGGATAGGGCGGCTCCTTACCAAGGGTGTGGATGGATCACTGGTGGAGCTTTGCAGAATACAGATGTGCAGGCCTCATCCCCAGGGGCTCTGAGAGGGTAGATCTGAGGTGGGGCCCCGCTTTCTGTCTCTTTGTGAAGCTCCACCGGTAACTCTCAGGGGCAGTGATGCCGAGAACTGCAGTGTTAAGAAGTAACAGTTTGGCAGCATTTGTGAAACTAAACATGCATCTACCCTATGATTCAGCAATTCCGCTTTGCTGAATACCCAAGAGAGATGAGTACATTTGTTCACCAAAAGACAGGTACAAGAATGTTTATAGCAGCTTTGTTCACAGTGTCCAACACTGAGAATAACCCTACTTCCATCAACAGTAGAATAGATAAATGTGGTGTATACATACAGGGGAAGGCAACCACAGCAATAAAATGAAAGAACTCCTACAAGCAACAACACGGGTGAAAGAAGCCAGACAGGAAAGAATATATACTCAATGAGTCCATTTACAAGTTCAAGAGGAGGCAAAGTTAATCAGTGGAGACATTGGTCACAATACTGTTCACCTCTGGGAGGTGGTGGTCTTGACAAGGAAAGGACATGAGGGAAGCTTTGGAATGATGGAAATTTTCTCTGTCTTGATCTGGGTAGTGGTTAAATGGGTGTATACAAATGTAAAAATTCCTCCAGCTATACTCTTAAGATTTGTACACTTTACTGTATTCAAGTTGTACCTCAAGTTAAAAAACAAAGTAGATGGGTGGTTCAGAAGTAGAGGCAGTGAAAATAGAATATTCTTGAAAGAAAATTGCTGAAAAGAAGACAAAAGTAGTTGAGGGAGATGGCAGGGGTGGGCTCTTTTAGGATGAGTACCTTTATGTTGATAGGCAGAGGAGAAAGAGTTAGAACTGAAGGGGATAAGGATATTGATTAAGGAGGGTTATTATCATTGCCAGTTTGCCATGTCTATCACTCCCAGTGGACATCCTGCTCAGCAGTGTAGCCTGGAGAGGGCTCGTTGTAGTCCATATTGTTTGAATGGTTGGATGGCTAGATGGATGTGTGGATGGATGGATGGATGGATGTGTGCATGTGTATGTGGATGGATGGATGCATGCATGCATGTGTGAGTGGGTATGTGGATGGATGGGTGGATGGATGGATAAGTAGATGGCTGGATGGATGTGTGAATGAGTGGATAGATAAATGGATGGACAGGTGGATGGATGGGTTGGTGGATGAATAAGAGGATGGGTGGAGGGATGGATAAGTATATAAGTGGATGGATGTGTGAATAGGTAGATAGGAGAGTGGCTGGAATGTGTTATTAAAGGAAGTAGCTGGAAAAGATAAGCACAGACTGGGTTGAAAAATACAGGTAGTGGGGTTCTTCTGAGTCAGAAAAAAAGTAAGAGAATGTAAAAATACAAGAGATTCTGAAATAATGAGGAGGACAGGTAAGGGAGCACAGCCAGGTGAATCAATCTTATTCTACAACATGAGTCCAGGGCATCTGAATGTACGGGGCGTGGCAGTGGAGTTGGAACTTGAGGCAAGTGGCAAGGGTTTAAAGTCACCTATGGGGAAATTCTTTATAGAACCAACAGCAGATGAATTCAAGGATTACAGAGGCCACGAGTTAGTCTTTGCTTTTACTGACATGTATGAAAAATAGCAGGCATTTGACAAAGCTTGTGGCTCTGTTTGCAGATGAAGTACAACTTGCCTTCCTGGTGTGACCGGGTCCTCTGGAAGTCCTACCCCCTGGTGCACGTGGTGTGTCAGTCCTATGGTGAGTGGCAAGGTGGGAGGTTCGACTGCTCTAAACTGAAGGGCTCCAGTCCGTCCGTCCGTGAAATGGGAGAACTCCCTGCAACCCTGGTCAGGTGACCTGAGAGAACTGATGCACCCTCCCCCATCGTGGGCTGCAACATAATAAATATCCCCTGGTTTGGGAAACATTTGAATTAGGGAATACCCTTTTTTTTTTTTTTGAAAGATTGGCACCTGTGCTAACATCTGTTGCCAATCCTCTTTTTCTTCTTCTTCTTCTTCTCCCCAAAGCCCCCCAGTACCTAGGTGTATATTCTAGTTGTAGGTCCTTCTGGTTGTTCTGTGTGGGAGGCCGTCTCAGCATGGCCTGATGAGCGGTGCCATGTCCACGCCCAGGATCCGAACTGGCAAAACCGTGGACCGCCAAAGCAGAGCGCTCAAATTTAATCACTCAGCCACCGGGCCGGCCCCTATGGGACACTGTTTAAAAGAAATCCCAGTTTTCTTTTGAAAAGAACATATTAAGTTTGAACCATACGAAAGTGGTATTTTTGTAGGTCAAAAAGAGTCAAATATAGGACATTCATATGCTTCAACCTTATACGTATCGTTAAGGTTACACACACGTATTTGGGGAGATTTAAAGATAAATTGATGAAAAGGGCAGAATATGCAATATTAAAATAAATAATTATGGAAAAGTTATCAAAACAAATAATTGTTGACCCCAGAAATTTAAGATGTGCTGAAGGAATTCTTAATTGCTCCAGGGACTTCTTCTAAAGCTGCTTGTCAGTTTCCATTATCTGGAACCGCTCCGCTCTGTGTCCTTAAAAATTCACAGAGCAGAATTGCTTTGAACATTTGACTCAGAACTGTGTTATTATTTTTAAAACATTGCAAATTCCCAGACTGACATCCAAAGGAGGGCCATCCTTGTCGCCGGCGTGCACCTCATGTACCAAGTCACAGGCCAGGGTCCTGTAATGGGCTGCTCAGGACCCCAGGCCTATCCCACAGTGGCCCTCCAGCCCTGTCCAAACCCCCCAGGGAAGGGGGGCTTACTCTGTCCAGTGGCCACCTTTGTGATTCCCACCCTCTCTCTGGGGGGCCAACAAATTCCCACATTTAACTCCAGCCCCGTAAAGTTGAGCTGATTCCCATTTTCTTCTGTGCGTGCTTCCTCCTGTCCAGAAGGGACCCAAGCAACTCCTCTGGGATAGTTTAAGACAGGCACCCTGCACTCCCCTCGCTCCTAAGCTGTGTCTCCCAGAAGCGACTTCACTAGACAAACTTCACACACCTTAGATGTGCGGAAAAGCAACCCACCCCACAGCCACATCCAAGGAATTTTTCCACCTGCAAAACCCGCAGAGGCCCATATCCCACCCTCGGCCCGCAGCCTCCGAGCCTGTGTACTCCCTTCTCACCCCTCTCCACACCGGAGCTCTCCAGGCCCCTGACCCCTCCCGGGCCTGGACGCCGCGGTCAGCCACGCCAGTCCTCTCTCAGCAGTGGCTGTTTCTCACATCCTGCAACTCCATGAGTCCTGCCAGTTCTCCTCTCTAGGAAGACTGAACTGTCTGCCTCCTCCAGCCGGCCTCTGCAGAGCTTCAGGAGAAAGTGCTGGCTTATGGCATTACCGCTTTTTAAACCTAAATGTGGCGTTCAAAATGGCTCCATAATGGAAGGTTTTAGGAAAAAGGAGGGAGATTGTTCTGGAAGTAGCGGTGAGGAGCAAGGAGGACACGCCTTCCCCTGCTCTGGGCCCACGTATGAGGGAGGGAGAGGAAACTAGAGCTCACTTAGAGCTGCAGAGTCTTCCAGAAGGGCCAGGCTTGGAACGTGAAGGGCAAGTTGAACATAAAGGGAATGTTGCTAATAATGTTTCACTGAGTGACAGAGGCCACAGTAGAAGTGTTTAACGAGTCGGGAAAGGGTGTAGAGACAAGGAACTGGGAAAGAACAGGGAATGGATGTCTAGAGCTCAGGAAATGGGGGGTCCCATGGGGGCCTGGGTCTTCCTATGGTGATTGACAAAAACAGGATGTGTCTGTTATTTATTGCTGCGTAACCAACTACCCTAAGACTTGGTGGCTTCCAACAAGAACCATTTATTTGCTCATGATTCTCTGGGCTGAACTTGGGCAGCTCATCTCTGTTTGGGGTTGGCTGGGCACACGCAGGCCGGAGTCCACTCGCATCCAGGGTTGGCTGGCTTTGGGGAGGGGCCATGAGCTGCTGTCATCCAGCAGCCCAGTCCAGGCTTCTTCCTGGTCCCCAAGGTTCCCAGCTGCAAGTCCCGGATGTAGAAGTGCTTTTTTTTTTTTTTTAAGTCTCTGCTTGCCTCACATTTGCTAATGTTCTTTTGGCCAAAGGATGTTCCATGGCCAAGCCCAGACTCCCTGGGAGAGGGGGGATGCACAGGGTGTGGTTACAGGGAGGTGACCCAGGTGACAGTCACCTCCGAGGTCTCAGGGCCCAGTTAGTACAGGACTATTGCTATTACATGCAATACGTATCTAAAATGTTTTGAGAGTTGTTTTTTTTTTAAATTGCTTGTCAACCCTGTCACTTCTCGCTGGAAGACGCCCCCTTCCATCGCCACCACATGCTTCCAGCCCCGTTCCCCTCCTTCCATCCTCTCCTGCTCCACGCAGCACTGGACCCTCTCTGGCTCCTTCCTGCCCATGTCCAAGTGTGTTTTAGGCTGCTGTCCCTCCCACCTCTCCCCTCCTGTCTCAGAGAAGGGGAGCCCTCCTCCCTTCCTGGCTCACCTTGTCACCTGGGCCCTTAGTCCCTCCCTCTCCCCGAGTCCCGCTATCCCACTTTCTTCCTTCTTCTCGCTCTGTCCTTTCCATCTCATTGTTGTCTTCTCTTTCATTGTTTCCATTTGTCTTTCTGACGGTCGTTAGTGAGTGAGCCTTTTTTTCCCACTTATTAGCCATTATGAATTTTCTGCCATATCCGTTGGTTGATTGAGAGGTGGCATGTTGATCTTTTTCTTGCCGATTTGTAAAAGCTTTATCGAAAAGGATATAAATCTGTTTCATGGCCTTCTCGGTCTCCTGTGCCGTTTCTCCTTTGCCCGTTAATGTCTGGTGTATCCTGGAGTTTCATCTTTGTCTCTTTTCATCCTTCGTGTCTTCCCTCTGGAGCCCAGACATCCTCACGGCTTCCGCTTCCACCTAAACTCATGACTCCAATTCTAAAGATAAGTCTCCATCCTTGTGTACCCAGCCGGACATCTGCCCCTGGCTGTATCAAAGGCACTTAGAACTCAGTATTTCTAGAACTTGCTCTCTCTTAGCCCCTTCATATATGCTCTGCTGCCTTCCCTTCTCATCCAGGCTGTAAGCTCCTTAAGAGTGTTGTCTACACTCAGTGTCTAGACATCATCACCTTCCACTCCTCCTGCCCCTGCAAGGCATTGTGGGATAGAGGAAGGTGCCATTTCTCTCACTGATGGGTTCAGTAACCTTAAATTCCCACCCCACTCTGGACTGTGGGCTCCTCGTCAATAAAATAAAGTGCTTAGACCAGAAAAATCTCCATGGTTCACACGCCACGATCTATTTAAAAACTCACAAGTCTTAGGAAAAACTGGCACAAGCATATTTTAGTCACAGAAGAGACAACGTCATACACTTTTACTGAGCCTCTTGAGCGTGGTTGTGGAAGGCCAACTGGACGACAGGTGCAAAACCGTGAAACTTTCCCTAAGTGTAAGTTGGGTTTGCCATCCTTGGCTTGACCAGAAGAGTTTCCCCTTCCTTAATCAGAAATGCCTTCCCTCCCCTGCAGGCAGCACCAGCGACATCATGACGAGTGACCACAGCCCTGTTTTTGCCACATTTGAGGCAGGAGTCACCTCCCAGTTTGTTTCCAAGAATGGTAAGTCGTGGGTGGTGTCCATCCCTCTGTTCTCCACAAAGATGGGAGGCTTTGGGCACTCATCTTCTGGTTACAGTGGTCAGTCCTCTGTGTTAGAGGAAGGCTCATCCTTCCAGACAAGTCCTCAGTCCGTCGGTCGGGTCTCTTCACATCCAAACCACATCACGGTTTCAGTCCAGAGCATTTTCTTGCTCTCTCTGGCAAATATGACAGCTTGTTAAGCCTTGGTTTTCATACAGTCTTTAAAGTTGGGTAAATAAATGTTTTCCAAGGTGTAGTGTGTCTGCCACCAAAGATGATTCTGGGTAGGCCATGGATAAACATTTATTAGTAATGCATTTATTTTAATATGTTTTAAATTTGTCTCAGCTGTGTAAGGCAAGCAACACTGGTTTCCCATTTAGTCTTATGATATACTTTCTTATTTAAATGCATTTATTTAAGTTCCAAAACAGAGTCTATTTAAAGAAAATATTAAGTCAATGTTAGTGCAGGTGCGTGGTAGGCGGAAATGGTAAAAATTGTGAAGATGGGCTGTGGAGGACTGAGTTTGGGGAAATGCTAGAGTAAATAATACTTAGATTTGCAGGTAATTTTTCAAATAATCCTGCTCAGCCCTGGTCGCCGGGCCACCCTCATCCCGTCACGGGCCAGGTGTTCTCTGTGGCATGTCCAGCCCTGGGTCTGGGTGACTGGGCAGCCGTGTTGTCACCTTCTTTGCTCACTCCCCACTTCTGTGGTCGGCAGATAGTCCAGGCTCATTTTCGAAGGCTAAGTGGTTCCAACCTGTATTGGTTGGGAAAGTCTTTATCACTCTACGTCCTTTGCACACATGGGACGTGGTGAGGCTGAGACAGTCTTCCTGGACTCTCTTCTCCATGCTGTTGGGTCTAATGTCTGCAGCCCCAGCAGTGTGTCCTCAGCTCTCCGTGAAAGCTTTGACCCACCATCTTTTCTCCTTCCTAGCTCTAGCCACTGTGCCTTTCCAGAACCTTCCACTTCCTTTTTGGCTCCCACCTATCTCTCCTTTCCTCTGAGTTCCTGCAGCATTGATGGGATAGCCCATGCTGTCCCACTTTCGATGAAGACCATCACAGCACCCTCAGTGTTGCTTAGCTTCCTTCCCTTCCATTGGAAGTCAGCACAGAGTGCATGCTCACAGATACCAATTACCTGGGTTGAACGTTGATTTAATGTCTCCCTGAGCAGAGCCTGGCCTAGGTGCTGTGAGGTTTGAAAAAAGAAAGGAAAGAGAAGTGAAATAAGCCAAGCAGATGAGGACGAGTACTTAGGATATCTCTTGTGTGTGGAATCTTAAAAAAAACAAAAGCTGATTTCATAGAAATAGAATAGAATGGTGGGGGAATGAGGAGATGTACGTCGAAGTGGACAAGCTTTCAGTTACAGGATGAATAAGTTCTGAGGATCCGATATCAGCATGGTGATTACAGGTAATAATACGGTATTGTATACTTGAAATTTGCTGAGAGTAGTTCTTAAACCTTCTCACCATACACTTAAGAAAGTCAACCATGTGAGGTGGCAGATGTGTTAATTATCTTGATATTGGTAGTCATTCCACACTGTATATATTTATCAAATCATCACATTGTACACTAATTATATTTGTCCATTATTCCTCAGTAAAGCTGGAGGGGAAAAAAAAAGGAAAGAAGGAAGGATGGGGGGGGTAGAGGAAGGGAATGTCCATCCTTGCTCTGAAGTGGCTCAGAATTTCTATGGAAGGACAACACTTGTTCAAAGTCAGCCTGAGGACGCTTGTAAGAGCGTCATCTAAATGAATAGCGTTACAGGCAAGTTAACTGAGCGTGAATGAGAGTGAGGAGTGGAGGTAACTATGTCTGGGAAGGAAGAGCGGGTGTCCCTCCCTACCTGAACTCAGAAACGGAACAGACTTGGGTACCGAGCGGCTGAGCCATCACACGAGCTCTCTGTGCCGGAACAAACAGGGAGACCGAGGTAGTGAGGTCAAGGGCGTTCACGCTGCTTTAGTAGCAAAGCTGAGGGCAGGGCTCTTGACTCCTTGCTCCTCCGGCTCTGCTCTGCACCAGCTTGTGATTCGTCAGAGGCTCTTCCTTCGTCGAGGGGCTCACTGTGGGTGGTGGGATGTCAGGGAAAGTTCCCCCCCCTGGACTGTCACCTTCCCTGGACCCTCAGGAGGAGCTCGGTGCTGGGGGGCTGGTTTGCAACGCTCCATCTCCAGGCACGTTGTGGGACCGAATCTCTGTTCTCACCCATTCCAGGCCCCGGGACTGCCGACAGCCAAGGGCAGATCGAGTTTCTCCGATGCTACGCCACGCTGAAGACCAAGTCGCAGACCAAATTCTACCTAGAGTTCCACTCGAGCTGCTTGGAGAGTGAGTGGCTGGCTGTGGAACTGCCTTTAGGTTGGGGCAGGCACATCTTCTCATAAATGCTTTTTCGTTGATGGCTTTGCCCATTTCTCTCTCTGGGAAGGACTCAATGGATGGGCCACAAGGGGGGTCAGAGACGTGGGTGGAGAGGACAGGGGACAGCCAGTTCCTGTGGGGGGTCCCCCAGTAGCCTGCAGTGCTGCTGCTCTAGCCAAGGGACAGGACAGTCACTGATGCAGCGCCCCTCAGCTCCTTCTAGGCGACTGGACAGCTGGATGCTCTCCCTGCCCCCAAGGCCGAGTGGAGGCCCATGCCGGGGCCTGAGCAGCTTCCGGCAGCCGTCCCTTCTTCCCAAGGCTCTCTTCTCTTTCTTTCATCCCAGGCATCTTTCCCAGCTGATCTGGAGCATCCGAAAGCAGGCTAGAGATGATGGCTTCTCTCGGCCAGCAACAGTTAGCACAAACTCAGAAACACCTTTTCTGGGTGACATTTCTAGGCATATTGTCTAAAGCTGTTACACGGTGAGAAGATCCGTGTGGTTTCTAGCTCCGCTGAGGTGGTCTGGATACTGAGGGTACGGGGTGCAGAATCAACCCCACGAGACGAGGCATTTTGTGGCGGGATGATGGATGCTTCCAGAAATCAGGAAGAGGCATGCCACCAACTCAACCCTGGGCTCAGTCCTGGTGGCAGACCCGCCTTCTCCGTGAAGTCCCTAGGTCCCAGTTCACCCAGCAGGGGCACAGCTCTTCCAAAAATGATGAGGATTTTATGCGGGTGTTTTTAATAAACTGTCGAGACATTTGCATCCATTTCTATGGAAACAGCATATTAGGCAGCTTAAATTAGCATTTCAAAAAGCTGCTATCTTGAGTGGCGTGGGACGAGCTGTCATGTTTCCCAGTCTCCTTGCCTCTGAGGTGATGATTTCTTTGTTGCCTGGTTTGTTGCAAAGAGGAGCCAAAAAGGAGGGGAATCACTTTGATTCTCCTAAAAATAATTAAACCGTGTTGGCAAATGACCATCCCCTGCACCAAAACAGAATCCCCAACCAGCCTGACTCCTAAGGATGCTGAGGCCCCTACAGACACAAGAGGAGGGAGAGCATCGTCGCTGGTCCGGGTGGAACAACCCAAGGAGACTTTTCTGTCTGGTTCCTGTTCTGTTTTCTGAAAGCCAGCCTTCTTGTCCTCCAACAGGCTTTGTCAAGAGTCAAGAAGGAGAAAATGAAGAAGGAAGTGAAGGGGAGTTGGTGGTGAAGTTTGGAGAGACCCTTCCAAAGGTAATTCAAGAGCAGGACGTCCCCAGGGAGAATTTCGCAATCACCAGGGCAGCGGTGCTGGCCAGTGGCAGAGCTCCAGCCAGGCCTGGCCAGAGGGAGCAGGAATCCCATTGGCCAAATGCAGAAGAGGCCACCTCTGACCTCATGCCGACACCTAGGGCGAGCTCTCTTTCGAGGCGGTTTAAGACACACTCTTCAGCAGTCATTACAGCTGGGCCTGTGCCTTGCGGCCCCAAGATTCCTAAATGGATTTCAATTCCCCTAACGGACCATAGAAAGGATCTAGAGATCTCCTCAGTTAACCATGTGACTTTGCAAAGAGGGAAACTGAGGCAGATCCCAGAGAGGTTTGTTACCATCACACAGCTGCAGTGCCAGACTCAGCACCCATGTCCAAGGCCCAGATTCCCCTGCGATCCTCCTTTGCCTGTTCAGCCCGGGCTCAGAGGATCAAGCAAAGTTGTGAGGAGTCCAGTGGCTCCTACTCAAATGCCGTGAACGCAGAAAGAACTTGACGTGTCCATGGCCCCGCATTGAAAACATGTAGGCAAACCTTAGGGGGAACACATCCGTCTTTATTGCAGAAAAAATGGTTTCCTACCTGGAACTCACAAATGCTTCTGTGATGTTAAATTGACAGTGGACACTTTCAAAGTTCATCCTGGGTACACCGTGGAGTAGGACCTTGTTTCTTTGTTACATAATGATGGAGGGTATGCAGAGGGGGAGTCCAGGGCTGGGCAGATCTGTCGCACGGGGCGGCGGTCTCAGGGGCTCTCCTGGAAGATTCTCTCGAAGGTGATGCCCAAACTGAGTTTTAAAGGGTGGCCTCTACAGGTGGAGGGACCCGTTCACTCCTCGGGCTGGGGTGGACAGGCTGGTTTCAGGCGGCTGGGCCACCATGCTGGCATAATTGTTGACTGGGACAACTCTTGGGCCATACAAGAAGGCCGTATCATCTCAGAAGCAGCTGCCTGAAGACCAGCATCTCCTAATTCGGGTACAGTTCTGATTGGTCCTCCGTGAGGCTCGAGCGTAGCTGTCAGAAGTCCCCGTCTTGGGGTTATTTTTAGGGATCTGAGTCCTGGTGGCTCTGGAGTCTAAGGTGACATCTGCCTTACCTCCCCATGCCCTTGCTCCTCCTCTCCCATGCAGCACCCAACCGGCTTATTTCCTCCTTCAGTCAAGTAGGGAAATATACCAGCATCCCAATGTCCACAGCAGGGGCACCCCTGGCCCAGTCCAGGGACCCCTAGGGCATCCTTGTCCCCACCTCCTAAATGCTACAAAGTCCCGCTCCTCCTCTTGCCTCTGTCCCCTCCTCTCCACCCCACTGCCCCCTTCTGGGGGTCTCCAAGCCCTCCTGTCTTCTTGCTGAGGCATCCTGAAGCCTGATGGATCTTTCTGGAATGCCCCTCTGATACTGGCATCCCCCTCTTTATCCGGTCAACTCACTGGTACCACATGGGACAAGCCCAAGCTCCTCAGCTCGGCTCCCAGCCCCCTCCTCACTCTCCAGCCTCATCTGCTCCCACAGCACCTCAGGGGGGCCTTCACTCCCTCCTGCTCCCTGAGCCTGTGCCCTGCCTCTGTCATGTATGGCCTCCTCTCTCTTCACCCTCTAAAACCCCACCGAGGCGCCCAGACAGAGGCGCCCTCCCCTCCACCTCCCACCCCCACCATGGTGACTCTGTCCCCCACAGACAGCCTTGTTCAGAGGTCTGCCATTCTGTTCCCGCTGCTGCCCAGGAGAGCTGGGTCTTCCTGCATCCACAGTACCCCAGCCCTGGGTCTAACTTCCAGCCAGCCGTCCCTACAAGTCAGTGAACCGAGTGGTTGGTGGCCCTGAAAGCCTGGAATGCCCCAAAGCGCCCACTGTGATTTTCATTCATTTGTTCTGGAACTTTCCAAATGGAGATAGAGTCGACCTGTTAGTCAATATGGTGCCCAGAGGCCTGCACAAGGGATCTCTCAGTATTTGTGGGTGGGAAGGAAGAGGCCAGCCTGGAGCAGCGTAGGACCTTTTTAGGAGGCCCCTCTGTGTTGGAGTCAGCGTGAGGAACAGCCTGAAGTTGTGGAAAAGTCACCAATGTAGCCAGCACTAGGAGCTTGTGCACACGTACAGCTCCTCCCTGTGCTTGGGGACCCGGCCCCACGCTGGTAAGGTTTGGGTTCCCCCAGTGTGCAAAGCCCGACATAAACATGCCCCTAGCCAGAGCAGCAGGAAGTCGGGGACAGGCTGGAATTCTGGATCTGTCCTGTCAGGATGCTCCAGGCCAACCTGGGGGGCTCTGCTGTGGGTGGACACGGAGGCCCCCTCCTGGCCAGATGGAGGGCAGGCCTGCGGTGCCACCTCTGATGCAGCCATGGTCCTTGGAACGGCCAAGGAGGGGACTGCTCTCTGCTCAAGGAAGCAAGGGGAGGGGAGTGGGGTGCATTCAGACCTGGCTCCTGGTCCCATTACCATTTGCTAATTGGCCTGGCCCCCTCCCCACGATCCTGGGGTTTGCCAAGGAGGGGAAGGAAGAGAAGGGAGGCGATGGAGTGAGGATCAGGCCCTCTCCCTGGGGCCTGGGGTGCAGTGTGACGGGGAGACAGGAAAGGAAGTTAACCCATCTTGCTGGGTAGTGTGGACCTATGGGTTCCTTCCTGCTCTCGGGGGCAGGAAAAGCAGAGATTCGAATCTGTTTAATAAGAATATCTACAGTCCTCTTTTCTCAAGCATTCCCTTCATCTGGGCCGGCGACCCTCCCCCACCGGTCCCCACCTGTCGACTCTCATGCTGTGCCCGTCTCTCTGCAGCTGAAGCCCATTATCTCCGACCCCGAGTACCTGCTGGACCAGCACATCCTGATCAGCATTAAGTCTTCCGACAGTGACGAATCCTACGGTAAGGCCCCAGGACAGCGGCTGCAGGTGCCCCACCTGCTGTTGGCCGGTGGCCTCTGACGTGAAGGGGGTGGTGGCATCTCCTTCACACAAAGTCCTCCTGCCACTCCTTTCCCCATCCCAGGGCTGGTGGTGCGACAATTGCCGGTCAGTCATCCTTCCCTCCCCAGCGGGCTTCTGGGAGTCACACCAGCAGCCACTCACCTCCTGTTCGTTGAGCCTTTCCTGTGTCAGGTTCTGGGCCACGGGCTCTGCAGGTCTGATTGAATTTAATCCCGACAAGACCTTATGAAGCAGATACTGTTCTCCCAATTTAGTAGATGAGTAAACTGAGTCTCAGAGAAGTTAAGGGACATTCCCAAGTCATACAAGTACTAATTGGCTGGGCCCTCATTTGAACCCAGGTCTGCCCAGCATGGCTCAGTGCCCAGACTAGGCAGGCTTGTGGCAGCCTGTGGCCCCACCAACTGTCCTACTAGAGAGACACCGTTTTCTGTAACGTCTTCTTCAGCCTGCCTGTGGCTCCAGCCCAGTGTCAGGTTGAGCCTTATGCTTGGTACATTCTGTGTGGCTAGAGCATGGAGTGAGAGGGCCAAGCGGCCAGAGAGAGGCTGGAGGCAGGAGCCAGATCCGGCAGCTCCCTATGAGCCAGGCTAGGGGTAAATGCTACTTTATCCTGGGGGCAGTCGGGAAGGGAGCCACTGAAGATCAAGGAAGACAGTGAGATGATCAGCTTTGAATGTGTGTTTGCAACGATCAAGATAAGAGATGAGGGAGCCAGAATGAAAGTAGTGACAGTAAAAATGGAGAGGCAGGATAAAACAGAGAGGAATTGAGAAGGGAAATTGTTAGACCATGGGAACTGTGGAACAAGGGGAGTCGAGGATGGCCCCACGCTCTTGGTTTCTGTAGCAGGGTTAATGTTTCCGTTTCCTGAACCCGGTCAGCTGTGGTGGAGCAGGCAAAGGAGATTAAGAAGGCGCGGCCGGAGAAGTGGGAGGAGAGCAAAGGGCTGTGGTGCTGGGGACGTTGTCAGAGTTGGTTCGAGAAGAGGGCATGGTTATGATAGCAAACATGGCCGAGAGAGCCAACAAAATAAAGACCGAATAGTGTCCTTTAGACCCAGTGGCTCAGGGACCACGTGTGGACTTGGTGAGAGCAGTGTTCACAGGCAGGTAGGGAGTGAATGGGGGTGAGGAGGCAGAGGCCGTGAGGCAGATGAGCGTGCGAACCTGGCTCCAGGGAGGGTGTTCGTTTTCCTGGGAGGGATTTGAAGGTGGTGCTTAATGCCGATTGGTGGAAACCAGCACACAGAAAGAGGCTGTAGACGTCAAGGGTTGCCATGTGCGTGGGCCCACACTGTGCAGACTCCACCAAAATCCCTGGGGTGTACGTACGTTCATTGCAGAGGTGAGGACTTAAGGGGACTTGCCCAGGGTCACACAGCCACTGAGTGACTTGACAAGCTACTGTGTGACCTTGGACTTGAACCCAGGCAGCCCAGCTCCAGAACGATGTTCTTCAACCCACTCCCAGTGCAGCACTGGAAAGAGGGTCCCTGAGCCAGGGCGGGGGCAGGCAGAGCCAGAGCGGTGTGCTGGCCCTGGATCGGGATCTCCTGTCCCTCGTGACGGGACAGAGAGAAAGGATCCATGTTGGTGCCAGAATGTTTGATGGTTCAGTGGCAGGACACAGGAACACAGGTCTTAATGATTCCACTTTCTTCTTCAAATACCGTATTCCTCCTTTATTTCTTCCTCTTGATATTCATGCTCACAAACAGCATGTGATAGTAATAACAAAGAATAAAAGTCAACTGACAGTCTCATTCCCACTCCAGAGTCATTTTTATTTTGGTTTCCAATTTCCATCCTCATCATAGACATACATAGATTTCTATATTTATAATCATCACAAAGATACCATGTTATATTCTGCTCTCCTCACTTATTATTAGATAATGCACATTTTCCATGATCCTCCTACACAGACTTCATGGTTGTTGCTTTTTATGGCTTCATAATATTCCACGGATTTCCCGTATCCTCATTTTCAAAAATATTCCTTATTACTATTATGGAGGCTCTGCCAGTTATTTCTGTTAATGTTATCAATAACGCTGAGATTGATCTCTTTTGTGAACATCTTTTATTTTCCTTCAGCCACATTTTTTTTTCTTTTGGATCATCTCTTTAGGAAAAGTCGCCATGTTTGCTGGATCAAAGCGTATAAATATATTCGGGATTCTTGGCACTTGATATCAAACTGATCACTGTCAAGGGTCTGTGTCGCCAGGTTGATGCCACCCTGTCCAAGTGTACAGGTTTCCCAGGTCCTTACTGGCACTGGGTGTTCTTTTTCTCCTATTTCGTGCCAGTTTCACGTCTGTGAGAGAGTTGCCGAGCGCTGCCTTAATTTGCATCTTTGATGGCTGGGAAGCTGCACTAGTTTCCATTTATTGAAATGAACCAGCTACAGTTCTTTTGTGCCCAACGTCTGTTTGGGTTCTCTGCCCGTTTATCTGCAGGGGATTTGATTTTGAAGAGTTTGAGGACTATCCCCCCACTGCAGGGAATGTTCTCTCTCCAATCCCCTTTCCATTTTCGCTTTTTCCTCTGGGCAGAAGTTTTAAACTTTTACATCCTCTTATCTGTCAGTCTTGTTTTGTCCTTTCTTACATTGCTCAGACCTTGGAAAGCTATTATTCCCTCCAGCAGTCAGATTAATATTTCATTCCGTTTTTCTGCTGGATTTTGTACGATTTAATTCTTTTTATATTGACTAACCCACGTGGAGCTGGTTTTTGCCGCAAGGTTTGAGATGTTTTCCCCAAATTGTTGAGAAAATCTAAAAGGTTTATTTGATAATCCCTGCCTTGGCCGTTGTTTCGAAGGATCGTCTTTGGGTGGTGGGGCTAAATTTCCAGCCGAATGTGCAGTTTCTCCTGTGAAATGGCCGGGTCTTGACGTGACTGTGTCCCCCCACCTCCCCAGGCGAGGGCTGCATTGCTCTCCGATTAGAGGCCACGGAGACGCTGCTGCCCATCCACACGCCTCTCACCCACCACGGAGAGATGATGGGTCACTTCCGGGGCCAGATTAAGCTGCAGACCTCACAAGGCAAGATGAGGGAGAAGCTCTATGGTAAGTGGGCACCACCCCCGCCCTGCTCCCCATCTGCGATGCTGGGTTAGGGACAGGAGTGATTCCTCTTGGCAAAGCCGCGGAATAGTCTCTCTGCCATGGCCTCAGAACAGAAACCCAGTATCAGAAGGGATCCCAAGAGACAGTCTGGCCCAACCCTTCACTGTCTCATGAATTTCCTTACTGGGGCTGGCCCGGTGGCAAAGTGGTTAAGTTCATGCACTCCGCTTCAGCCGCCCAGGGTTTGTGGGTTCGGATCCTGGGCATGGACCTACACACTGCTCATCCAGCCACGCTGTGGCAGCATCCCACATACAAAATAGAAGAAGATGGGCACAGATATTAGCTCAGGGACAATCTTCCTCAAGCAAAAAGAGGAGGATTGGCAATAGATGTTAGCTCAGGGCCAATCCTCCTTGCCACAAAAAAAAAAAATTCCCTGCAGAACCAAAATGCCCCACAGTCACAAATCACCCTTCCCCGACCCCAGTTAACTTAGGTCTTTAAGGATGTGAAGCTTGTGAATTTTCCTGGTCTCTGCTCTCACCTTACATCAGTCTTTCAGGCCTTATCTCTCCTTATTAGCACCTTCACCAGAAGGACCAAGATTGTGTAATAACCCTAACCCTGAAACTCTTTCTGAAGCTATGGCTGCAGGTGAAATTTAAATTTCCCATGTGATCCCTGTTCTTCCTCGTGGCTGGATGGTGCACACTCATATATATATATACGTACCCTGCACCCTGCCCTCGTGGTACCCACCCAGGGCTTCTGGACCTTCCAGATTGCTTTCACACACCCCATATGCATCTAGAAGCTCTGTTCTCATCCTTAGCACATTTCTTTGGCTTTTCCCTCCTCTAGCCCCAGCCACCCTCCAAAATAGCAGCACCTGTCGCCCTATCTTCCCTGGGAGGGTCCCCAACACCTCTTTTAGCTTGCACTCAAATCTTTCTGGCCTGCTAAACACCGCTTGCTTACTTTGGCTGGCTGTTGGGAGGATGCATTTATCGTGGCCTTCAGAAATGACACCAAAGCAGCAACACCTGGGAACAAATGCTCATCACAGGCGTTCCTAACCCCATGTGAAATGCCAAGCTCAGGGAGTCATCCCCTCTCTGTCCCCAAAGGAGACCCTGCTGGTTCCCATCAGACAGTTTCAGATGCTGCATCTCTTCGATATAAGAATTGTCCCTACTCCGTTGCATGAGAATATTGAAATGTGCCCCAGAGACCCCACTAACAGAGAGAGAACTCAAGGAAGTGTCCAGAGTGGAATTTGTCATGTTCTGTGAATCCTGCATAAAATTTTGAAAGTTGGCAATTAACATGTGTCCTTCTCAATAGTATCCATCACGTTAAAACCGCTCTGCTTGAAATAAGGAAAGATTTGAGAAGTACAGAACTGCTCAAAATTTATTGATCAGGCATTTCCTCCTTTTCACACAGGCAACAGGTGATTTTCTTTTTCCTTTTCCTCTTCGCTTTAATTCCTGCTCAAAAGCAGTCCAGGAACAATGCCTAAAATGAGTTGGGCTTTAACTTTATACAGTTGGACAATGTATGAAATGTCCTCTCATTGATCTCTCACAATAGCCCTGACAGCCAAGTATCATCCTTGTTTGGTAGATGGGGAAACTGAGGCACAGAGAGATTAAGGGGTTGGCTGAAGATCAAGTACCCAGTAAGCAGTTAGCCCAAGGTGAGAATGCAAGTTCATCCACTGCTAAGCTGGAATTCATACACGTGATGGGGTCCTTCCTGCCTCTCATGTGAACAGCGAGACAGTAGGACTCCCTGCATATGGACCGTCTGGCCTCCTCGGCTCTTGGGCAGGCTCTGGGCCGTCACGGGTGCTGCCTCCCATGGGTGTGGCTCCCCCTTCTGCCCTGTGGGAGCTTCTTTCTCTAGCAGGACTGTGGGTTGGGGTGAGGGGCACTCGGCCCCTCTGTTGGCTTTGGGTCCAAATGCTCTTGTGGAGCATGCTTGTTAAATTTTATTCAGGTCTGCCAAGAAATATTTGCGTTTTATGCCTTGCTGACACCAACAAGTTAGAAATGTCCCAGGATACGACAATTCTGCGTCACTTCTGCGTCACACGGGCCAACACCCCTCCCTCTGGAGCCATGGCAGGCATGACCAATCAATCACTGAACTCATGAGGCCTCAACATCTTGCTTAGCCTGCCTCCCCAGGCAGCCGTTAGTCACTGTCCAGCTTTGGCCAATGGAAATCTCTCTTCCATCCTGGCCAAACTCTGGGCTCTGGGCCCTCACATGATCTTTCCTGGCCCTTTCCTTGCAGACTTTGTGAAGACTGAGCGAGATGAGTTGTCCAGTGGGCCCAAGTCCCTGAAGAGCCTCACCAGCCACGACCCCATGAAGCAGTGGGAACCCACCAACAGGTATGGGGAGTGGGGGACCTGCCAACAGGTAGAGCATGGGGATTGCAGGGCATCACTACACACTAGCCTGGCTTTGCAGACCTGGGACCCAGGAGAGGGTAAGTGGAGACAGAGAAAGGAACCCAGAACAAGAGAGGAGGCTCTGGCCAGGAGAGGAGCTGTCCAGCTCTGAGGCTTCTGACGACAAACCCACGGCTCTGGGGATGTTGGCGTGACCATGACGGGGCCTGGGAGAACCTTCTGTGTTGGACTCTTCAGTTCCATGCAATAAACACTGGTTGAGCACCAACTATGTGTCAGGTTCCAGAGAAACCAAGGCAAGTTAGGTGCAGTCCTGGACTCAGGAACTCACAGCCTAGTGGAAAGATGCCCAGTCCAGGAGGAAGCATCTGCAGAGATGAGTGCATGGAATGGGTGCCGTGTCTCCCCTGGACAGGGGACATCAGCAGTCGTGGCTCTGTAGCCAACAAACCCCATCCTCTTACTACGGGGAAGAATCATTAGGGGAGAATGCATGTAGGTTGCTCTTGGCAGAGACTGGACTAGGAAGAATCCAGACATTAAAGTCCATCTTACTACGGGATAGCAGTCCCCAAAGAGCAGGGTCACCTCAGCTTGCTGATGTGGTCTCAAGTTCCAGAATCAAGCCAGGGAGGGTTGTCACGGTCTCTGTGCCAGCCTCCCTGCCGAGGGGGCAAAGCTGTGCCCGTTAGCCAGAGCAGAGTTCCAGAAGCCACCGCAGAGCCCAGCTTACTCCTCCTCTCCTTTCGGCCCCATGCTCCCTGGCCATCCAGCCCTCGCCCTCACACCCACCCCACCCCCTGAGGACCCCGGAACTCCGCTCTCCAGCCCCTTCCCCAGTCCACTTCCAGCTTCTGACAGCTGTAGCCTGGGCACTAAGGTGTTACCTTTCAATCTTTTTCTCCCACTATTATCCCATCAGTGAAGGCTTCCTAGTTCTCAAATGTCTGCTTGCCTCCAGAATCAGGATCAGTGTAGGTCAACAAATGGTTTTCCATTTGACTGATATTAGAATTATCACATTTCTTAAGGAGGCATCTACGGATGGTGGTGAGATGTGCCGAACCAGGCTGGTTGAGCAGATGGGAACTGGGGAGCATTATAACCTACAGACTCAGAACTCTACTAGTTAGTACTCATGTGAGCACTGCCTTACAAAGGATAACCTTCCATCTCTGAGAGGTAGCCCAATGTGTGTGTCTCCTAGGGTGACCTCATCCAGGGCTGGGCCATCCCCTCGACAGCCTTAAGCTGACTCCCCCACCTTCAAGGCTCCAGCCTTGACCTCTGTGACTCCAACTGCGTGGCCATCTCCATTCTGATGCCTCACACACAAACCTGCAAGCTGACCTGTCCCAGATGGAGCTCTTCATCTACCTCCGTGCCACCCTGTCCTCCCCTCACACTCACTCAGCCCCACCAGCCTCGCCAGCCTCTCCTTCCTTCTCCCTGCTTGCTCACAGGCCTTCAGATGGTTCCTGGAACAGGTCAGGCCCCTCCCGCCTCAGGGCCTTTGCACTTCCTCTGACCACTGTCTCCCCTCCCTTCCCTCTTATTTGTCTCCTCAGCTAGGCATTCTCTGGCCACCCCCTCCCAGTTGGTCCCAACCCTCAACTGGTCTTTCTCTGCCTCTTTGGTTACTCTCAGTCAGACTTCAGCACTGTCAAAATACCGTGTCTCTCAGTCACTGAGCTTGTTTTGTTCATGTTTCCCATCAGATGTGGGTTCCCTGAGAACAGAGACCATGGCTGCCTCGCTCATGACCACATTCCCTCCTCCTGCCCCAGGGCCTGGTGCTTACAAGGCAGTCAGTAACTATTTTGTTGTATGAATGAATGAATGAATGAATGACTCCTGACCAAAAAGTGAAGTAGCTGAGGAGAACCTCAGGGGCCCCGAGGGACATCAGGGGACACTGTCCTCAGGCTGGTGCTGACCCGGAGGAGGGAAGAGAGCCCTGAGGTGCAACTTTGTGTGTCTCCCCGCAGGATCCCTCCGTGTGGTGGCTCCAGCATCACTGAAATTATCAACCCCGGCTACATAGGGGCGGCGCCCTTCGGGCACATGAAGCAGACCCTGTCCCCCGACCAGCAGCCCACAGCGTGGAGCTATGACCAGCCGCTCAAGGACTCCTCCCTGGGGCCTGGCAGGGGCGAGAGCCCACCAACACCGCCCTCCCAGCCGCCCATATCACCGAAGAAGTTTTCCTCCTCGACAACAAGCCGAATCCCCGGCCCCAGGACGCAGGAGTCAAGGTGAGCTTCCTCTTCACCAAGACTCTCCCTGCCCTGGTTTTCACCACCAGGAAACCCGGCCCTGGAGTGGAAGTTGCGTGAAGGCAGGTTTGTGTGTCCACTCTGCTCACTGGTTCATCCTCATGGTCTGGAACACGGTAGCACTCGAGAACTGCGTGTGGAAATCTCCAGTTCCTACCCTATTGGTGTAAACTTGAAAGATTTTTTTAAAATAGGATACACAATTTTAAACATACTGACAAAGAAAAACACACTCCTGTAAAAACTACATTTATTAGAAAATGCATTTCTATAACCAGTGAACCCTTAGGCACTACCTACTCCATGGAGGCTGCAAGGAACAGAGGTGGGAATTTCCATGTAGCTGTGCCTCCCCAGCTCCAGGGTCCTCTCTCTCCTCATCCACGAGGGGACCTGTTCCCGTGTGCAACTTTCCGTCTGTCCTGTTGAGGATGATTAGAAAAAGCAGCAGCTGGGGGTGGGAACGCCAAAGGCAGGGAGAGCAGCTAGCCTGCAGAGGGAGGGGGTTGGCTCTGAAACTTCCAGAAAGACCAGGAGTTAGAGAAAGCTGATCAGAGTGTAGAACTGGTCCAGGCAGCAGGTGCTAGGAGGATGGGAGCCGAGGAGGAGACCTGGCCAGGCCAAGCCACAGCCACTTGTCAGTCCTCTGGATGGAGGGGCGGTTTACAATTTTATTTCTTAAGCTTTTTCTCTAAAAAAAAAAAAAAAAAATGGAGAGATGAGTGGAAGAAAGGAAGGGCTGGAGGAAGAGAAGAGGACATGAGAGAACAGGATAAATATACAGGCCTGCCCCCGAGTTCAGCCGTCTCTCTGTACCTCTAGTTTTCAGAATTTGTTGATAATATTCTGGGATTCTGGTCATTCTGTAGGAAATATGGGGGAAGGAGAAACAGCCTCAGTTTCTTCCCCTGGAAAAATGAGGACAGAAGCCACCGTATGGTGGGTGGTCATGTGCCTCTCTGGTGAAGGTCATCTCTGGTGACCCCCAAGAAATGGAGCTGCAAACAACCGCAAAGAACACGGAGCTTATTAAGTGGAATGTTTTTGAGTTCCCAAAGTCAATGTATCTTTGTGCTTAACAGCTGGAACACAGCACACAGCTTAGAACTGGGCGGGGAATGTGTGCCCCCAGTTTCACAGGTGACAACTTCAGGATGGGAGCAGAAGTAGGCAAGCGGCCCCGGAGTCAGGTGCTAAGCTCCCTTCTCACCAAGGAGGTGATTAGATACCAGAATCCGGCAGCTTCCACACCTGCCTGCAGCCCTCTTTACTGCTCCCGGCCCCTAGCGCAGCCTGAGCGAAGGCTGTGGAAAAGGGGGTGTTGGAGCACCCTCTGTGTCCTCCCTCCATTGCCGCAGACCCAAGTAGGGTGACCAGCCATCCCGGTTTGCCAGACTGTCCCCATTTCAGCACTAGAAATGCCATGTCCCAAAAAAGCCTTGGATTGGTCGGCCTGGACTGCAGTCCTGTGATTAGAAAGAGGCCCTTCTCAGACTCTGCTCATGCTTCACTTTAGGAAAGAACACGCTCCAGAATCTGGAAAGGGGACTCATTTGGCCACAGGAATGAACTCAGTGCCCTGGATATTGGCTCCTTTATTCTACCCCTGGGGCCTATATGGCAGTCAGTTCCTTGTTAGCATTGGTCAAGGAAACGACTTATAAAGGAATCTTTGTGCTTCTCCCCGGTTTCCCCTGCCCCCGTCGGGCCTTCCCCTCTCTGAGAAGCCCCCTCCTGGAGGGAAGACTTGACTCGCCTCCAGGGTTCTCTTCCCGGCCCTGCACGGAATTCTCTGAGGCAAGGCCCCTCCTCCTATCTCAGTCATTGAGAGTGGGCTGCGGGTGTCCAGCCGTGCATTTTTCTTTTCTCCTTGCCTCTTCATCAGAAACTTCTAGTCAGTGCCACTGATACCTCCTTCACCTTCCTCCCTGGGCTAACTCATAGCAGAGGTCTCTGAGGATCCAGACGGGGGTGCAGAGGATGGCCTGAGGTGCGGGGGGCAGGGGGGCTTTCCAAAATCTTGGATCGAGGCCCTGACGTTTCTGCTTATGAAGCTGCTTCCACGTCTTTCCAAAGAGTAATGAGCAAAACCCGAGTCTACAGGCAAGCCCCCTTTGGCACATCCCTAAGGCTACCCTCCCTGACACCCCACGTCATCTTGTCTCATTGGCTCCTGTGCAAGGATGCCGTCTCACCCCGTGCCCTGAGCCCACACCTTCTTCCCAGAGAGTCTATTAGCCTTGGCCATTCAGCAACTTCTGAGCAGCATTTCAGCACACATTCCATCAGTAAGAGGTGTCACGGCCTGAACAGTTCAGTGGGTTCCAAGGGACCAGCATTTTCTTCATGACAGCTTCCTTTTCTGCAGAAACCAGAACCCAGAATGCTCCCCTGGGAGATAAAGACATTGGACAGAAAGCAAAATGTGTCCCCATACCTGGTCCTCATGATTTGCTCGGAAGGAAATCACCTCCAGTCAGAGCAGTAATAAATCAGGAAACAAACAAAGCAGCTCTTACCTACTTTGGGTTACAGCATGCACTTCCTTCTCTGCCCAGAAGTCAGACTGGCCTGTTTTCTGGCTACTGGCTCTTTTCCCCGGTGATGGATCGCATCTCCCCAGGCTCCCTCGTATTTTCAGCATGACTGCTGTTTGTTCCCTCCGGCTCTATGTGAGGAAGTGAAGGAAACCGTCCCCCCCAGGGGCTCTCTAGGGAGAGGACTTTACTCCGTTGGGAAGAATACTGGGTTAATTGGGAAATGTTAGCCTCCTGAGCACAGATTTTGCGTGGCTCACTGTGCCTGGGGCAGCATCTCACACATAGGAGCCTCCTACACCTCTGTTAAATGGAGCTCCTTGACCTGGGACCCTCGAGTAGCACAGGTGGTCACTGAGGAAGAGATCTGGTCACCTGCAAGGATTCTGTTCCCCTGACCATTGGGACAGAATTTGCTAGAGGCAGCAGAGGAGAGGCTGTGGGATTTTGGGGGGAAGCCAGGAAGGGAGATCTGTTAACAGCAGTGAGGGGCAGGGACTGGAAGACAGGCTTCTCTGGTGAGGATTGAGGGGGTGGTTTTGATATTTGGGATGCCATGGAACCCCGCTCTTCCCTTCGGTAAAGCCCTCCTTGCTCCCTAATGCTCTGATGTGAACAGTTTCTATGGCGGAAAAGTTCCGAGGCAAGAACTGGGCTTACCTGCGAGATCATCAACATCTGAGTAACACAGTACCTTCTCCAATTTAAAAAAACTTTTTTAATCGAAGTGATATTCACAGAACCTAAAATTAACCATTTTAAAGTGAACAGTTGGGTGGCATTCAGTACATTCACAGTGTTGTGCAACCACCCCCTCTATCTAGCTCCAAAACATTTTTGTCACCCCAAAGGAAACCCTATACCCGTTAAGCAGACATTCCCCATGTGCGTTTCTTCTGCATGTCTCCTCTTTCCCCCTCCAGGCCCAGCGACGTGGGGAAGAATATGGCGGAACCTTTGCCTCAGGAGGACCCACCGCTCACCAAGCCCGAGATGTTCGAGAACCCGCTCTATGGGTCTGTGAGTTCCTTCCCTAAGCTGGTTCCCAGGAAAGAGCAGGAATCCCCCAAAATGCCAAGGAAGGAGCCCCCGCCCTGCCCGGACCCAGGAATCTCGTCGCCCAGCATCCTGCTCTCCAAAGCCCAGGAGACCGAAGGCAACAAGGGGACAGGCAAGCCCGTGCCCCCGCCAGCGCCCTTCCTCAGCCCCACGCCCCGGCTCCGCTCCTTCACCTGCTCATCGTCCGCAGACGGCCGCCCGGCGGGCGGGGACAAGAGCCAGGGGAAGCCCAAGGCTCCCACCGGCACCCAAGTCCCAGTGCCCGCCAAGAGGCCCATCAAGCCTTCCAGGTCGGAACTGAGCCAGCAGCGGCCACCCCTCCCGGTCAAGAGCCCTGCTGTCCTGCACCTGCAGCACTCCAAGGGCCGCGACTACCGCGACAATACCGAGCTCCCCCACCATGGCAAGCCGCGGCCCGAGGACCCGCCGCTCGCCAGGGCCGCCATGCAGGTGCGCTCAGGGGTGTGGTGCGCATGCATGCAGGTGTGATACCACCACCATGCCCAGAAGGGCTCTCGGGTGCACATGGTGCATGTGTGTGATACAATTGCCGCATCTAAGAGTGTGCTTGGGTGCACGTGGGTGTGTGTGCATGCGTGTGTGCGTGCATGTGATACAACCACCGCGCCCAGGAGTGTGCTCCAGTGCACATGGGTTCTCATGCGTGTGAGTGCGTGTGCATAATATGCCAACCTGGCCCAGGAGCGGGTTCCGAGAAACAGTGGTTCAGGAAGCGGCTCCTTGAGGAAGGGGGTGGAGTCAGGATCTGAACCCAGGCCTGTGTGTCCCCACAGCCCTTGCTCCTACATTGAAAGTGCTAAAGGAGTGGTTTCAATCAACTCTGAGCCCTCGTGTGCCCACCCATAGCATAAGTTTCCATAGATACAAAGAGCTCAAATCACATATTTCGTTGTTATCATCAAATTTTCCCAATATTTTGGAAACTTCAGCTGCAATGTCCCCGTTCTTCCTATAAAATAGATTTCTTTCTGAGCAAACAAGTAGTGGTTAAGAACAGACTCTGGAGCCAGGCTGTCTTGGGTTTGAATCCCAGCTCTCCCACTTCCTGGCTCTATGTCCTGAGCCTCAGTTTACTCATCTGTAAAAGGGGAGTTATTGATGGGCCAGCCTTATAGGTTTAGAGGGAAGAGTAAATCTTACTATATATTATCACTATATGTTATAATGTAAATATACATTATATATTTGTATATATAAATATACAACGTATCTATAGGATATATACATTATGTATCATTTCCTATATACTGTGTATATATACAACATATGTACTTGTATATGAGAACATATCTGAAGTACTTAGCGTGGCGGCTCTTTTCAGCGCTCTGTTAAAGGAAGCCCGACGTAGCCCACAGTGTGCAGGCACGCGGGGACCTGTAGTTAAATCTGGCCGGTGGGATGAAGGCGTTGACAGTCTTGCTCTTGTCCCACAGTGAAGCCCCTGGGGAGCTGCCAGCGAGATGGAGCCAGAGGAGCAGCACGAAGCCGCTCGGACCCTCTCCCGGGACCCCCTGCTAGCTCCTCCCGCCCAGCTTCTGCGTGCTCAGCAGAGTGCGCTGCTGCGACACTTGGCACCAAGTGCCGAGGTTGGAAGGACAAGCGCACCCGCTGGACAGCAGCCGACCCGCACACCTGGGCCCCCAGCTTGATCTTGGTACTTGGGACCCCAGAGCCTTGTTCCGGTCACCATTTTGAAGAAAGGAATTCAAGTGCGGATTTCTGGGTGGACATATAAATAATAATAATAATATTAATAATAATAATGGCTACGTGTATCGAGCACTCGCCTCGTGCCAGGTACTCCGCTAAGTGCTTTCCGAACATTCTGAGTTGAGTCTTCTTCAGCCAACCAAAACCACATTCCCAGACCTCCCCATTCAGGACGCTATGTCCTGAGTGGTTTGGACAGAGCATTAACGTGAAGGCCGGTGCCCTCCTGGAGTGAGACGGGGCCAGCTGTAGGGAGCTGAAGAGCGAGTGGCTCATTTAGGGTACTGCGAACCTGGCCTCGTCTAGCTTCAGTGACGCCCGCTGCTTCAGCTAAAGCAGGGGGGATGCCACAGAGCCGGTGCGGAGAGCAGCAACCTCTCTGGGTCCTCTCAGTCCTTTAGTTGGAAGGAGAGGGAAAATCAGGGGGAAAGATCCGGCTTCAGCCCAGGCTAGAAATGCCCAGGCCCGTGCCAGGTCCCCCATGCCCTCCTCCAGATGGGCAGCCACCACCAGGCTCTGGGTCGAGCCGAGCCCCCAACACTTATCAAGCTTATAGAAGAGTCTTTGCTGTTGCTCCTGAAAGCCAAGCTCTCCCGCCTGGCTGCCAGGCACGGCTGGCATCTCAGTTCCCAGCTCTCATAGCAGGGCAGGCTTTCCTTTCCAGACTCCATGGCTTTCAGCCCTGCTTCCTTGGTTACTAGGAGAATAGATTGGTGATGTCTTTTCTTGTGTTGCTTTTTGACATAACAGAATTAATGTAGGAAACCAGATCCAGAAGAGTGCGTGAGTGAAGGAGGATGGGTACGCACCCCACAGCCCGTGTGTGTCAGTCTGTGTGACCAATAAATTGTGCCTTTCTCTCAGCTCCCGTCTGTGTGGCATTTTTTCCTGACATTCAGCCACAGGCATGTTTCCAGGCTGTTGGGACTGAGGAGCAGCCACCAGCGGAGGATGTCAAGGCTCATGGTGGCGATGGGCAAGCATTACCCTGTCCAGGAAGGACTCCGGAGAACCGATTGACACTGGACGCGGACCAGGAAGAGCACCACACATCCTTGTGGGACCCCAGGCACTCTCTAGCCATCCAACTTCCACCAGCATTGCGCCTCCACCCCCCACCGCCTGCTGTCCTGCAGCCACAAGTTCCTCCTGGCTTTTACAAGTGTTCATTGCTAAACTGCAGAAATGAAACAGATATAACCAACCCCCAGGTGGTGGGCCCCCAGCTCCCTGCTTTCAGGGGCAGCTTGCATTGCCCATGGGTCAAGCAGCAGCCCCCAGCCCGGAAGGCCAGTGTGAGCTCTGCTTGGCCCCACTTCCAGGGTGCTGTGGCCTGGGCTCCTGTTCCCACCACTCGGGGTACTTGGCCTCTGCTCTGGTTCACAGACACCAGGCCTGGACACCAGGCAGAGCTTGAGGGAGTGGTGTCCCTGACAGCCACGGAGCAAACCATTCTCTGCCCTTCAACGATGGCACGTGGAGACTGGCAGGGGCTGGGCTGAAAACCCACTGCAACCACAGCCCCTCACCCCACTCAGATGGGATCCCCTCGCCCTGCAGGCTCACTTCCCAGTCCCCCCACCGAACCCGACTTGAGCCCCAGGCACTAGCCTTCTGACTCAATAGGCCAAGGGCCAGGGTGGAGGGACAGCTGGAGACACCCAAACATCCTTTAGGCCGACCCCCCTACATCCATCATCCCAGGGCATTGAGACTGTGGCACCTGGGGAAGCCTGTGGCTGCCATGCTGGGCTGCCAGGTGCCTGCAGCTACCCAGCCACAGCAAGAGCAAAGAGCGTGCGCTCCCATGCCCACCTAGAATGGACATCCAGGCCCTCCTCGCCAGTCCTGAGGGGGTCCCAGAGGCAGCAGTGGGGGGTGCACCTTGCACTCCCCATCACTTTTGCTCTGAGTTCCAGTCGCCTGAGCAAGCACGGTGCCCCTTGTTCCTCTCCCCGAAGCTCCAGGAGGCCGTTTGAGCACCAACCGGGCTTTGACTGTGAGTTCATGAACCACAGGGCCCACTGCGATGCCTGAAGCTGGAAGCACAGTGCCATTTAAGAATTTTCATCGTCTTTTCAACTGCTCAGCCCTGTGCCCACCCCTCAGGGTCCCTGACCACCTTTCTCCCTGGGCTCTGGTCCACCACTATCTCTTGGGGCCCTAGGCCTCCCAAACACCCCATTCTCGTTCCTACAGTGAGAGGGAGACCTAGAAATTCCCACCTCTTTACCGCCTAAGGAATTCACCTCTATTTCATTTCAGCTACTCCTCATCCAGCGCCCTAACCAAGAAGGCAGATTAATTAACAAGTTTCCTACAAAGCTGCTCCCTACCCCTCTAAGCTGAATTGTCACCCTCTGAGATTGCAGGAGCTGCTGCACGCACTTTTTAAGCAGCAAAATTTTCCTTCTTTGCATGATGCTATGACAGCTGGTTGAAAACAGCAGATTCTATGCCAATGGGAAGGTGTTGTCATCATCGTGGCCTGGGGGCAGCTGCGGCACTGGGTGCCCTCGGCCCAGCAAAAGGGTCGGCCGTGCAGGCTCCCCCTCCATCCTGGGTCTTGCTTGCTTTTCTATGCCAGTTTTTCCAGCTCGATAGGAGGGAAATCAGTGAGTCATTCAGAAAAGCTCTCTCCCACAGCTACCTTCCCTAACCCCAGCCTACAGGTTCTCGTCTTCTCCGCATGGGCTTAAAATAGCTCCTTTCTCTGGCAAACTAATTTCCATGGAGATGCAGCTATCTGAAGGCCTCAGAGCTTTCTGCAAGGCAGCAGCCCAGCTCCCAGCCTTCACTCCAACAGAGAGACCCTTTATGATGCAAATGTCTGGTCTCACCCGCATAGGCAACCCCACCCTCAGCCTGAGAGTGGCACTCCCCCCTCCCGCCCCCTGAAAGGTCCCTTTTTGGAATATCTGCACTGTGCCAGGACCAGCACTGCCAGGTAGAGTGCAGGACAATTTGTTTTCTTGTTTTCTGTTTGGGCGACTCGTCTGCACTGGTCGGTTCTCTCTCAGGTCACAGGGGACCAAACCATTGGGCTTGTCAGCGAGTCCTTCCATACCTGGTGTGTACAGCTCAGGGTCTTCCTTCGTTCCCTCAACCACATGTTGGTGGCATGTGCTGGGCCATAGGGGCCAGCACGTTTACTAAGGGGGCCCACGGTGGGGTGTATCCTGGGCTGTGGGATCAGACAGAATGGGGTTTAAATGTCTTGTCTTTCATTTCCTAAAAATCTGATCTCGTACTTGGCACTCAGCTTTTCTGAGCCTCAGTCTCCTCATCTGTAAGACGGGGAGAAAGATGCCTTCTGCAGGTGTGGTTGTGCTGACTAGGTTAGTCAGTCATTGGTCTTTAGCCCCCTCCCTGCCTGGGAGATGAGACAGCATGGGAGGGCCCCTCGGAGATCATCGCAAGGGAGCAGGAGGGAAAAGGTGCAGGCAGTGAGGTCTCCAGAGACTGTAGGAATGTTCTAGAAGGAGGTAGGTGAAGGCCTCACAGGTGTGGTCAAGAGCATGACTAAACAAGGCAGGAAACCAGGGTCAGGTTGGAGACGGGCGACTAGTTGAGGCCAGATGGTCTAGATGAAGCTGAGGAGAGGGTAGCTGAATCCAGGGGACTAGTAGAGGGCAGGGGCTAGTTGGACTGCTTTAGCTACACAGACCAGAGCTGCTCAGATTGCCTGAGCCAGTGGGAGCGGACGTGGCAAGTCTTGGAGCTCAAGGGCAGTGCCGGCCAGCGCTCCTTGCCGTTCGGGATGTGTTGCCAGTTCCAGTCACCACACAACAGCCCATGACCAATGGCAGTTCTGGATGGGCCTGTCCCACGTGAGACCCAACTCCGGCACCTGTTTCTCCCTCCATCGGCTTCTTCTTCCTACTTCCCTAAGCAAGTAAATGACTCAGAGCCTGTGCTCCATCCTGCAGGGACTAGAGGGCCCACAGGGACTCGAGCAGACAGTGACGTGCTGTTCATGTGTTTAGGAAGGTCAAGAATAGGGTGAGGCACCTAGTGCGAAAGGTACAGGTGCCCACCTGAACTTGCGCCACCTTGAATGAAGCGCTGGCCTCAGCCTAGCCCGGAGGAGGAGGAGGAGCTGGATGACCGTGAGTGACAGGCAGAGACCTCCCACCTGCAGCCCGACAGTGGCCCTGTGAAGGAGGGGGCAGGGGTGGAGGGGCACACAGAAGAGCTGTGCTCTGCATTACATGGAATCGTGTTTTAGTGCATGGGATGCAAATTCAATTTTCCTGCCTAATTTTGAGCATATCCCCAGAAACGGTTTGTCTTGCTTTAGTTATTTTAAAATAGTGTTCAGTTCCGGTGGCTAAAAGCACAAACCCTGCAGCCGGATTGCCTAAATGCCCTCAAAAGGTGCCAGGCTCCATGCCAGGCTGTGAACACCTGGGAGGAATAAGGCAATACCCCCAGCTTCCACAAGAGGCAAACACCCAGCTAACAGTTCTGTGGCCACGTGGTAAGAGGTTTGCGGACGAAAGCCCTGGGAGATGAATTTCCTTCAAGACTTAGCTGGGAAAACGTTTGATGATTTAGTGTTTAGAGGGATCACTACCTTAGTGGTGAGGGTCTTGGGCTCTGGGGTCAGGCTGCTTGGGTTTAGATCTCAGCCCCACTGCTGCCCCACCGTATGACCTTGGCTAAGTCCTTGACCTGGCATTGCCTCCGTTTCTCCATCTGTAAAAAGAAGAGAATAATGACATCAGCCTCATGGGGTCCTTGTAAGAATTAAACGAACTACTGGTGATAAATAACCTTGGCTGTCCGTGAACCCTCAGTCTACATCAGTTGTCATCGACATGATGATCTGACAAAAACAATGTAATTCTTCATGTTTCCATTTCAGCCTCAGCTGCTACAAAGGCCACTTATGTAGAAGCTCCTATAAGTTTTTGCCATTCACAACGCCCTCTTCCGGGTGACTCCTTCATGCTTGGGTTCTTGGGCCAGGTCCTGGCTCCAAATCTGAAAAGCTGCATGGTCTTAGCCTGGTCACTCCCTCAGGACGCGCCCATGATGCCTGGGATGCCCTGTGTCTGCCAGAAATGACGTGGGCACTACGCACCAGCCCAAGCTGCCAAGCCCAGCCCCGGCTCCAGCACCTGGTGCCAGCGAGGCTCCATAAGCACCAGTCTTCTCGCTCTTTCCCCTGGTCCTCCTATGCTTTCCCAATCCTGCTTGGTCATGGATGGACTAGAACAAAGCAACAGCAGACCTGGCTCAAGCAAGTTCCAATTTTCAGGTTAACTCCTGGAAGAAGGAACCCATCCAGAACTAAAAATAAAGAAAAAGGCTTCTCACCACGGGGCGAAGTTTCTCAGCCTCGGCATTATTGACATTCGGGGCTGGACCATTCTTTGCGGCAGGGCTGTCCCGAGCATCATAGGATGTTGAGCAGCATCCCTGGCCTCTGCCCACTAGATGCCAGTACACCCCCCAGACATTGCCAAATGCCCCAATGGGGGAGGGGGAGGGGCAAATGACCCCCGGAAATGAATAACTGCCATACCACACCTCCCCTGAGAAAGAGCTATTCATTCTCGAAGGAGATAAGGATACTAATTTCAACGCCTAACAACAGCAGCCAAAAGCAGGAAACAGGGAGGAAGGAGGTGCTCCCCACACATCTGTAGAAACATCGCCAGGCCTGTTAGGCTCCTTCCATTTCAAGGGACAAAGATGTGGGGCATCACCTCAGGGAATAGGGTCTGTCACCAGGGTGCACGGGAGTGAGGATGTTGCACAGTCCTGCCTCAGGGGAACGGCAATAACGCCCCCTCAGCAGTCAGGGTACAGAAGGCCCTCATACGCTCAGAGTCAGCCCGGGGCCCCCGTCTCAAGATCCCATCAGAAGCCAGCGTTTCTTCCTCCCTCCGTGATAGACCCACCATCTTCACCACTCTGCTGCCTCTTGTCCCTACTTGGTCCACAGTCCTGGCCCTTTTGTAAGATGTCCTACATTTAAAACTCCCAGGAGGTCAATTTGGGGTTGGGTAGTTTCCACCTGTCTTATTAGTTTGGGCTCCCCAGAAACAGACTCTGAGACAAAGACTCAAGTGCAAAGAAAGTGTTTGGAAGTAACTCCAGGAAACACTAGTAAGGGAGCAGGGAATTGAGACCAGGAGAGGAAGGAAGCCAAGAAAGGATGCGCCAGGAGCAGGGTGCTGTGGTGACCAACTGGGGCTTAATCGGTGGATGCCAGTGTGGAGCACACGCCTGCGTTGTTCCATCCAGAGAGGACAGAGCGGGTGCTTACCCACCAGCTCGCACGAGCCCCAGTGAAGGGCTACCTCTGGGAGGTATTCATTCCTCAGCTCTTCCGACTTATGCAGCACAGACAACTCCAGCGGCCAGAGAGAGCTCTCAGGCCTGAAGAGCCACACGTGGGAGGTGGGACTGACAGGAATGGCATGGGTGGGGCACTGATGTGTCTGCTCCATCACCCCATAGGATCAGCACTACGGGACAGAGTCCTGGAATCACGCCAGCCCACCGGCCACTGGCCTCTCCTATTGCTACTCTGTGCCTTTGGGCTGACATTCTTGGGTGCTCAGAGAGAAATCTCTGAAGAGATACTCAGTGTAAGCACATCCCAAACGGTATAATGAGAGCGTGAATATACCAATGGACAGTGGCCAGACTATACACAAAAATAAAACTCTGACCCACAATCTGCAGCAGCCTGCCTTGTATCTACAGCAACTGGGCAGGAAGGCAGCCAGCTGTAAGTCAGACCGCTGTCTCTATGACCATGCAGGAAGCCAAACCACAAGCCCTGTAACAATTGCCCCAAATGGCCAGCGCTTTAATAACTGACAGCTTCCCTCTTTTTTGTCCCCATTTCCAGCTTTGGATCAATTGGAGAAAGCCAAATATTCACCCCTAACCAGCCACATGGAATACCCCACTTCTAATTGGCCACTCCCAGCTTCCCCAGGCCCACAGCCTCCCATCAGGGCACACCTGGCTCCTTCCCTTTTTCCACCAGAAGGTTCTCCCCATCCTGTGTCTGCCTGTGAGTCTCTGCCAAAACGCCAGGGATGGTGGCTGCGAGCTCTGAATAAATAACCTTTGCTTTTCTCCTTTGATTGGCCTCCGTTTGTTTCTACACTAAGTATGGTTCAAATAATTTACGCTAAAAATTTATATATGTTTATCTGGTATTAAAATTTAACCGAGAATCCTGAATTGTTTCTGGCCGCCCTAACCCTGCTCCATCCATCTGAGGATCCAGGTAAATGCTCCCTCCCCTGAAGTTGGAGGACTACTGTGCTTCCACAGCTGGAATGAGGCACTACATCTTCAAATGTATAAGGTACAAGCCCGCAGCAAGCAAAGAGCGGTGATGGTAAATAACATCACTGCAGATCAGACTGCAAGTTCTGGCTTCCCAACAAAGAGAACCAAATGGAAGCTAAGGGGGTTCTTGTTTTAGGGAAGAATTTTTAAAGATAAATGAAAACTTAGAAAAGTAAATATTCCTTGTCAAAGTTCCATTTAACTCATAAGTTACCTAAAGTTAGCTACCTATTAGCTGCATGACTTCGGACAAGTTATTTAACATCTCAGGGGGAATAGAATTTGTAGTTTGAGTTTACCCACACTAATTGCCTTAAAAAAAAAAACAGTCAATACTCTTCAGGAACATAACAGGATTCTGAGGATCTGCAATTTATTATTCACAATGTCCAGGATGCAATCCAAAATTGCCTCATATAAAAAGAATCTGCAAAATGTGACTTATCTCAAAAGAAACAATAAGCCACAGAGATCAACTCCATCCCAGATACTGGAATTAGCAGACAAAGATGTTATGGGATGTTATGACACCTGAAGACATAAAGGAAAATACTCCTGAAATAAATAAAAAGATAGGAAATCTCAGCAGAACAATAGACATTTTTAAAAGTCAACCCAGAATTCTAGTCCCAGTGAAAATACCCTTCAAGAACTAAGGTGAAATAAAGGCATTTTCAGATCAAAGAAAACTGAGAGTATCTATTGCTATCAGATCTACTCCTGAAAAATGCTAAAGGAATTTCTTTAGGCTGATGGGCTATGACAATAGGTGAAACCTCAGATCTTCAGGAAGGAAGGAAAAGCATGGAAAATGGGAAATCTATGGAAAAATATAAAAGACTTTTTTTCTCTTAATTTCTTTAAAATATGAGTGTAAAGCAATAATTATAACATTTTATTGTAGGGTTTATAAAACATATAGGTGAAATACTTATGACAATTGTAGCATAGAGGAGGGTGGGAAATGGAGCTGTATGATTGCAAAGTTTATAGATTTTACGTGAAATGGGCAATATTAACTCTAAATAGACTGTGAAGTGTTAAAGATGTATATTTTAATCTCTAGAAGGGGATTCTTCTGCTTCTTCTGGTGGTCTCCAGTTTCACATGCATATTTCCTCCATATGTCTGGCTTTTTGCCCCTTTCCTGTCCCATGCTGGACCCTGCCCTGATTCTGTCGCTCCATAAAACACCACCAAAAATATCCACATGTAAGACAGACTTCACTGAAAATTTGGGGCAATGGATCGTTGCTACATCACAACCAGCAACTTAGAAACAACGACTAGACATCTTTGCCCTTAAAACTCTTCAGTCGTCTGGCTACCAGAAATTCCTCTCTGATCTACTTTCTCTGAGGCCCCCCTGCCCCCTGCACTGGCCCTCCCTCTGCTGGAAACTCTCCACAATCTTCTCGCTTCGTCCTATTGAGCAACACAGTTCTCCATCTCACTCAAAGCCCATCGTGGGCATGTCTCAGGGGTCATCACTTCAAAACAGCTACCAGCCTCCAAAACATTCTGCTACAAAAAGATAGTTTTCTCTCTGAAAAATCCACTAGTAGCTTTTAAACTCATTTTTCCTTCCTCCTACATAGAGATACACCATCGCGCTGTCTCCTGGCTCTCTCCTCGATTAAACAGAGCAAATGAGCTTCAACCCAAACTCACATCATCTACTTATCCAGGTTCTGAGCTAAATGAGTGCCTTAGAGGCATCAAAACCCGCCCTTGATAGCTATTGTTACTGAAATATCCCCCCTAAGGTCCCACTCCCCACTCCACGTGGCTTCTTTGCTCATCCAAAATATAAATTTATTAAGCACCTCCCACATGCTAGTCACACGGTGCTCATCCTAATATTACATATATAACTCTCCCTAAGAAAGATTTTTTGAAAGGCTGCTAAGAGGATAAAAACTGTTCTCTCCATATCATCTTATCACTGATAAACACTAGGCCACCTTCAGGCCAGTTTAAAAAACCCAAATTGACTGTAAAAGTTTTGTTCCAGTCAACTGTTGTTGCATACCAAACTGCTCCAAAACTTCATGCCTTAAGACAACGACAACACTTATTTGGCTCACAAATCTGCAATTTGGGCAGAGCTTGTTGGGGACAGCTTGTCCCAGCTCCATTCACCATCACTGGGTGGGCTTGAAAGCTGGGGGCTGGAACCATCTGAAGGGTCATTCATTCAAAGGTCTGGTGGCTCATGCAGGCTGTCAGCTGGGGCCTCAGTTATGGCTGGAAGACCTCTGTCTAGCCTCTGAAGTCACACAGAATAACTCCTCCCTCATTCTTTTTAAGTAAGCCCGCATTCCAGGGGAAGAGAATTAGATTCCACCTTCTGATGGGAGAAGTATCAAAGAACTCACAGACACGTTTTAAAACCCCACAGCCTTGAAGAGAAATGTTGATCACAACTGATGGGCAGTGAGGAGAGGAGTCATACTACACAATCCACAGAAAGCTTCTTTAAAATCCTCATTCTCATTTCTCTCCCCAAGAACCATGTGTCCACACTTCATGGCACCCTGCTGCCCGCTCCTCTCTACCTGCCCCTCCCTCCCCTCTCCACCCACCTCTACACCTATTCTTTTCCACTTTCCTTTCTCTGTCCTAGCTCATGCAATCCCTTTTTTATCAAGTTAAATTTAGACTCTCACCTTTTCCCTTTCCCCATAGTTCATCTCTGTCAATTTCCTCAATGGAACCAACGAAGTCTTTCCTCCTTAAGAAGTTGGAAGGGGCTAGGTTGTCACTCTTTAATGTTTTTTATGTATATGTGTGTACATGTATACAATGTATATTTATACATTTGAAAATAAACCCAGAACTTTTTT
Source organism: Equus quagga (assembly GCF_021613505.1). Classification (NCBI taxonomy): domain Eukaryota; kingdom Metazoa; phylum Chordata; class Mammalia; order Perissodactyla; family Equidae; genus Equus; species Equus quagga. The sequence continues at coordinate 39,083,217 of NC_060283.1, read as the reverse complement.
AACTCAGTAATTATATTTGCAAGTTAGCCCAGTAATTTGGATAGACTAGACATCTTTGTGCGCACATAACCCATGAATAGAAATGGTGCACCTGACTGTGTAGGAAACAGGGCACACTCAAGGGACACCCTCATGAAGACACTATTTACAGAGGTGTAGGCAGAGTTAAAAGATCCAGAAAAGGATGCTGAGGCACCCAGGGACTAGCAACAGCAGGAAGCCATCACCTCCCATAGATCTGAACAGGGCTTGGTGTTACCCAAGGCAGTAAGAGCTGGACCCAGGAAGAGGGGCCCCTGCCAGAAGCTGCGGCCATGAAAGAAACCAAGCACAGTAAAGAAGGATTTGGGTTAAAAACCCCTTGGCCTCCCTCTTCTCCTGCCCATTTACCCCTCGCTGGTTCTTCCCATTGGCCAAACCAACTAGAGGCCACAGGGTAAGGGAGCCCAGGTGGTGATACTGCTCATAGGGTTCAGCCTCCAGACTAGGAACACACTGGGAAGGGCAGCGAATGGATGGGGAGGAGGGTGAGCAAAGGGAGAAAAAACAGCCCAACTTGCTTCAAAATTAAGATCATCTTTTGACGGCAACTCTTTCAAACTATGCATACATTGGGAGTAAAAGATGGGGTGGGGGGCACATGCCCAAACAATTAAGAAAAATAGACATTGACAGCAACTGGCGTGACGCTCATTCTTAATTACATGAGCTAATGAAGTGGGGTTCCTGGCATGACTTACTCCAAAGTAATTTATATTTGGCTTGGAAAGCAGAATGGTTTTTATAACAGATTTTTCTAATTATGTTTTGCTTATGTTAATAGAAGGATTTGATTCCTCAAGTAAATACCACCTCATCACAAAGCAGGATGGCTCAAAAGTACACTGAGCACCAGGTGGAAACCAGGCTGATATTTCACAATTTGCTGCAGATGATGCAAAAATAAATGGAAGGTTTTGCTTTGGTTTTACAAGGGCCGCCCTCTCCACCTGGTCTATAAAAGCATGAAGGACAGCCAGAGCATCTTGTGCTTCTTCTCGATTCCTCAAAAATAGTGACACTCCAACTTTGCTATGCGTGAGAATCACCTGGAGAACTTATGAGACTGCAGATTCCCAGGCCCGTCAGAATGACAGATTCCCTTGGTCTGGGTGGTGCCTAGGAATCTGAATTTCAACAAGCATTCCAGATCATTCTGATGCTGGTGCTCAGGGCATCGCATTTGGGGAAATGCTGTCCCAAGGTCTGGGCACATGATTCAGACACAGAGGAGGGAGAGTGGTGTGAGAGATAAAGTGGAGGAATGATTTGAAGTCAGAGCTGGGTTCAAATCCCAACTTCACCATTGGTTGGTTGAGGCCAGTTACCATCTCTGACTGTCATCTGCAGGAAGGGTAACAAATGTACGTAAGGGCACACTTGGAGGTAATAAATGAAAAGCAAAAATCATGGTTAATACATAGTGGCGCCGCCTATTGGTACCCAGAAGCTTCTTGAGCCAGCCTTTCTCAAGATGATGGGGCTCTGGGAGCCCTCCCTTCAAAGATCCATGAGGATGACACCTGATGTCCAGCACTGCGTCCTTGCCCTCACTGAACCCCACCATGAGACACTGTTTTTCCTCTATTTCATAGTTTTTGAGACTCACTCTTGCCTTGTTTCCACTCAAGAAATTATTATTCATCCTGCAAGCATATGGACAACAGGTTTTTTTTACCCATTCTCTCTCGCCGTTGGCATTATATCATTCAACAATATGTTGTTAACGAAAAATATTAAAACTAGCCATCTTAAATTTTTGGTTCTGGTTCATAATGTAACATAATGAAAAGGAAAATCTTTTGCACAGTCCCAGTGGTGCAGAAACAGTTAGAAATGATTCTAAATATAGACTCCCGGATGACAGAGGGGTTGTTTTATGTCATTCTGATTTCTTTTTCACAGTGTGTTCTATGTGCTGGAATAAAAATTTTTAATGAAGTCAGAATGCTAAATTTAAGTGAGCCCTTTGCTCTCCGTTCATTGCACAACACATTTTGTTGCCATTTAATTGGCTGTGCATCTCGGCTTCAGACCTCCAAGGAGTAAAGCGACTATCAGAACTCATAATGCAACAGTTTTGATTATGCCCAGATTCTAACTAACACTTCGGGTCTCTCCTATTCTTTTACTTAATTGACTTTCAGTGAATAAATGTAAAAAGAGTTTCCAATTGTTCCTCTTAAATCACCCTAATTGGACGTGAGTAGTGATAATATGGACTTGAGGAATATTTGATATAATGTAATTACTAATCCTAGATGACCTATAATGAGCTTCCAATTTTTCGTTCAATAAGTAGCCTACGAATACTGCTTATTGTGGGGAATAACTGAACTGCAATCTATCCTAAGCAAACCATTCAGAACATTCACTTACAACTTAGGTACAAAATCTACAGGAACCTGTTAGTGACTATATAACCTGATGTAACTCTACCAGATCTGCGCTTCTCAAACTTGGGTGTAGGAAGAATCGCTCGAGGAGCCCATTTAGAAATGCAGGCTCTGGGGCCACCGACAGAGAGTCCGATTCAGCAGCTCCGGGTGGGAGGAGGTGAAACCTGGGAACATGCATTCTAAACAAGTGCCCAAGTGATGCTGATGGAGCCAGCTGGGGACTAACTAGTCCATTTTCCTGGAGGTGCTCTTTCTCCCTCACTGTACCTGCCTATTCCCTCACCTGTGAGCAGACTCCCAACCTAGGCATCCTTTTCAGCGCTGGCCTGGAGGCAGGTGCGTATCTCGGATTAAGGAATGTTCTTCCAGCGCTTCAACTCCTGGCCTGACCACATGACAATCTAATCACAAACAAGGTAAATTCACACAAACAGAGCAGGTTACCCACCTCAGGGATTGCTCAGAGAGGTGAGAATACTGGATGCCTTTGGACCAAATAAAAATGCAGTCATACACATTCCTGACTTGATCCTCAATACTCTGTAGGGTGGGTCTTATGTGTATTTTATAGAGGAAGAAACTGAGGGTCAGAGAGGTTGGTGCACTTGGCAGAAGTCACCCAAGAAAAGTGGAGAGCCGAGTCGCTGAGCTGAGTCTCCAGTCTCCAAACCTGTTCTTTCCATCCCTTGTCAAGAGTTTGGTTGTAATGCCAGGATATGTGAAGGTGGGTTAAGCATTTTACATAAAAAAATAAACCAATTACCTCTCAGAATGAATTTTCTATACAAGAGGAGATTACTTCTGTATTCACAGAACAGCAGCTACACAGGAAATAATTAAAATTCTAAGAAAAGTCTGCGTTGGTCTCCATCTTCAGACCTTTTACAATGCTTCCATCTTATGGTTAAGTATGGAAATAGAAAAGGAAGTTGAATCACGATGTGCCCCTGGTTCTCAAATCCTCTGTCAATGCTGAAGGACACCCTGGCTTGGCTCCTTGGAGCTGGGCGGTGGCATTGCAGGAGCTGTTTCCCAAGTGGATCAGAAAAGTAATCTTCACAAACCTAACTCCAGAATTTCCCAAACTGACTTTAGTGGTTTTGATGGGTTTGTAGTTTTGATGGTCTGCTCAGACCGCCATAACAAAACACTGTACCGTTCAGTTCCTGGTTCACAGACGGCTGTGTTCTCAGTGTCTTCACATGGCAGGGACAAAGGGAAAATCTCTCTCTCTCTTCCTCTTCTTATAAGATCAACGATCCTATTGGATCAGGGCCCCATCCTTATGACCTTGCTTAACTTTAATTATTTCCCAAAAGCCCTATGTCCAAATACAGTCCCGCTGGGTGTTAGCGATTCAACACATGAATTTGTAGGGGGACTCAACTCAGTTCATAGGAAATGGATCCAGTAATTTTTCAGGAAAGCAGCTTCAGAAAGATGCAAATGGGCAGCTTTTCCTAACTGAATACAGAAAACTCTATCTGAGGAGGTCCCCTTCCAACCCTTTTGTGGAGAAATGGGTGGTGGATCAGGAAGTCAACAGTAGGGTTAGCAGCCCTTAGATAGGGCCCGGAAAGAGACTGTGGCGGATGACTCTGGTTCCATAGTGCCTCAGGCAGAACGGTCTGCACGTGTGTATGTGTGCACATTTCCTGGGGAGGCATGCTCTAGCCACAGTGGCTTCCCTGCTGGGCTTCGGACATATCAGGCAAGCTCTGGCCGTAGGGCTGCCTTGGGCTGGGCTCCCTAGAAGCAGAGCCTAAGACTGGGATTCTTGTGCAATTGATTTATTGAGGAAATGCTCTCAGTCCAGACAGCAGGGTAGGCATTAAGGGAAGCAGGATGGCTCAGGGGAAGAGGTTAGGCAGAACTGTAGTTTTAGGAGTCTAGCCTCCGTCTGTCCTGTGCAGAGCTCCAGAACATACATCACATCACAGAGAGCGTCTCATTCAGAGGTAAGGGCACTGGGCTCCTATGTCCCCTCCTACCGGTCAGTTACTGGTCACCTCCCAGGCATCTGTAGGAGGGGAGCCAGCTCTGGTCAGCCAAGGGCAAGCCTCCAGAGAAGTCCGTGAGCCTTTAGCAGCCAACACCCATTCCAGCAGGGGCCGGGTGCACTGGCTGCTAAGAGGACCGGCTGGGCTCCAGTGCACCTGCTCCAGAGCCCGCTCTAGCTGACCCCTCTGCGCAGAATGCTCCTCCCCTAGGTAGCCTCTTAGCTCACTCCCTTTCCTCCTTCAGGTCTTTGCTAAAACCTCACCTTCTCAGTGAAGTCTACCCCGGCCATTCTATTGATGTGCAAATTGCACCTCCACCCCCTCCTCATCACCCTTTCTCTGCTCCACTTTTTCTTTTGGTCCACAGTACTCACCACCCTACACATGCATAATTTACTTCTTTGGTATGTTCAGTTGTTTTTGGATTTATTTTATTTTTTGGTGAGGAAGATTGGCCCTGAGTTAACATCTGCCAATCTTCCTCTATTTTGTATGTGGGATGTCGCCACAGCATGGCTTGATGAGTAGTGTGTAGATCCGCTCCTGGGATCTGAATCTGCAAACCCTGGGCCACTAAAGTGGAACGTGTGAACTTAACCACTACACCACCAGGCTGGCCCCGTTCAGTTGTTTATGGCTTGTCTCTCCCCATTAGAAGGAAAGCTCTTTAGGGACAAAAATACTGGTCTAGCCTTAGCACCGTGAATAGTGCTTGGCGTATACTAAGCACTTAATAAATACTTGTTGAATTAATTAATTAAGTCTCAAAGGGTCCCTGACCCAAAGAAGGGAGAAAGTCAAGAGCCTAAAGAAATAGATGGTGTAAGAGGGCACTAGCCCAGCCAGTAGGTGTGTTGTGGGGCCTACAGGAGGAGTCCCCCACCTCCAGAAGGACATGGATGGTATCATTTTTGAGTCCAAATGAAAGCAAAGTCCTCATTACAATGTACTCTGAGTGGCGGCTCAAAGCCGTTCCACCCTCCACTGCTGCTGTACTTGAGAAGGTGGGAAGTTTCTACTTGCTCTTCTAAAATAACTTTGTCTTTACCCTCCCTCAGAAGTCTCAGCTTGGGAAAAGTGTGACCACCCTGATGATAATAGCTTAGGTAGCAGAACTTTTCATCCAAAGATATGGAAATGCTAAGATATGGAATAACTCAGATACGGCGATGCTTCATAAACACTAAGTGAGGAATTTTCACAGTTTCCTTAGAGGATGCTTACTAACGTGCACGCGCTCAGAAGTTGAGGGACCAAGTTGAGACGCACGTCTTGTCTGTCTTACAAAGAAGGTGTCTTAGACAAATGCTGAGAAAAATGCTTTTTCAAAAATCATCTGTTCTTAGCCTTGTCCCAAACAATTCCCAGGTAATTGTTTATCTCTTGCCTAAAGAAAACGGGCAGAGGATTAGACAGACATCACCCAAAAGAGAATGAATGATGAATGAACAGGTAGATGGGAGAATGCTCAATTTAACCAAAGAAATGTAAATTAAAACAACAGTCAGACATGATTGTCATCTATCTAACTAGGAAAGATTTTGTACTGTACTAACAAACTGGTGAAGAAAATCTTTCCACACATGCACGGAAGTGTCAAGTGGTACAGGCTAATGGAAAACTACATGCTAGATGTATTTATAGACTTTGCTATCTTCATAACCTCCGACCTACTAGAGTCAGAACCCTATCCTACCAAAATAACCTGAAATTCAGGTAAGAAAAGCCTTTTGAAACCAGCCATAGGGGTTTATAGCAGGACTAAGAAGGAAGAAAGAGAGAGAGAGAGAGAAAACTCATGAAAGCTGGTGACAGATTCCTTCAAAATTTTTCTTTGGTTTAACTTTCTTTCACAAGGACAACTTTTTGTGTGTGTGTGAAGATTGGCCCTGAGCTAACAACTGGACCAGTCTTCCTCTATTTTGTATGTGGGACGCTGCCACATTCTCTATCAACTCAGGCTGAAATGCCACTTACACACATTTTCTTCATTGAAGTTGACTTTGCCCATAAGTCAGATGATGAAGCTGAATACAGCATCAAAATATGCAAACCATTTCCCCCGGGATACAAATGCCAGATATGGCAGACACAGACTTCGCAAAACATTGTGTGTGAGTGTGTGTATGCGCCCGTGCATGCAAGGACAATTTTTGTCACATTTCCCTGTGGCCCAACAAATAGAATACTGTCATTTAGTTTCATAATTGGAATTGCTGATTTCTTGTGCTTTTGACAGTTGGGTCATGTTTCCAATAGTTCTAAAAACTTCCTCCTGTGCATGGCTCTTATTAACATGGAGCCATGTTAGTAACTAGTCTATTTTCAAAATTCAAAACAACCATCTAAAAAATTCTCTGAATTCTCTTGATCTTCTTTCTCTTTGAACTTCACTCACTAAAAATCAACCAAAATTGTGGAGTTTTTTTCTGTCTGAACTAGAACAGATGCATCAACAATGAATACTTTATTTTTCAGGAAAGACATTCACTCGTGAAAAAAAAAGTAGCTTCAGCCCGTAAAACACGTGTTCATCCCAAATGGGATTTAAGTTTTTGTTTTTTTAGTTTTTATCAGGCAAGCTATTTACATGGTTGTCGGCAGTTTCCAGTTTCTGGAGGTGGCACCTCTGTAGCAGAGGCCCTCCTGATGACTTCATAAAAATGTCTACTCAGACTTCATTTACTTTGGAAAAATTAACGGAAATAGGCTGTTTGGTTCCTCATGGTGAAGCGAAATCTCAGCTGTTGATCTCGGAGATGCTGTGGAATCATGAGACATGGGATGCAGGGATGTTGGGGAGGAGCAGAGAAGGTTCCATTCATCCCGAGCAGGAGACGTGCCCTCTTGGCCCTCACACGAGAGGTCATCCTAAGATATGGGAGAAATGGCAGGCAGACGTCTCCCCTTATCCACGGCTGTGTGAGAGGCCGTCACCTCCCCACCATGGATCAGGGCCTGAGAAAGGGCACAGCAACGCCATTTTCCCTCTGCTGGGGAGCCTCGCTACGCCTGACCTAGGGCCTGGAGTTGCACTCAGTGCTACTTCCAGGAAACACGGGTTCATTTCCTCAGATCTTGGCAAAGATAGGCAGGATGGGGTGGAAATTTCCTGCTTTGAGTCTCTGCCATAAAATTATGTCTAAGGGATTTTCCTGCTGTAAAATTCTAAATTTCCATTTAGTCAAGGAAAAGAAACCAGCCACAGATGGAGATGAAGCAACGTAAGGCTAAGGAGAGCTAACGAAGAGCAGGCCTCAGGCACACACACTGGGAACAGGGCTGTTGGGCTGCGGGTGGCTCCTGCCTGGACCCTGGTCTTCCCTGGACATTTCCTCTGCCGACCTGTTTCTTGCTCCTGTCCCACAGATGGTCCTCTGTGCATTGCCAGTCTCCCTGGCTTTGCCTTGGCTCAGCGTGGCTGCTTCAGACCCTGAAGTCCAGCTCCCCACATTCAGACCCCTGGAAAAGGAATTTGACCCAGCTTGGGTCAAGAGTCCATTGCTTGTCCAATGAATGATTGGTCAGAAAGGTCCAGTCACGTGGTAGAAACATTACCACCCAGGCACATGACGTTACTAGAGGGAAAGAGGACAGACTTGGGGAGGGGCAGGGCCCCCCCAAATGTCTACAGCAGAGTTGGCGGTTCCTTCCTTCCCACCCTTCTCCTGGCACTCGGGGTTCACAGCAGCCTCCTCTGGTTCCCTGAGAAGCACATGCCAAGGAGAATTCAATACGGGAGATTTATTGAGGGAGATGCCTGGGAGGAAAGATGGCGGGGGCGCCAGACAAGGCTAGGAGAACCGTCAGACCACCATGCAGGTCGGAATCCAGGGAAGGAAAGAGGGAAGAAAGGAGGTTGGGTAGGAAGATTGTCAGCCTGCAGTACATTTTAACGAAGTTTCAGCAGGACCAATGAGGCGTCTGTCTTAGTTCCAGATGCTATAACAAGACACCATAGACGGGGGGCCTCAAATAACAGAGACTTATTTCTCACAGTTCTTGAAACCGGCAAGTCCAAGATTAAGTTTCCAGCAGGTTCTAAATCTGGTGAGAGCCCTCTTCCTGATTTGCAGACAGCCACTGATAGAAAGGTCATCTCTCAGGTGTCCCCTCTTATAAGGGCACTAATCCCATTCATGAGTGCTCCATCCTCAGGACCTAACCACCTCCCAAAGGCCCCACCTCCTCACACCATCACATTGGGGGTTAAGGCGCCAACACATGAATTTTGGGGGCACACAAATTTGGGGGCATGCGAGGAGTCCCACGTGTCTCAGAAGCAGTCCTGCCTTAGCATCCCAGCCATGCTTGGCCATTGGTGGGGCATCCATGGGAGCATGGACATGCTGGACTGTGGTGGTGGATTCAGAGCACAGCAGCTGGGGTGTCAGTCCATTACACTTCCCCAGTAGGAGATCTGAGAGGCACAAGTTCAACGCCAACACATAGGCCCTCCTTTATTTTAAAAATGTAAAAACTCTCCTTAACTCAAGGGCTGTACAAAAACAGAAGGCAGGCTGGATTTGGCCCATGGCCCAGAGTTTGCTGACCCCTGGTTTCTATTGCTTGCAGACAAAACCCTCCTAACTTCTACAAGGGGTAAGTACCGCTGACACAGGGCTGCCGACTGAGGGCTGCTTGTCATCCTAATTCCCATCGAAATTGGTCCATCGACATTCAGGCTCACAAATCTGCAGACCCTATCTTACTTTCCTTCTTGCTCGCATGAAAGGATGGGTATTTTCCTTTTCCTCTCATCCTCTCCTCACCTCTTGAAGCTCCTAACTTAAGGTTAAGGTAATGGGTATGGGGTGGGGGCAGGGCTTCTGTAACAGAAGTCAGACCTGCAAAGAGAAATAGAATCTTACAGTTTAATAAGGTATGGGGGGCTCGCTAGCAAGAATCAAAGATCTGATTGTCTTTTAGATACTTCCCCACTGCCCCCCTTCCCGGCCAGACCAGAAAGGTCACTTACTTTTGCCTCCAACATACTAACACACACACACACACAAACACACACACATACTCCTAACTGAGGAAATGAATGGAGCAGAGAATGGTTGATAAACTTAACCTTCATGGGGGCAGAAGTCGTGTTGGACACCAAGGAGATGGGGCCTTGAGGGAAAAAAAAGGTAAAAAGAATTAAATTGGAGGGAGGGAAGAAAGAGAATGAGAGATTGTGGAAGGAAGAGAGTGTGGGGTACTTCGCCCCAGATTTGGTCAAGTGGTGCACCCCCAAGGTCCAGGGCAGGGCCAAGACCCATGGGAGATCTCAGAGACAAGTTGGAAAGACCAGAGGAGCCATTCCTGAATCTCCACCTCAATGTAGACTCTGCAAGGGCTGGACTAGACCACCTGAAGCTGCTGGGAAGGACAACCGAACATTTCCAAGATCCTCCGTAGGCATCACAGGCTAGACCGTTCTGCCCTGGACTGGACTGCTTCTGCTCCAGGAGAACAAGCGCTGTGCTGGGGTTACCCAGGTTAGTGGAGCAGCCATTTATCCATGTGTAGTCCTTGACAAAATTAAGGGGGCCATGCCAAGGATTTCTAAGGAATATTTAACAGAGACTGAGGTGCAGTGTGTACATTGGGATAGAAAAATTTCCTTATTGGAAAAAAGAGGTTCTGTTCAAAAAGCTGGAATGCATGTACAGTCACCCACCACAGAGCAGCCAGTCCTGAGCCCCATCTCTGTAGGATGCTGTACCCCTGGCTGGTTCCTCCTTATTTGGGGATTGGCTTCCCAAAGGGAAAACGCCTAGCATTCGGATTTGGGGAGCAAGTCCAATAAATTGCTGTTTCAATTTTAGGCCTTTTTAAAGACAAAATCAACTTGAAACCTCAGGAAAAAAGTCTCATCACATGCACTATGTATTTAACCAAAATCCTATTCCACTGCTGTGTGCCATTCTCCTGCGTGAGAAGCCAGTGTTGGTGGGACACCCAGCAGAGCTATTAATATCTCGTGAGTCATTTGAACAGTGCTTTTGGAAATGGTATCCCTTCACTTTCTTTCTGGGGGAAAGAGAAAATATTTCTAACACATGGAAAGAGTAATTTCTAATATTCCAGGTCTGTTCTCATATTTCTAATTATAACTTTGGGTTATTAAAATTTTTCTATCACCAACAGACACTAGCATTTAGGAGGCAGCTTAACTTCCTCAGCAGTTCAGGAGATCACAGATCCAGAAACTTTTCCCAAAGAATTTGGATGAGGATTGCTGGTGAACATGAAAAGTGCATGGTGAGAAGGGCAGTGGATTGTCCTTCCCCATTTCATCAAGATTTTAAAGGGGAAAACCCTGACTTAGTGACCACCTGTGGGGGCAATGCCATTCGTCTTGGTATTAGCCTGCTGCGTTAGTCAGGATTCTTGGGTGGCAGGCGAAAATAAAGCCCCAGTGTAAACCAGCTTTAGTGAAAGGCAGGAATGTGTTGGTTCACGTAACCAGACTGGGAGGAGAACAGGGCTGGGCTCCTTGCCGGAGTGGCTGGAACCAGGGTCTGCAACGCCAGCAGGATTCTTGCTTTCTCGTCTCCTCTTTTCCCTGTGCCTTTGCTCCATTGTTTTCAGACTAAACTTTTCATGAGACATCAGAGGGGGCATGGCCACTAATGGATCCTGCTGCATATCCTCAGACTTCCTAACCAAAGGAGAAAATCGTTCCTCTCTCCCAGATCTAGTTTCCATGTCCCCATGGAAGACAGTGGTTGGCAAGGTTTCCTGTGCCCACTCCTGGGATCAATTTGTTGCACGAAGGGGCATGGAAATACCATGAATGTAGCCAGGAGGGTGGAATCTGTTAATAAAACAACGAGGGAAATGGAGCTGGGCAGTCTGAACAGATGATGTGTCCCACATCTCCCTTCTTCTGGGAACTGTTCCCTCCTCCCACATCCAGAGGAGGGAAGACTGATCCCGCCCCTTTGCCACCCTGATTGTCAGATATGGGCATCTGCTGGTCCATGGGAATCCTCTCCCAGGAATTAAGAACTGGGGTTCGGAGATACCAGCTCAGTCTGCAGCTTGCTTGTACTGAGGAGATGTTGAAGGAGCCATTTCTTCACCATCAGGATGGGAGGGCTGGGAAACAAAAAGAGCTGGGCTGCAAGACAAGAGGAAAAGGAAGCAGCAATTTACAGAGAGAAGCAGATGCAAAGGGCTGAGTGTTCTGATGGGATTTGTGTCCTGGTTCCAGTGATTCCTGGTGTCCAGCCACATCCCTGCTACCAGCTCTGTGCAACACCTCATATCCTGATAACCCCCCACTTTCCCTTAAGGAAGCTCAAATTTCACTTCTATTGCTTGCAATCAAAAGTATTCTAACAGGGGCCGGCCCGGTGGCGCAGCAGTTACGTGCGCACGTTCCGCTTCTCAGCGGCCCAGGGTTCTCCGCTTCGGATCCTGGGTGCGGACATGGCACCGCTTGGCAAAAGCCATGCTGTGGTAGGCATCCCACGTATAACGTAGAAGAAGATGGGCATGTATGTTAGCTCAGGGCCAGTCTTCCTCAGCAAAAAGAGGAGGACTGGCAGTAGTTAGCTCAGGGCTAATCTTCCTCAAAAAAAAAAAAAGTATTCTAACTGATACTCTATTTAATCCTAAAAAACAGTCACAACCCTGGTACCCTGACACACGGCACAGTGCCACGATTTAATGGGTGGGTTCTGTTGCCAGTTTTCCTCAATGAATCCGAGTTGTGTCTCTTACTAACTCTGCGACATCAGACAAGTTACTTGACCTCTGTGTCAGTTTCCTCATCTGTAAAAGGAAGTGTTAATAGCACCTACATTACAGTGCTGGGAGAATTCTATATTTTAATCCTTGTAGAACCCAGTGCACGGCATATAAAAATCACTCAATAAACGATAGCAATTATTGATAGCGGAAGAGGGCAGTAGTGTCTGGGAGAAATTTTACCATCTCTTTAAAGATCCAAGAAGCAAAACAAGGGAGATAACTCCCCCCTCAACACGCATACTCTCTAGCCAGGAGTCATATTCCCAGGTGGTTAGATGTGTCATTTTGACCACTCCAGTATCACTCCCGATATTTGGCCGCCAACACATAGAAGGGTTAACAGGGACTTCCTCTAAGAAAGTTGAACTTTCCTATAATGCTTGTATTGGGGTATAAGGATAACACCCATCTCAGACACTGTCATTATTAAAACATCAAATCTGAGTGTCAGCACACGTATGGAGTGGAGGACAAGACCTACATGTGATTTACTATGTTCAAAGAGATGCTTGCTAATGAGATTTTTCTGTAGTATCATACATAGGCAAATGCAACAATACTAAGGAGAACGGAGAAAAGCCAAATGTCAGGCAACATGTGGTTGTAAGGGGAGCATCATTACTGTCACGAAAAAGCCACATTTGGAGGGATTATCAGTGTCTGAAAACCTGTGTTGGTTGGTTTCTTGGCTACCCTTTGGTTCTACCAGGTAATAGGTTTGTACAGCAGACAGTTAACACAGCCACACGGTTAACTTAGTTTACTCTCACCTTTAGTGATCAGATTTTGGCAAGAGCTGAAAAGGAGTGGAAATAATTAAAAATCAAGGGGCCAGCCTGGTGGCGTAGCTGTTAAGTTCACACATTCCGCTTCGAAGGGCCTGGGGTTCACCAGTTTGGATCCTGGGTGCAGACACGGCACGGCTTGGCAGGCCATGCTGTGGTAGGCGTCTTATATATAAAGTAGAGGAAGATGGGCATGGATGTTGGCTCAGGGCCAGTCTTCCTCAACAAAAAGAGGAGGATTGGCAGCAGATGTTAGCTCAGCGCTAATCTTCCTCAAAAAAAAAAAAAAAGAATTAAAGATCAAGAGCAATTTTTTAAAAAGAAGAAATCGTATTTTAGAAAGGAATAAAAGCAAGAGAAAAAAAGAACAGAAGAAAATCTGTTGGCACTGCCTTCTGGCCGGCCCTCTTTTACTTTACATTCCTTACACTCATAGATGCGGATCTCCCTTGCCAAAGAGTGACCTCCTTGAGGTCCGGATCTGAGCCTGGGCTATCGTTGTCTCCCACGGGGAGCTCACCCCTGAGCCTGATCCACTCTAGGACCCGACTGTTCCCATCTGACTGAAAGATGGAGGAAATCAGGAAGACCAAAATGAAAGGACAAGAGCAAACAAGACAACTATCTGAAAGTGAGTCTTGAATTTCTCAGAACTGGAGCATCTCTAGAGGATCTCCCAGACGGGATGTGGAGGCACTGATGGTTAAGGTGAAAATCTCCTGGAACGTTTTAGCAGTGGAAATGCTGTTAGGTTAAATCTGTTCATACTTTGCTTTAGTGAGACTGGATTTTCCACAAAGAAAGTTCTTGGACAGGCAATGCCTCTTCCACTCTTCTGTGAGCAAATTTGCACTGCTTAACACACTGCTGCAAGAATCTTGGGATATTTTATATTTCTCTTACATCCCTTATAGGCAGTCAGAATCCATTTCTGGAACATAGATGTTGTTTTCCAGCAAAGCATGCTGAATCCTTTAGACATTCATTATTTCCCAGAACAAAAAGAAAAACCGTTCTCTTAAGATCCATAATCTGTTTCCAGAATATTCAGACAATCTCATTTCTTCCTCCTTCCTATTACTCATCCCCCCTCCAGCCACTCCCATCAAGGTCCTGGGAACACACCTGAGGCCTTCACGCCACTGACTTTGCTCTTCACCGGGATGCCCTGCCTACTGGCTAATTTAAGAATTAATTACATATCATTTCAAATTATTCTCTGTTTTACATATTCTAGTCAAGCCAAACTGCAACGTCAGCTGAAACAGAGACAGAGCAGTGGAGGGCAATGGTTACGGGCAAGGACGCTAGAGTCAAACTGTCTGTTTGAACCTAGGTCTTGCCACTAACTAGCGAGGCGTCCTCAGATAAGTAACTTAACCTCTCCGTGCAGGAGGGAGATCTGACCTAGCCGTGAAAGTCTGTAATCTGAAGGTTGTGAGGCAGTGACAGCCGAGCTGAGCATTAAATCATAGGAATTAGGGGCCGGCCCGGTGGCGCAGCGGTTAAGTTCGCACGTTCCGCTTCTCGGCGGCCCGGGGTTCGCTGGTTCGGACCCCGGGTGCGGACATGGCACTGCTTGGCAGCCATGCTGTGGTAGGCGTCCCACGTATAAACTAGAGGAAGATGGGCACGGATGTTAGCTCAGAGCCAGGCTTCCTCAGCAAAAAGAGGAGGACTGGCAGTAGTTAGCTGAGGGCTAATCTTCCTCCAAAAAAAAAAAAAAATCATAGGAATTAACTTGGAGAAGTCAGAAGGGAAGGGCGTACCCAAGAGAAGCACAGTAAATCCAAAAGCCTTGCTATGGCAGGGAGCATCGTGCATAGAAGGGAGTAAGAGGGCCCAGTGGGGCGCAGTGCGCACCAGATAAAGCTGGTGAGTTAGGGAGAGGGCAGAATTTAGCAGAGTTTAGTATCCATAGCTTAGAAATTATATTCCCTATTCACTCAACAAATTTTGCTTACGAGGAGCCACCAACACGCTTATTTTACATAAATTGGATTCATTCCATATGCTGCTTTTATTAGGAATATTTTTTGAGCAATAAATATACAGTTATTAAACCTATCTCTTATTGTTGGATCTACAGATTACTTCCAACTTTCCATTATTATTAAAAATAGCATGGCCAACTTTTTTTATCTGGACATTTGTTCAAATATTTCTTGGCATAAATCCCTACAAGAGGAATTGCTAGTTCTGAAAATTCATTAACATATTTTAATCACAACTTGTCTGGGAAATTAGCATGTTGAATGGTCAAGGTTTGATGCTATATGAGGCTACAGTCTTTTGAGGTTGGTACCACGGTCAGATTTGGAGGCACTCTTGGGATGCCTACTCTAAGAACCTACTTCTCAATTGTCTTCACCGTGTGAGGAATTCCCTTCTATTTCTGATCCCCATGAGTCCTTTCCACAAATTCAGATCACACCATACTGACAGCCAACGAAATATCTCTAACCTCAGCTCTAGACGCCTGGCTGTCCCACTCCTGGGCTCCATAGGAGAGGAAAGGCTTTCCTAACTGTCTCTGAAGGATCTCCCTCCGGTCTGAGACACACTATTAAAGAAGGCAGTTTCTGACATTCCTTTTCTCTCCTCTGGCCTCCTACTTTGTCCAGTTCCATTTTCCTGCAGTAAATTCACTAACTTGTCAAAGGCAGATGGAGCTCAGATGATTCTATAACAGATTGTGGTTTTCCCTTCTGCTGAGTTGACAGACGCCATGTTCTCCAGAGTCTGCATCTTCCATGGACTCCTTTCAACATCTACTGTCCTTTTCCTCTTTCAAAGTCCTGTGTGTATCCCCACCCCTAGATTACTTTTTAAAGACCCATTTACTGTGAGATCACAGATAATTTCTAGGCTTCTAATGATTAACATGGCCAATCTCTTCCCTTCTTTCTCAGCTGTTCTTTGCATTCCATTTCTTCATTGCAAAAAACCTGTTTCCAAGGTCAGTGGGTCGCTCTTGCTAAAGCGGCCAGACTCCGGGTCGACCTGGGAAGGATACCTGGTGTCCAGGTAAAGTTAGGCTCATCGTGTGCCAGGCACAGTGCTAACTGCCTTACATAGGTTATGCCTTTTCATCCTCACGGCAACCCCGTGGGGTACGTATCATCACGGTCCCCATTTTACAGATTAGGAAACTGAGGCTTAGGGAGGTTGTCACTCATCTACGATCACACGGTTACAATGTGGGGATGGACCCCACTTCTGCTTGCAAAGACAGATGAAGAAAAGGGAGGCAGGCCAAGAAAGAAAATATAAAATGAAGTAGAGCAGAGCCGGAAAGGCAAGCAGGCGGGCGGAAGCGGCCCCTTTCCTGTCTCCTTCCCGCCCTGGGCTGAGCCTCCAGCGGGGCCCGAACGCCTCCCAGCGGCCGCCTCTCTGCCCCGCGAGTTTCCGGCCTCGGGAGGGCGTCATTAGAGAGCGCCCTCCGTTGGCGCCGGCCTCGTGCGTGCGTGGGCGCAAGACGTCGGCGAGGAGGCGGGCCTTCCGGTCCTCACGAAAGTCATTTCCGGCGGGAGCCGGAAGGCCGTCCTGGATGGCCTCGGGGGCGGCCTGTGCTTGGAGCTGAGTGTTGAAGCTGCCGGCCCGCGCCCGCCGGTCGCCTCATGCTGCGGGCCGCGGCCGCCAGCCTCCGCTCGGATTGGTGGCGCTAAGGCGCCGGGGCAGCGCGCGACATGTCGTCGGGCCTCCGCGCCGCCGACTTCCCCCGCTGGAAGCGCCACATCGCGGAGGAGCTGAGGCGGCGGGACCGGCTGCAGAGGCAGGCGTTCGAAGAGATCATCCTGCAGTGTGAGCAGCTGGCGGGCGGTCGGGCAGAAGCACGCGGGGCACCGGCGGGAACCCGGGGCCGAGCCCCGCGCTGCCCCGGCGCCCCACCCCTTTTCACATCTTTTCCTCTTCTCTTCATTTTGTCTTTGGGGTGACCGCAGAGGGTTTCTTTTTCTGAGCTGTGTGTTCTTCTCTGGCGGGCACCGCTCATGCTTCTGTTTGTAAATCCCAGCAGCTCGCACAGTGCTGATGCACTTAAATGGGCAGGTTCCAGAAATGTCCCGTTGCGCGCATCGTGTTACTGAAACAGGCGCTGATTTTAAGCATCGACTCGCGCGGTTAACGTCGTGCTCTGAGTGTAATGAAACGTTCGGCCTTGATTTCCTCAGACCTCTCGTCCTTACTCCACCTTGGTGTTCTTTGACTGTTAGACATGTGACTCTTAACACCCTTTTTTAGTAGGGACGTGATAGTCTTTACTGTTACTGAAAACTTCTATATGAAAGAGATGGTGCCCCCCCCCCCCCATTCCCGGTGCAATTTGGGTACAAAAATGTTTGTACCCTTGGATACGTCTTAGCATTTCCTTGCCGCTCCCCCCAATTTTACCGTAGGTCATGACCCATTTGGGGGCAGAAACGGGTACTCTTCGGTCCTATGGTTCCATCTACCCCTTGAAGTAAGCCTAACAAGTCTCTTACGTTATGTTGATGATGGGATTCAGTCATAGGTTGCCTTTATTGAATTCAGATTGTGCTAAATCAGTGGTTCCCAAATTTAGCTGCACCTTAGAATCACGTGGGGATCTTTTAAAAATTAAGCCCGGACCAACTAAATCGCAGCATATGGGCTGGAACACAGGTGTCAGTATTTTTTTGATGCTCCCCGGGTAATTCTAATGTGCAGACAAGTTTGAGTGCTGTGGCAAATATTTGGCATGTGCTTTTCACTTTATGTTCTCGAAAATTCTATGAAGTAGGTCCTGTTGCCGTTTTCACACATGAGGAAACCAAGGCTGAGAGAGATTAGTAGGTTCTCTAGGGAGGCACAGCAGGTTAATGGTGGGGCCTGGATTTGAACGCAGACTTAATGGCTCCTAACTTGGGCATTTGGTATCTACTTTTCTCACTGGGTCCCCCCGGGAAATGTCCTTTCCTTGCTTTTCGCTGAGCCCATTCTCTTAACAAAGATAGTAAGAAAGGGGGACGATGCTCCGCTGTTGTGCTCATTCCTTATACTCTAAGAGGCCCTGGCAGACAAGTGCTCTTTCAGAAAGCCAGAAGCATAAGAAACCTCTTGCTCAATCGTGATGCTCTCATAGGTTGTGTAAACTCAGGTCATCAGGTGTTCATTAAATGCCTATTCTTTAAAAGCTAGTACACATTGCAAGGCAAATTGGGTTGAAGGTCTGCTTCCACTCACTCCTTTATTAATTTTTTCACTTACTTTCTGAGTCTGATTTGCTGCATCTATAAAATGGGGGTGAAACCTGCCCTACCTGCTTCATAAAAATAGTGTGTGAGTGCTTTCAAAGCCATCTCTGTACTTGTCTATAAACGGAAGGCGTTTGTAATTGCATTGACACAAGTGGAATGGTGTTTCTGCATTGAAAATGGACATATTGATGGGGTGGGAGGATGCAGGAGAAAAGTCGGGAGCAATGGATCCTAGAGAGGGAACACATCTTCAAATAGCTTTAAATGGCGATTAGTGTGTGCTTGAGGGGCTAGGAGAGGAGACTGAGTGACAGCCAGTTACGGGGGCAGGAGAGTAAGACAACTTCTGCCTGTTAAAATCTCTTTAGGCTGGGGATTGACAATAGAGAGATCACTTCAAAGTTTGACTGTGGAACACCCCCACTCCTCATTCCAGCCTTCCCAGGCCAGTCACGCTCTGACCCTCATTCAACCCAGTGTTTCCTGTGCAGTTCCTGCCTGTCAGCCTGAAGAGAGGCTGTGGGGACAGGAGTGGCTTCCCTCGGTCTCCATTCTTCTTTTTAGTGAGAAGAACTAGTAGGAAGGATCCCTCTTGAATACCTCGTGTCTTTTGAGAGACCTAATGTAATCCTAGGGCACCCAGCTCTGGTGTAACATTTTGAAGATCTTATTAGAATTCTTTGACACTGGTGAATATCCAAGATTGAAACCACTTCCCTGTTCTGCTGGGCTAATTCATTAAATTAATAGAGATGAAGAGAGTCGTTCTATTTCTGCCCAGGAGTTCCGTTTTCAGATATCAAGGAGAAGTAGGACTCAAGAGGGTCCTACTTTAAGAGGAAAGATATGGGCCGCCCCGTGGCCAAGTTTAAGTTTGCGCACTCCGCTCCTGCGGCCTGGGGTTTCACTGGTTCGGATCCTGGGCGCGGACATGTCACCGCTCATCGGGCCATGCTGGGGTGGCATCCCACATGCCACAGCTAGAAGGACCCACAGCTAAAAATATACAACTATGTACTGGGGGGCTTTGGGGATAAAAAGGAAAAATAAAATCTTTAAAAAAAAAAAAAAAGAGGAAAGATAAGCTCCTCTAACAAGAGTAGTCACTGGCATAAGCCTATCAAAATTTTGTTCTAGAGCAGTTCTAATCTCAGACTTTTGGGAGATGTGACACCCCCATCAGGTGTAGCCTTTCTGCAAGTTTCCCATGGTTGCTTTCTTGTTCTCCTTAGCGTAACTCCCATCCACATCTGACCTGCTGGCCCCCTGTGTGCCTGTCATTCTTACATGTCATTTCTAGCAAGAATTGGAATTCACATTTATCACATTCAGAAAGAGAACTCATTTTCTTCCTTACGCTGTCCACTCTTGTTGTTCTCTGACAACCTTGGCATCTTCTGCCCAGTTGCCTGAGTAAGGAACCTCAGAATGATCTTTGACTTTTTTGTTTTGTGTGAGGAAGATTGGCCCTGAGCTAACACCTCTTGCCAGTCTTCGTCTCCTTTGTGTGTGGGATGCTGCCGCAGCATGGCCTGATGAGCCACATGTAGGTGCGCACCTGGAATCTGAAGCTGCAAACCCTGGGCCACTGAAGCAGGAGCGCACCAACCTAACCGTTACACAGCCCGATGTTTGACTTCTTACTAATAAATACCTGTTCATGTCACTGCCTGCTTGTCAAATCTCTTATTTCCCCATTGCCAGTGAGAAAAGGTCTGAATTTCTCATCCTGCCCGCGCATGTGTTGGCTCCAACGTTTCTTTCTGGCCATTTAGACAACTCTTCTAGTCTTGCCTGGACTGTCATCTTCCCTTGTGAAACCATCCGAGAAATTGAGCTCCTTGAGGTCAGGGCCTCTCGTTCCTATTTGTATCCCTAGTGCCCTGATCTAAAAATTAAATTTTCCAAATGTAGGGGCTGGCCCCATGGCCGAGTGGTTGGGTTCACATGCTCCGCTTAGGCGGCCGAGGGTTTCACCGGTTCGAATCCTAGACGCGGACATGGCACCACTCATCAGGCCATGCTGGGGCAGTATCCCGCATGCCACAACTGGATGGATGCACAACTAAAAATACACAACTATGTACCGGGGGGCTTTGGGATAGAAAGGAAAAATTTTTAAAAAATTTCCAAATGTAATAATAAGGTAAAGTTCTCGTATTACTGAGAGGTGCATAGCATTTCATGTTTACATTGTGTTTTGCTATGTTTTTTACTTTTTCCTCCTGGGGTACAAATAGGTGACTGTGGGAGTAGAAAGCATGTTTGACTGCCTTTAATAGGGGGACATTCTTGCAGGGGTATTTCCACAGGTTCCTTTGGCAGGGCTGCCCATGCCTAGTCTGGGGTATATCCAAGGAGTGTGCATGTCTGCATTTTGGACGATTGCTACAATCGGTGACAAAGTGCAGTACATGATACTTTGACACCTAATAAAAGTGAAAACTACCCAGTCATCTTCTGGTTATTTTTTAGTCTGAATCTTTATAAGATAGTAAACATAAAGTATACATAGGTTATAATAAATTACTTGAATTTTTTTTTTTTTTTAGATAACAAGTTGCTGGAGAAGTCAGATCTTCATTCAGTGCTGGCCCATAAGCTACAAGCTGACAAGCATGACACACCAAACAGGCATGAGATAAGGTATTTTGAAACTCTCCTGTCTTGCTTTCATCTCCTCCTTAATTGAATTTGTCTCGGTTCACTTACCACTTCTCTAACTCAGAAGCAAACCAGGTTCTGTTTCTGTGCTCCAGTTTCTGTCAGCTTCTTTCAAATAAGAACTGCTGAAGCCAAGTAACTAAAATGGTTTTTCTGAAGGTCCCTGCCCACCCAGAAGGCTGATCGTAATGCTGTAAGATTGAGAAGCTGCTTTAGGTGGGTAACTAGGCCACTTCCTCCTCTGGCCTACCAGAGTTCACTTTTTCAAAATAATCAGACAAGTAAGCATTCTTAAGCAGATTTACATGGGTCTTGTTAATGCAGGATTGATTGACTCAGAAACATGAATTGGTTTTTATACAAGATAGGTCTGTAGTTCAGTTTTTCAACATATTTTAGTAGATTGTGAAATCAGACTAGCAGGTTGCAAGAAGCTTTTTTTGTTAAGAACAGGAAAAATCTGCATTGTAATAGGAAGGGTATTGTTTCATTAAATATGCACCTATGTGTTTGTGATAGAGAGTTTGCTGTATTTACTTGGTCTCTTCTTGTAAACTGTATTTTTTTTTTGAGGGTCAGGATTCAAAAAATCTGAAGGCCAGACTTCATCAAAACAGCTTAAATGGAGTCACTCTAGAGTCTTACTGCCCTCTTTTTCTGTATGTTCATCGTGTTTGCACGTTAAATTGGATGGTTTGTATGGGAACGGTACCCATTATTGCTCTAAAATCTACCTAGCTGTATTGCATATCAGTTAACATTTAGCAATTGTGAAAACAAAGTTGATAGTAATTTAGGGTTTTTTTTTTTAAACCCAGAAATGCTAGGGATAGCGCGGTGTGTTTATTCCTGTAGCTGAATCTGCCGTATAAGCACCTGCCGTCCATGTTTCCTCATCTGCTGAGGACATCTCCTGGCAGACCAGAGTGGGAAAGACGGATGGAGGTCCCGGCCCAGGTTCCGTCCCTGCTTCGTAACAACACAGGAGACCGTGCCTGGCTGTGTCTCTGAGAGGTCTTCCGAAGTATTGAAAATAGTAGTTGTAGTGTTTGGTCAATTTTAGGTGTAGAGAGTGCCATTTTACCTTTTTCATCTAAATTCAATCAATTGGAAACTTAAAACATTTTATTTCTATCTGGTTAGACTCTCGGTGACTATTCCTGTATCTTATATCTGACAGTTCCTTTGACTGGACATCACTGGGGTGATAAGATCTCCTTAGTTGGGGGTCCTTCCTTTCCTGCACACTTGTGTCCACAGTCAGGCCTCTCCTCCTGACTGCCTTGTTTCTATTAATGGGATCCGTATTTTCCACAAGTCATCGATGATTCCTTTTTCCCTCAGTATCCTCCCCCTGCCCACACGCAGTCGGTCACCCAGGCCCGTTGCTGCTTTGCCCACAGTCTCCTGTGCATCTGTCTCTTAGTTTACGTTAATTTTGCCACCCCCTTGGTTTATTATCTATGCGTTCATCCCTGGACTGTGGCAGGCAGGAGTCTTGTCCACTCACACGTTTGGTGGCTGCAGTGTGAGCTGTGCATTAAGGCTGCAGAGAGGAGCAAGGCAGAGTCCTTGCTCAAGTAACTGAGTCTAGTGGGGAGGCCAATGCTAGTGTGATAGTGCACCACGGAAGATGGGTGCCTAATTGGTTTTCTTCTCCCTCCTTCTGTCTCTCCTTAAATCCTGCCCCTCTGTCCTAATTAATCTTAAGACACACCCTGTTTAAAAAGCTTTATCTGCATCACTTATCTGACTCCCCTCTTAAGTGTTTTAATCCCTTTGCTTCTGAATAGATTAAACTCTTCAGCCTGGAAACAGTTGATAGTTTTCTAAGTATGCTTCCTGGACAGCTGCATCTGGGAAATTGTGAGAAATGCAAAATCTTGGGCCCCACCCCAGACCTACTGTATCAGAAACTCTGGGAGTGGTGCCTAGTAATTCGCTCTAAGAAACCCTTTAGGTGAGTCTGACTATCTGAGAACCACTGCTTCAGTCCGTGGCACTCAGAGTGCCTGTGAGTTAGCTGCCTCACCCGAGGGCGTGTTGGAAACACAGGGGATTGGCCTTATCTCACATCTTGCTGCGCCTGGGGTGGGCCCAGGACTCTGTGTGTAGACCTGCCCTCTGGGTGATTTGTCTGTCTCCCTGGTGAAGGCTATTAGTGGGCTCCTGTAAGGAATTTGGCTTCATTGTGATTAAGATTGGAAGTGGTAGGAGGCTTTGAGCTGTGGAATGAGTGACCTTGCTCTGCTGTCCTTAATCTCTTCTCTAGAATCCCAGCTCCTTGGAAGAAGGGACCAGCTTTGCATTTTGCATATTCCACATTGCTTTGCATTAAAATAAAGGGATTTGATAAAAATAATTTCTAGTCCTTCTAATCGCCATATGCAGTCAGTCACCCAGGCCTGTTGGTTCTTCTGCCTAATTAGGATGGTTTCTTGTAAGGGATGTTCCACTTTCTATTCTCTTGGCTTCTGCATCATGGGCTGAGATTGAGAAAGCACTGGGTTGCCTCAGAGGGTGACATATTTGCTTAGAACGTGTAGTAAATACTAGTGTAGATCAAGCATAAAATTAGGAGGGAGCATCATCCTGCCCCCTTTGCCCCCTTTATTTATGATAGGACATGTAGAGGAGGAGGTTCTCTCCCCTCCCTTCAGATACCGGTATCGTAGTTTTCCAGCTTTTTTCCTCTTCTCTATCTCTGTGCTTTCCCTGGATGATGGTGTCAGCTACTCGCTATAGTCTGATAATGCATATCTGTAGCTCCAGCCCAAACCCTTCTCCTAAACTGTGAGTCCCCAGGTCTACTCATCTACTGCTGTTTCTGATTTAGTGTGCAAACCCCTGCAGAGTTTCCAAAACTCCATTGACTCTTGAGGTCATCTGAACTCAGTCCATGGCCTCAGATACAGCTGTTTGCCGACAGCTTTTACATGTCAGTCTCTAGCCTGGACCTCTTTATTTGAAGTTCAGGTTCTAACATCCAGTTCACACTAGACATACCCACTTGGATGTCCACACTGAATCCTTCAGGCCTCCCTGAGACCTGCTCTTCCCCGTCGTTCTTCCCCTCTCAGGAGGTGACGCCTCCATTTCATCTGGCTGAAACGTTGCTCTGGCTGAAAGCCTTGGAGTCATCTTTCTCTCATACCCCACCTCTCATCAAAGGCGAATTCTGTGGTCTCTCTCAGAATTGATCTAGCTAGGATCTGCCCGATCTCCCCACCTCCACTGCCACCACCTTGATCGGAGCTGCCCTCTCGAGTCTGCACTGTGTGGTAGCCTGTAACTGGTCTCCCTGCCTCTACCCGTGCCGCCTGCAGTCTGCCGTCCACCCAGCAACATAGCGATCCCTTGGATCTGGCATTCCTCTGCTCAGAACCCTCCAATGGCTTCCAGTCATGTGTAGTAAAAGCCACGGTCCTCAGAGGAACTCCAAGGCTCTGCATGATCTCCCCACCCCTACCTGACCCATCTCCCATACCGCCTGCTGCGCCAGGGGCTCCAGTCGCCCTTCCTCCTGAGTACACTGGCTGTGTGGCTGCCTCCGGGCCTTTCCGACACTTACTGTTCCTCTGCTCACAAGGGCTCCACCCCCAGGGGTGGTGTGACTTGTTCCTCGCTTCTATCCACTCTCCAATCGTGGGGCACCTCTTGGAGCCTTCTTTGATTACCCTCCAAAGGATGGGAGCCCTGTCGCCCTGTTCCCCTCTTTACCCTGCTTAGTTTTCCTTCACAGCACATCTGACCACCTGGATGCACTGTTCATTGTCTGCTCTTCACTGACTGTCAGCTGCGTGAGAGCAGATTGTCTTCGCTGCCTTCTCCCCAGCTCCAAGAACTGTGCCTGGTACATAGTTGGCACTCAGATACTTACCGAGTAGGTGGACCTCCTTGTCTCTTGCCCTGTTTACCAAAACTTCGTTCTGGAACCCATCCTTCATTTCTGACACGACTGGTGGTTTGAGTTGTGGTTGGCTTATTTACCGCGGGCCTCGTATGTCCTACTTTCTACTTCAGGGTTGTAGTGGCTTAAAACTGCATTTGCCTGGAGGAATTGAATGGCTTTCGTGGCTGTGTTGTCACGTAAAGGTTTGAAATTCTGAAGTTCTTGTTCCACTGCCTGATTGAAGGGGTTTGGGGTCTGATTTTTTTTTCCTCTCTTTTTTTGGATGTTCTTTTCATCTGCCTGGTTTGGGGATTTAGTCCTGGACATGACGGTGCGTGGAATGATAGTCAGCTACAGGAAATGGCCCAGCTGAGGATTAAACACCAGGAAGAACTGACTGAATTACACAAGAAACGTGGAGAGGTAGAGATAGCTGCTCTTGTCTGTCCTCTGCTCTGTGCGGGTCCTGCGGTGGGGAGGATTGGCGGGCAGGCCCTTCCACTAGAATTTGCAGCTGTCTTGGCTACATATGGCATCATCAGCTCCATCTGTGGAAATGAAACAACTGGAAAGATGTGACGTCTCCACCTCCATCAGTAAGAGGTTATTTTTTGTCCAGCTATTGAGATAACTACCCGGTTGTCATGTTCCAACATGGCGTGAAAGGTATGAGTGGAGAAACTGTAATGAAAGGAGGCTTGGAAGGTGTAAGACACTGAAGGTCTTACGTCATAAGCTTTTGAGAATGAATCCATGAGAAAGGATTAAGTCCTGGGCCGTGTTTACTCTGGACAGTGGTCTGATGGCAAATTATGAAAAAATAGTTTACCGTCAGTTCAGCTGAATGGATCATTTCATCAGCTGAAGAGTCTGAATAGTTTGCCAGGGTGGAGGGCTAGACAGGTGTCCTCAGCAGGAACCTGGCGGTCACCTAGAGTACTTCTCACCCACCCAAGGCTGCCCTCAGCGGCGAACAGCACACACTGTTCTCGTGAGTGAACCCAGGCCCTTCAGCTCCTCTCTGCCACCCAGCTTCTTTCTTCTTGGCGCCTTGGCCCAACCCCACGGGCAACATTTCTTTCTTACACATGAAATAACCCGCTATTACTTAGTTCCCAACTGAGGTGCTAATTTATGAAAATGTTCTTGTTTACTCCAAAGTTAGCTCAGTTGGTGATTGACCTGAATAACCAAATGCAGCAGAAGGACCGGGAGATGCAGATGAACGAAGCAAAGTGAGTAGAGATGACACCTTTTTTGGGACTGGTTCTGGGATCACAACTCCTGTTTTACTGTACTCTTGTGAGTGGGCCACTGGTGACTGGTGGCAAACAGTAGCCGCACTGGACTCAGCAAGAGTTTCCTTTCTGTGCATGCACAGCTGGGATCCTGTTCTACCTGCTCCAAGGGTGGGAGAGGCAGGGACAGTGCCCTCAGGCTCCAGGTTCCCAGCATACGCCTGGGAAGTAACCTTGGCCCTTGGAGGTGTCCCCGAGGCATTCACGGTTCTCCCTGTGGCCACTGCATATGGGGGCTGGTATCTTGTGTGGTAGAGATTGTGCCAAGATGTCCGAGTGTGTGGCCTTTGGGAACAGAGATGAGTTTGTGAGCAGGATTATTGTTGACCAGGGAGAAGCCTGATAGACAAGATAAACAGGGGCTCTCAGTCCTAGGACTTTGAGCTGGAAGGGGAGTCTGGGTTTCATCTGTGCCTCTTTCCGTACTGTGCAGAACAGGGTGTCTAGAGGCTTGGAAAGGTAGAGGACTTGCTCAGACGTTCTCACGCAGGGAATGATGGAGCTGGTGGATTGCCAGCCTCCTTTGAAGCCCCCATTACCACTCTGTTTAAGTATCGAAAGCTCCCTCTTCAAACCTGCTTTTTGAAAGGTGCTTTAACTAGTCAGTCTGGATGAATTTTACCCTAGGTGTTTCCTCTCCTGTTGGAATTTTCCTGTGAACCACTGGGGCTGGGCTTAGCTAAGTGAGATGTAATAAACATGAGTGTGCCACGTCATGCCTGTGTGATGGCTGAGGTTATTGTTGGTGCCCAGGTTCGCAGCTCGGGCACCCGGTCTGGCCCTCTGCCATCGGTGCCAGCCTCCTGCACGGTCCCATCCCTCCTCTGCATATCATGCTTTTCAGAATTGCAGAATGCTTGCAGACCATCTCTGACCTAGAGACGGAGTGCCAAGAACTGCGCAGTAAGCTGCAGGACCTTGAGAAAGCCAATCAGACCCTGAAGGATGAATATGATGCCCTGCAGATCACTTTTACGGCCTTGGAGGAGAAACTGAGGAAAACCACTGAGGAGAACCAGGAGCTGGTCACCCGATGGATGGCCGAGAAAGCCCAGGAAGCCAACCGCCTAAATGCAGAGAATGAGAAGGATTCAAGGTGGGAGCTCAGTGCACAGTTGGTGGTGTCCAGTGTTAGGAAAGTAAAACCTCATTCTTTGAAAGGAAGGAAACAAACCCGACAGCTCTAACCACAGGTCGGGGGGGAACCAGAAAACACTAACAAAACTAGAAATTGCACTGGTGGATATAAAGGAGATTGGGGTTTATGAGAACATTCTTACAGCTCAGCAAAGGATTACTTCCCCAGAGGGCTTTGGCTCCTACTATTTTTGCCAGTGAGGAGTTCTATTGTTTCAAGGAGAAAAGCTCATTCTTGAACAATATAAATTAAGCCAAAATTAGAAAAAGATTGAATTGCCCTTCTCTCCGTTTTATAAAACTGTTCAGACCTGTACCAAAAATTCTGATCTTGCTGGTATACAAGAAGGCTATAGTCCAACGTCACATGGATGTAGATGTGAAATTCCCAAATCAAATTTGGTGGTGCTTTTTGAAAAAATTGACTGCAATACTGCTAGGATTTATGCCAGGAATTAAAAGATGGTTTGTTGGGAAATCAATTATATGTATCACATTAGATGATAAACTATATGACCACTTTGGTAGATTCGAAAAAGGCCATTTGCTCAGACTCAATTCCTAGTTCTGATAAAAACCCTTAACCTGGGGGGGAAAACCTTTCAATAAAAACACCTATTTGTAACCAAGAGCCAGTAGCGTACTTAGCAGGGAAGCCTCCCACCCAGGACACTTGGAGTCGGAGTCTGGATGGAGGGAAATGTGTGTTGAAAATTCCCCCCAGAGAGTCTAGTACATGCGCGGTGAAGGGCCACCCTCCTCCAGACGCGCCCATCAGTACCAGGAACAGGAGACGGAAGGGCGCCCTCCTCCAGACGCGCCCATCAGTACCAGGAACAGGAGACGGAAGGGCGCCCTCCTCCAGACGCGCCTGTCAATACCAGAAACAGGAGACGGAAGGGTGCCCTCCTCCAGACGTGCCCGTCAGTACCAGGAACAGGAGACGGAAGGGCGCCCTCCTCCAGACGCGCCCGTCAGTACCAGCAGCAGGAGACGGAAGGGCGCCCTCTCGAGACTCGGAGAGGTGTTTTGGCCGATCAACCGGATAGGACACCAAATGCGGGGTCACTAGAATAAAGGAGAGGTTATGATTATCCACCTAGAAAATCTAAGAAAACCAACTGAGAAACTAGTAATAAGAGTTCAACAGAGATTAGAACGTTAAGAGTTTAAATCCCCACGCCAGTAGTTTAGAATTGGAAAAGATTATTGCAGTTAATCTGAGGGAACGAATAACTGAAAATAAGACTTAAAGAAGAATAATGGGCACTAACCCTGCTAAATAATATAGTCAAGTAGATTTCAAAATTTGTAGAAAAGCTGAAACCATAAAGTAGAAGTAAAAAACGTGACTATTTTATGAAAAATTGCTAAAGAGGAGTTTTGGAGGGCTTTCTAAACTTTCAAAGTAATGGAAATAAAGAGTGGACTGTCGGGGCCAGCCCGGTGGCGCAGTGAGGTTAAGTTCACAGGTTCTGCTTCGGTGGCCCAGGGTTTGCCAGTTCCGATCCTGGGTGTGAACATAGCATCGCTTGGCAAAAGCCGTACTGTGGGGGCTGGCCCCGTGGCCGAGTGGTTAAGTTCGCGCGCTCCGCTGCAGGCGGCTCAGTGTTTCGTTGGTTCGAATCCTGGGCGTGGGCATGGCACTGCTCATCAAACCACGCTGAGGCAGCGTCCCACATACCACAACTAGAAGGACCCACAACGAAGAATATACAACTATGTACCAGAGGGGCTTTGGGGAGAAAAAGGAAAAAAATAAAATCTTTAAAAAAAAAAAAAAAAAAAGCTGTACTGTGGCAGGTGTCCCACACATAAAGTAGAGGAAGATGGGCATGGATGTTAGCTCAGGGCCAGTCTTCCTCAGCAAAAAGAGGAGGATTGGCAGCAGATGTTAGCTCAAGGCTAATCTTCCTCAAAAAAAAAAAAAAGAGTGGACTGTATAAAATTTTTAGGTTTCTTAACATCAAAGAACACTAAAACAGTCAGCTAGGATATGCTATTATAAAATAAATATTCTTAGGAAAAAGTAAGGAATTGGTGAGCACTCGGACAGGTGGGCATAAGGCATAGGTAATTCATAGAAGGCGGGGAAAAGGGCTCCTCATGTTGCTGGTGGAAAGGGCACTGCTACAACCTCCTGAAGGGCACTTGGCGAAGTCCGGGGGCCTGAAAAGTGTTCCCACTTGTTGGACTTCATCCTAAGGAAGTAATGAGACTTGTTCACATATATTTTGTGTTAGCACATTATTCATGGAAGTGACAAATTAGAAGCAGTGTATCCCTCGGTATGTATATATATAGTAAATACATATTAATATGTATAATAAAATACATAA
This sequence comes from Equus quagga, assembly GCF_021613505.1. Lineage (NCBI taxonomy): Eukaryota > Metazoa > Chordata > Mammalia > Perissodactyla > Equidae > Equus > Equus quagga. The sequence continues at coordinate 39,053,693 of NC_060283.1, read as the reverse complement.
GTTAATATAATGTTAATATAAAATCTTGTTCTACAACATCCATGTTTTACATGAGTTAGATTAGAAGGAATTATATTGTTAATAGTGTTATTTCTGGGTGGCGAGATTATAGTTTCTGTTTTCTCACACTTTTCTGTATTTTCTAACTTTCTTAAGTTTCTGTTGTGTTAAGAAAACATGACTTTTGTATTCTTTCTGTCTCATGTCTACTTTCAGTCAGATGGCCTGGCTTATGCCGTGGAGCTCGTAGGCAGCTGAGGGTGGTGCAGACAGCAGGGTTACCTGGGAGTTGTCGTGCTGCGTATTGAAAACCTGCTTGAGGGAGCAGTGGGCAGGCTGAGGAGGAGGCTTTGAGCTCCACAGTGGAGCAGGAGAGTAATTCAGACTTTCTCATGAAAATGGGATGTGAGGCACGGGACTTCTCTGCCTCATTCCTTCCCTCAGATGGCTTCTGCTCCTCCTCAGAAGCTTCCCCCCTTCCTGCCAACTCCCCAGGTTAGATGTCCTCCTTCCAGCAGCCTTTGTTTCCCTGGGTCATTGCAGAGCACGCTGTTTTGAAATAGCTCTTCATGTTCTGCCTCCCTCATTAGGCTGAGGAGTGTCCCCACAGTCTGGCACGGTGGCTGCTGTGGCAGACATACTCGGGGAATATGTGAGCTCTTAAAGAAGGACATTTCCTTTCAGCTGAAGGCCAGCCTGCAGGTGTGTCTTCTCTCTGTGACCTTGGGTCTCTCCTTATCCGCCTTTTCAGACAGGTGCCTTTCTGGTAGAGGAGTGTTACCACTAAGATTCTGGTTTTCCTTCAGAAATAGTTGATAGGTCTTCTATTCCAGCTAAGAAAAATTTGTTAAGCTGTATTTTTTGTTGTTTGTCTTGTAAAACTTACTTTTCAGGGGCTGGCCCTATGGCGTAGTGGTTAAGTTCATGTGCTCCCCTTTTGCTGCCTGGGGTTCCCAGGTTCAGGTCCTGGGCATGGACCTACACACTGCTCATCAAGCCATGTGGCGGCATCCCACATACAAAATAGAGGAAGATGGACACAGATGTTAGCTCATGGCCAATCTTTCTCACCAAAAACAAACAAACAAAAACCCTTACATTTCATCTTGCAGGTATAAAATTAAGAGTGTAATGCACTTTTTCAAGCTACAACCTCATCCCTTCCTGATTCTGATATGCCACCCAGAGCACTTTTCCTCATTTTGGGAATTATCACTGTGGTAGAAGCTTTAAAAAAAAATTCCAGCAGGATTCTTGACTGGAGCTCAGTAGCAGTGCTAGCGTTCTGGATTGGGGGTCCTTCACAAAGAGAGTAAAGCCACACTTGGAGGTGAAACTGCCACAGAAAAGAGAATGAGGCCAAGGTTAGAAATTAGGGAGCTGCTGAATTTAGGACTTGGGAAGGAGAACCAGAAATAGTTCTGAGGGGGGGAGAGAGGATGCGACTGCTGACTGCGGAGAAATTTTGCTACAGCTGAGACTGAGGTGTCCAGCCTTAGTAAATGGAAGCTGTATACACTTTGACAGTTCAGGAATCTCACCGTACCTCAGTTCCCTCCTCTGTAAAATGGGAATAATAGAACTTAACCTCAAAGCATTGTTATAAGGATTAAAAAAGTAACTTAAAACCTGTCAAACAATAAAACCGTGCCAGGTACCAGGAAGTTCTAAGTAAATCTTTATTATTGTTCTTGCTCTTGGTATGTTAGTGTAAGATGATTTGCTGTAGAAAACTAAGTGGGCTGTGAGTGACCCTGGATAAACTGCATGGGTCTTCCTGTCCTGAGGGCCTGGGTCCCCACAGAAGGCAGGCGTCTCCCTTGCTGGGTCCCTGCTTTCTCTAATAACATAATCCCTCCAGGCTTTGCTCTGCAGTCCTTTGTAATGGGAGCCCTGCTCATGTTACAGGCGTGGCTTTGGGCCTGTGGTGTCTTTGTCCAAGGTAGCTGTTATTTAACAAGCACTGAATATTCAAATGTGTTATCAGAACTGGTAGTTTATTGAGAGCCAAAACTCTGTGTTTTCTTTAAGCAGACGTAAATAATGGGCTTTCTTAAAAATAGGAGGCGCCAAGCCCGGCTACAGAAAGAGCTTGCAGAAGCAGCAAAGGAACCTCTACCAGTTGAACAGTAAGTAGAGATACATGAATCAAAACTATGCTCTTAATAATTTGATTTGCTCTTTTTAAATAGTTTTATAATATTTTTATTGCTATAAAACCATTGTGTAGATCTGAGAAAGAAAGCCAGAAGGTTTAAGGGAGAAAATTAAAAAACTCATTACCCTCCAGAAAGTTGTTCCAGTTTACGCTCCTCATCAGCTGCATGAGTTCTGACTTCTGCAGCCTTAACAAGTGGCAGCATCACTGTCTTCCTGTTGACATGTTGATCCGTTTTCTGCCCCTCGTTGGGGCTGTTGCAGTGTAGTGCTGGGCCTGGGTTCTTTCTCTTGCTCTCTCCTTGGTTTGTGACTTTAAGTAGAGGTTTGGACAAACTTCTGAAGCGTAAGTGAAAACTAGGATCTCTTGGAACAAAAGGAATTGAATCAGTTTGGAGCTTTTTCTCATCTGGAGTTGGGATGGAAGATCTTCCCTAAGATTTGAAGCTTTGTTTTAAGAGTGGTGGATATTTTAATAACTAAATTCCCTTTGCTCTAGTTCAGTAGGTATTTTCTATTGAAATATATTCTGGAATATAGTGTTAGAATTATGATCCACTATTTTTTTAAATGTTGATTGCTTCCTTATAAATGGAAGAGAGTGGTTTAAATTCAGTTAGGAGTCGCCTACCGGACAAAGCTCTTCATTTATAAGAAAACAAAGGCTCTTATACCAAGCCTCTGCTTCAGATGTAGCATATGTACATTTCTTCTATACTCTCAGATGTGGAAAATGAATCTCATCTATTTTCCTGAAACTACAGAGTAAATAAATAATTGACCTGGAAATGAGAGTCGGTTCCGTAAAAATAACAGCTTACGAAAGCAGCATTTGTCTGCCTCCTCTTTGCCAGCGTAAACAGGTGACTGGGTATAACAGACAGGTCGGTCATCTTGCTCAAGATCACACAGGAAGGGGCTGAGCTAAGATGCAGACCTAGGGGTATCAGACTGTAAAGGCCGGTTCTTGATCTCTTGCTTCCCTGAGAGTAGAGTTTTTGGGGCAAAGGACATTTACATCTTTGATGGGTTTTGATAACCAGTTGCCACATCCTGTGGTTTTCATGGCCCTGGGCCTTTGCACAGTTCCAAGTACCTTTATGACTGTAAAATTCTATCTTAAAGCCTTTCCATGGGCTCAGCTAAGATTTGCCACTCTCACCGTCTCCACTGGTCCGCTGTCGCCCTTGTGTGAACACAAGTGACTGCCCCATACCGCAGCCGAGAAGGAAGGAGCACTCAGCCGTGTTCTGTTTCTTCAGGCCTGCCTTTGTTCTCATCTGCATCCTGGCCAAGACTGGGTTCACTTACACAGAATCTGAGAGTCAAGAGCCAAGGAAAATAAGTTTACTTGGCCCTAGTTTAACTTGCTAGGTAGCAAGTTCTTAAGTCTGTGTTTACATAATCCAGATAATAAATCCTGGGAAAATCTTGCTTTCAGGTTCTTATGAATCCGGAAATCAGGTGAGATGGTCTTGGGTTATTACATTTTGTTATTTTACTTCTCCATGCAGATTGCAACTTGGTGGGAGTCCATTAAGACCAAAATAATTACTTGCCTTCCCTCCAACCAGGAAAACAGGGAGGAGGGGGAATTCCAGAAGTGCTTTGCATCCGGTGGGATAAACAACAGCAAAGGAGCGTGTTCCTAGCACTTGATTACTTCGTGTGAACTGTGATGGGCTCCCCAAATGTCAGAGGCACTAGTGTTTAAGCACAAAATAGCCAGAGGCAAAAATGAACTGCGTTTAGATTTCGCTTTCCTGGTTTTTATTATTAAAGTTATATTTAAGACTGGGATGTGAATACAGCTGTTAGTTTCCCTGCCCTGTTAACAGTCCCTTTTCTTAGTCCCCTGGGCCTTCTCCCTACACTGTCATTTCCTAGCACTCCGTAGCTACCGCTACCGATCCTCTGTGCCGCTCAGCGTATCTCAGGGGAACTGTTTATCGTGAGGGCTGCCATCCACTTGTTCACGTGCAGGAGCCTTTCAGCTGCGAACCAGACTTCTTCTGATGCGCAGAATCTACGTTGGTACTGGTTAGTGGTTATAGACTTAATAAGCCATTATTTGATTGCTTTTCAAGTGGGAGCTGTGTTTAGACCTAAAAGGATCAGAAGCTCACATTTAAGGTGATTTTCAGTTGGAATTCTGGATTTGATTGGAACAGGTTAAACCTTTCCTCCTTGTGTTGCTCAGAGCATGGCAGTGCCTCCGTTTTCTCCAGAGACCTCTTAACCATCACCACCACAGCCAGCTCGTGTAGGCTGTGTGTGACTAGGAAATGGTGTGGCCTTGGCAGGACAGACTCATCACAAAGCTCCTGTTTAGCAGGATCAAAGACTCGGCCTCTCACCCTTCTTTCCAGGGATGACGACATTGAAGTCATCGTGGATGAAACCACCGATCATGCTGAGGAGACCTCTCCCGTGCGAGCCATCAGCAGGGCAGCCACGTAAGTAGACGGGTTGGGCCCGAGAGGGGAGCTTGAGCTGTAGTTTGACAGAGGACGTTCATGGACACGACAGAAGGACAGTCTGATGCCCTCAGGCCCTGTTGCTAGAACACCTGGCCCCTCCTGCACAACCACAGGGATTGTGACTTCCTGAGTGTCCCTGTCTGTCTCAGGTCACCTTTAGGTAGGCGAGCCGTCCCTTAGTGCTGCTACTAGCCGTTAAGCAGAAAAAAGTGTACTGGCTTCCTGAAAGATGGACAGTTAAACCCAGGCAGGGTGATTGTTTAGATCGTCCTGTTTCATTCATACTTGAGCTCCAGGATTTTTTTTATTTGCTAAAGCAGGACTAAAAGAATGGGGATTGGTTATTGACAGCCAGACGTGGTTAGGTCAGTTAGTTTCATTGTCTAAAACATTATTTCCAGGGACATTATTTTAACACTAGGGAACCTTTCAAACTTCCAGCTGGGTTTTCCCTCCTACCTTCCCACTGTTTTCTGGTGATTCAATACTGTGTTGGGTTTCTTGGCTGGGGTTTGGGAACTCAATGGAAAATATGCACCCTGGTACCTATTTTTGTGGACTGTTTTTATTGATTGATTATTTGGGCAAAGTGTTTCTAAGGTTTAAACCTATCCTCCCCTCCTCTTTAGTAAGCGACTCTCGCAGCCTGCTGGAGGCCTTCTGGATTCTATCACTAATATCTTTGGGTAGGTTAGAAAACCTTCGCCTTCCCTTGTTACTGTGTGTGTAAATATACCTAAGTATATGTACATGATTTATTACCGTTTTTAAACGTACACCAGAGTTTCAGTGGTGCAGAGTATACAGATGCCTTGATTTCAGCTTTTCATTTAGCTTCTTCCTTTTTTCCTCAACTTCCCTTCTCTTAACCTCGCTGCGCGCTGATCTCTGGCCTGACTCTCTAGTCTGTCCGAGTCTCCCCTTTTGGGACATCACTCTTCTTCTGATGCTGCCAGGTGAAAACGTTATCCTCCTTAGCCCAGCATGCAAGTGTGGGTCGTTGGTAATCATACTGATCACCGCTTCACTGCCTCGATCGTCGAGTGTACCTGTGCTAACCCGGTGCTTTGCATGTCGCTGGGACTGCTGTTTGCCCTCTGCGCAGGGCGATTAGATGGAGCTCCTTGTGCAGTAATCACGCTCTCATTGCTCTTTCTTTTGGCATGTGTTCCACTCCGCCTTGACCACAAGTGTATACTGAGGACGATTGTAACTAGGCATAGAAATCATCTTAAGGTAGTTTTACAAAAATACCAACAAGCTTCCTCAGAGCTAGCAGTTACATTCTGTTGAGAAAGTTTTCTAGCAGTTAATTGACTGAGGAAGCAGCTGTTCCTGAGGACTGCTTTTCAGTGTTGACTTTTGGAGTCCGTGAGTTAGCAGGCAGCGTGCAGGTTATATGCTATCTTAGCAGCTGTCATTTGAGTGAGGCTGCTTCTAATTTGGTGAATTGTTCTGTGGTTTGAAGGGTTGAGAAGGGAAAAGAAGCACTTGACCAAGGTCATCTTTGAGTCCCTTCTGAGGTTTGACGGACGGTAAGCCTGGGCAGTCCTCTCTAATGTTCTCCTTCGTGTTACTCCTCAGGAGGCGCTCTGTCTCTTCCTTTCCAGCACCCCAGGATAACGTGGATGCTCATCCTGCTTCTAGTAAAGAAGTGAGGGTGCCAACGACTGCATTGTGTGTCTTTGTGAGTATGGTTTATCCCCAAACCTGTCCAAGCTCCGTATGGGAACAGCCCGACAATTAAAGTATCCTTTCCACTGCTGCAGCTAAGCCTTGTATTGTTCTATTTCTATCAGGCTTTACACCTCTTGGCTCTGACTGATGGAAGGGGTTGATATTTGTGGAGGACGGAACTTGTTGCAACCATTCTTCCTAACACAGGGCTGGCTGAGGGAGAGGATCAGTACGATGAGAGATGGGGCAAGGGAAGACTGATCAGGGATGGTGAGACATTGGGGAGTAATTCATCCAGTTGTCACCAGTTGGCTCCAGTTTAGAGCGAGATCGTAGACGGCAGTCTATTATGGAAGCCCAGTGGGACAGCTGTTGGCTTCCTGGATTACACCTGTATCTGTATGACCTCTGACCATTAGGAGCATATGGTTTGAATCAGGACATAGTCCTAAGCAGAAGCCACTGTGATACCAGGGCTGTCAGCTGGAGTTCAGAGCTGCCTCCTAGTACTAAAGGATGATCCGATCCCAGCGAGGGTGATGGATCAGAGATTGAACCAGCCTGGGGACATGTAGAGTCCCTGGACAGGCCTAACAGATGTGTCGGGGGATTTGGGGTGGAAGGTGAAGCAGAAAAAGCAGAGAGAGACCAGGTAGTTGGGCTGACTTGGGTTGTGTAGAGTGAGTCAGAGGAGCCAGCTTTCGGAGAGAAGACTTCTTGTAAAAGTGGATGGAGTTATATGGCGGTGTGTTCAGTTCCAAGCATAGGGAAGAACTTTAATAATTAGATATGATCACACAGTGAACTGGCTGAGCGATTGACCATCTGGGACATTGTCAAGAGAGTCTGCTCTGGAGGAAGAGTTGGACTGGGGGCCATTAAGGCCGTTTCTTGTCCTCACTCCGCTCCTCTGATTCCCTAAGGGGCCTGGGCTCCTGGAGGTCGATGATGATTGGTAAAAGGTCTGATTGCACTTCATGTCACAGTCCCTTGCTTGCCCTCAACTCCCAGCAGCCCATTTTTTTTCTCCTGTCACACTGAAGTCATGTGTCTGGGATAATGGAGCAGCTGACAGTTGGGGATTCTGTCAGCATGTGTTTCTGAGAGAGAATGGGTCACAGCTGACAAGTATCCAACAGAACCAGTTCTGCAGGAGATTGATGAGCGGCAGCCCTGGGTGTGACGGTGCATGATCTCAAGTTTTCAATCTGAGACCTCCTGCTTAGAAAGTTAGCATAAAAAAGAAAAGGAAGGGAATTGCAGGGAGTAAAGGTTTGGTCACCTGTCCTACAGCTTTTGAGCAGTGGGCCACAAGAGGGGGCTGAGAAATCCGGTCACCAAGCCAAGTAATAATAAAGTGCTGCTTATTCCCCTGTCAGTTAATAGAGTCACACTCTCAGTATTTCAAGCATCTTACAGTTTTTCAGTCCCAAGCAAATGTGAAGATTAGATTTTATCTTCCCAAAATGATTTTTTAGGCAAGTGATTGATGACCTTTTTTTTTTTTCTTCGCTGAGGAAGATTCACCGTGAGGTAACATCTGTTGCCAGTCTTCCTCTTTTTGCTTGAGGAAGATTTGCCCTGAAGTAACATCTGTGCCAGTCTTCATGTGGTACATGTGTATGTGGGTCGCCGCCACAGCATGGCCACTGACGAGTGGTATAGGTCCGAGTCCAGGAACTGAACCCGGGCAGCCAAGCAGGAGCCTGCTGAACTTAACCACTAGGCCACAGGGCCGGCCCCCTGATGACCTGTTTAATGATCTAATATTTATAATCCATGTTTTCCATGGGGTTTTTTTTCTTTTTAATATGGGATTTTTCAGTTATAGGCAGAGGTAGAGATGAAAGAACTTCCAGGTACCACCGTCCAGTCAGTGGCTTCAGTGAGCCACATTTGCCCATCTTCTTCTCTCTCTCCCCCTTCTGCTACAGCAATTTAAAACAAATCCCAGAGGTTGTGTCTCATCCATAAATCGTTCAGTGTCCGTGGTCTTCTGAGAGAGATTATGGCAGCATCTTCTAGTATTCTCTTCCCATTCTAGAGTGGATGCTTTTTACTTGGTTTCCCTTCTTATCCTGAACACAGAAGCCATCTTCTCAGATTATGTGTTCCAGGGTGGATGTCAGTCTCAGAAATTTCCTTCTGAAGAATTTAAATTCTCCCAAAATAACCCATTATTTTTATTGAAGGCCTACTCACAGTCAGGCACAGTCTTAGGCTGCAAACCTTACAAAGTCTGTTTTTAATAGATGGGCAGACTGAGGCTTTGGGAAGTTATGAAACTTAGCAGTGGTCACACTGCTTGCACGCATTAGTGCCATGTTGTCTCCAGAAAGAGCTGCGTAGAATCCCACTATAATACCGAGGGGAAGCAGTGGACTGGCATTTGCTCATGTTTGGACTCCATTGCATATACTCCGGAAAGCCATAAAAGCTTGCTTTATCATGAGAAGCCATACTATACTTGACATATGTAGTTTAGTGTGTAGTATTAATGCATTTGAGACCAAAGAGAGGCACTTAATCATAGGTTTACTTTTGAGCTGTTGAGATCATAGTAGAGTATAGGTTGAAGTTTCATTATTTTTAGAAGAAATAAAATTAATGCAAAGAAAAACTTTAGGCAGTTAGTAACTGTAAGAATAAAATGATCAGGGGCCTGCCCCGTGGCCCAGTGGTTAAGTTCGCACTCTCCACTTTGGCCACCCGGGGTTTTGCCGGTTCAGATCCTGGGCGTGGATGTGGCACCGCTCATCAGGCCATGCTGAGGTGGCATCCCACATAGCCAAGCAAAAAGACCTGCAACTAGACTGTATAAGTACGTACTGAGGGGTGTGGGAGAAGAAGAAGAAAAAAGATTGACAATAGATGTTAGCTCAGGTGCCAATCTTTAAAAAAAAACAAACAATACAATGATCATAGAATCTTAGGGGACACTGGGCTAGGAATCCAAGTCAGTTTATGATTGGATCCCTCTCTGTAAGGGCGGGTGTTTATTAACCTTTGGTTAGGTGTCCAAAGTGTTCCTTTGTATCAGGCTCAGTCCTCTTGGGAATGACAGTGATTGGGTTTGACACAGACGCTTGTCTTGCAGGATGCTCACGACGGGGAGGTGAACGCTGTGCAGTTCAGTCCAGGTTCCCGGCTGCTGGCCACAGGAGGCATGGATCGGAGGGTTAAGCTTTGGGAAGTGTCTGGAGGTGAGATGCCATCGGAGTGCACAGAAGGAAGTTGTGTTGGTGACATCTGGGTGACTTTGCTTTCACACATTCTTTGAATGACTCATCTTCTCAAAACATCCAGCATTTTGTGTAAAGAATCATGGGACCAAAGCATCATTCCATTTCAGTCACTCTTGACAGCTGAGTGGATGTCTGCTCGGTTTCCAAGTAGTGACTGGAAAATGCTGTTAAGTTATGGATAGGTTTGTGTTTGTGTTTTCTCAGATATATACTGATCAGAACCTCTTCCCAGACAGTACTGGGTTTAGAAGGAAAATACAAAATCTTAGTCATGGACTCTATAATTGAACTATGCTTTGAGCTGTGTTTTATGCAGTTAATAATGCCAGCGGCCATAGCCTAGAAAAAAGTGACTCAAGTCGTATCTGAGCTTGGGAATAGAGAAGAGGGGTGTGTCACTAGGAAAAATGTGTTGAACAAACAGCTTCTCAGACAAGGGCCCTAAGCTCAAGACTCAGTCTCGTTGATTAGACCTTGTTTCAGAAATGACCTCAGATACTCAGAAATGGGATGGCATTAAAACAGGAAATGGGAGTTAATGAAACCCTGTCTCAGAATTCTGAAGCTGGGCATAGCCCAATTTCATCCTCTTGAGATTCATGTAAGTATACACGTATTTTCAATAAAGCAAGGTCACCAGTGAGGCCGAAGGTTTCCATGGGAGCCACTTTGTCAGGTTTGCCTAGTTGTAGCACATACCTGCTCACTGTTTGGCCACAAAGAGCAGCAGTGCGCCTGTGTCCGCGTTACTTCCTCTGATCTCAGTAGCCCTGTGTGATTAGAAAGGTGGGCGTCGCCCCTGTTAGATGAAAGCGCAGAAACTCTGAAGCACTGCTTGTCCGTAGTTGCTTGATTTCCTTGGCCAGTAAATGATTCCCTTGGCAAGGGAGCAGTAGAACCAGCGCCCGAGCTGGGTGTTCAGACTGCAGCCTCCTCGCTTTCCACTGTGGCCTCCTCTGAGCTGTGGAGCCGCTCAAGAAGCGCGTGGTTGCTGCTTTTGACGTGTTCAGGGCAAAAGCAGTCTCTTATGCCTTTGATTATAATAGATTATCAGTAAAGCACCACACTTGTCTTCACTGGCCTTGATTTTCAGGAAAGTGACTCAGTAATTAAATCCCTGGCCGTTACAGCCGGTTGAAGCCCATCAAAATGTGTGCGTTGTGCCCAGAAACACCTTATAAGTGATCGCTACTGAAACTGTTACAGAAAACAATGCTAGAATCCATATCATAAGAATAGGAATTTTATGCAATTTGGTTTTTAAAAATCTAAGCAGATTGTTTTGATTATGCCTTGCAATTCAATAGAAATTACGCTGGAGGTATTTTTGTTTTACTCCTTGGTCAGTAAAAATACCTGTAAGAAAATTAGGGATACCGACCTTTAGTAATAGTCTTGTCTTTTTGCTGCTGAAGAGAAAATCAACACTAATCAAAATTAATATTGACATAATTTGTGCCAGAACAGAGTTTGTGTTAATAAACTGAGATGTTTCTACTTGGTCTACAGAAATAACAGAATGTTTGGCAGCATTTTTAATAATCTTTAGGAACAAATATTAGTCATGTCCTAACTTTTTATAGGGCCTTTCTTCCACAGAGGACTTCCTGAGTCTTCAGGGTTTTTCCCCTTGGCTAATATTTATTGAATCTTGAAAGAGACCAAGTCCAAGAGGCCTTTTATGGAATAGTTCAGGGGTCCTGTTTTTTACCCTTTAAAAACATCAGACGAATGGCACTTTCTACCCAGTAGAGCGTGTGTCCTTGCTCATTCTGTCAAAAGGAGAAACATTGGGAATTACTTATACAGATGGTATGGACAGTCTCCCCTGGCGCCTTCTAGATAAAACAGCTTTAATAAGGAGCTTGGTCTTCTGAGATCAGTCTCTTGTGTAGAATGATATTTATGGGTCATTTGTTGCATTTTGGCATTGTGTTAACTGCCAAACAAATAGACCGATATTTTGGGCATAAGCCAAAGAGGTATTTCTTAGAATTTGCTGTTATCTTTCTATCTGTGACGGTCTAGTCTAAACGAAGACCTTAATTAGTGGGTGACTTTTTTTTTGACTCTTGAAAATCTAATGAAAGCTAGGATCCAGGAGAAGGCATTAAATTTGCTATATTTTGCAAGTAAATTGAGAGGAGGGGTTCATTGACCAGGTTAATAATCCTGGCCCTAAAATGTGTTTGACAGCTCCAAACCAGCATTCATATCATTATTACTATTTAGAGGTACTGAGTGTTCACTGAAATGTTCCCTATTCTGTTGCTCCCCTTTTATGAATTTCATTAGAGTGGTTTCCTAGTTGTTTTCCTAGCTTGTCTGTATAGGTCATCCTTAAGCTACCCTTTAAAAAAGGAACTTAATCACATCGTCATTGTGACTGTTACACTTCTGAGTTTGTGTCTGCATCGTCATTAGAGTTCCCGTGTGGGTGGCCAAAGATGTCTGACAGCAGGGCCCGGGAGTGGGTGGCCGGGTCTGGGGAGAGAGAGGGGAGCGCCCTGGCAGGCAGTTAGATTGCCAGCATATGGTTCCTGGAGATAGAGTAAGTGTAACGAAAAATTCCAGAAACTCCAGACTAGTTTTACTGGCATTCTAATGACTAGCCAGTAACACAGAACTGAAAAAATTTCTCTTCAGATCTTTATGAGAATTACCACACCTTGGGTTCTGAAAATTTAATGGTCAGGCTCTACAAAAGGGATTGTTAAGTTGACACAAATACTGATCAAATTCAAAGATGTATTTCTGTAAATTAGAAATTTTTACTGAGAGGGTCCGACCCCGTGACACAGGAGTTAAGTGCGCACGTTCTGCTTCGGCGGCCCAGGGTTCGCCCATTCGGATCCCAGGTACGGACACAGCACCACTTAGCAAGCCATGCTGTGGCAGGCATCCCACGTATAAAGTAGAGGAAGAGGGACACGGATGTTAGCTCAGGGCCAGTCTTCCTCAGCAAAAAGAGGAGGATTGGCGGCAGATGTTAGCTCAGGGCTGATCTTCAAAAAAGAAAAATTTTTACTGAGAAATAACAGAACTGAATAAACTCAGCCTCTAGGTCTGTTGACATGCTTTCAAAATCCTGCACTTATCTCTTTGTGAAGAGAATCTATGGCACTAAGTTTCTTGAAAGGAACAGCTTAAGGACACGTGCAGGATGCTAGGCTCTGCCTCTGCGTCCATCTTCCTTGCTCTTCGAAACTGACGAATGGTATATTTTTGGTATATTTTTGTCTAGTAGTCTGTCTTGCTGTTTTTGATTCTGTAACAAAGTAATCGGCTCCCATTGTATTTCAGGTGCTCCGTTTTAACTTACCTGTTAGCTTTACCTTTCTGTCTTTCTTCAATCTTTCTTTTTATGCAGACAAATGTGAATTCAAGGGTTCCCTCTCCGGCAGCAACGCAGGCATTACAAGCATTGAATTTGACAGTGCTGTGAGTATCTAATACCCATGGAGACAGGCGAGTTTAGAGGTTTTTAGAAATAGTTTAAGATGTCTCGTTGTTGAAATTTAAACGTAACTCATCTGATTTTTCTGCTATGCTCTGTCTTAAGTCAAATCAGTGTTAGAGGAGGATGCAGGTAGATTATAAATCCTATGCTGACCATTACCATGTTGGAGCCTGGGTGGGGCAGGCAGGTCTGTGGTACCCAGCAGTCAGTGTCTGCAGACTTGAGAAAAGCCCCGCTTTGGGCCAGGGCAGTGCAAGTGAGAGGAGAGGGTCTAGCTAGATGTGTTGGAGATGAGCAGGTCTCCCAGGGGTTAATTGGGAAGAGAGGCAAGGGGAGAGTCAGTGCCTCTGGGCTCTCCGGCTTTGACAGTGTGTAGAGAAAACCAGCATTTGCTGTTCATGAATGTGGCGGGGAAAAGTGAACAAGGGAGGACGAGTTCTACTTTGAGCTGGAGGGTCTGCAGCATTCAGGCGAGGCTGAGTGAGCTCAGAAGGGTCTGGACTTGATGGGGGTGGTGAGTTGACAGCACACCAGTGATAATGCCTGGTGTTGGGATCAGGTGAATGGTTTGGGGCTTCTAGAGCTCCTTGGACTTGACTCCTGGGGAGTTTGTATTGTGTGAACTGAATTCCACTATTGTGGCTAAAATTTGTTTTCCCCCTTTATTCCTATAGGGATCTTACCTCTTAGCAGCTTCAAATGATTTTGCAAGCCGAATCTGGACTGTGGATGATTATCGGTTGCGGGTAAGATGCAGTTAAGAAAATTAGTACAGTTGTCTGAGGGGGATTGGTACCAGGGACCCTTGTGGATACCAAAATCCACCGATGCCCGAGTCCCTTGGCCCTCTGTGTCCCCAGGTTCCACATCTGCGGGTAGGGAGGGCCGAGAGTATAATCTCCAAACTTCAAGTGGTTACTGGGGCACAAAATGTGGGAAGTGGCAGGTTGATTAATGAAGAGAATAGTGTGTGTTTTCCTGAAAACCATACTTGATTCCCCCTGCCTTTTCTCATTGGAAAAATTTGTATTTCTACTTTATACTCGTACTTTGTCCAAGATTCAGTTAAAAATATTTGCAGTAGGAGGGCCAGCCCATTGGCATAGTAGTTAAGTTTGTGCACTCTGCTTTGGCAGCCCGGGGTTCGCAGGATCAGATCCTGTGCACGGACCTAGCATTGCTCATTAGACCATGCTGTGGCAGCATCCCACATTAAATAGAGGAAGATTGGCACGGGTGTTAGCTTAGCAACAATCTTCCTCAAGCAAAAAGAGGAAGTTTGGCAGCAGGTGTTAGCTCAGGGCCAATCTTCCTCACAAAAAAGCAAACAAGAAAATTGCAGTAGGAAACACTGACATTTCTGTGAAAGATTTGGGATACTCCTGCTTATAGGAACCAGAAACTTGATAGTTACCAGTTTTAGCTGAACTTCAGCAATCTTAACACCAGCATATGAATTGTGTTTGTTATGGGCTCCAAGACTTAGCAATTACCCAACGGAGTATAGCTGGAAAGTAGGACGTGTAAGCACATAGGATGCGCTTGTGATAAAGAGAAACAGCTCTGAAATGAAAGCTAGGAGACAGTGTACAGGAAGGGAGGACAGGGGCTCAGATGTTCAGCAAATCTGCATCTGAACCCAAACCTGCCCAGGAGTCTCTTGGATTCTGCAATGGAGACCAAAACTTGGTGGCTATATCGCCTTGTTCTAATGAAAACCAGCTTAATGTGGACATGCTTTTCTCCTGAAGCTTGAAGGAGTCTTCACTTCAGCTCACTAAATAAAGGCTACTGAAGGATAAAATGGAGGATGAACTTGACATTCGTAGGCTTTTTACCAAAAATGTTTGACACAAGCTCTTGTGTATCAACTCACATGGAAAATGGCGTGATGTTGAGATGAACTTCTTAAAGATAAATCTACAGGGAGGTTGTCGGGGGCTGCGCTAGAATGGTCCGTTAGGTGGTTTCTGGTGTTCTGATTTGATGATGTAGGGATGGAGCTGGAAAAATCCTTAGAAACACAGTTAACATCACTTAGGCCTTCCATCTTCTTGAAGCAGCTAAATGCAAAATTACCAGTATTAGGTGCTAGCCAATACCTGAAAGATGGTGGTAATTCTTTATTCTTAGTTGAAAGAAGGTCCAGGGCTAGGTATGCAGAGTATGAGACATGAAGATGACAAACATGATGTTCTCTCGTGAAGGCTGAAGGGCCTGCCCTGTGTTCTCATCTGAATGAGGGCACAGAGAGGTGACTGGAGGCCTGCGGGCAGGCCAGGACTGCTCAGGCACCAGCTCCCATCTGGCCAATGCTCGCACAGGTCTCAGTGGGAGGCCTGTAGATCTGCACCCTAAACGCGGAAAAGATGCCCAGCCTGTTCTCAGGGCAGCATTCCAGTCTGGCCTGCGGTATGCCATCCTTGATTTAAGCGTCTGTCTCTTATTGGACATTTAAGACAGGGTTGAGTACTTCTGCAGATGTTTCTTGCCTAAAGGAGAAGGGACTTTTCTTGAGTGGCTTCTGTGCGTTTGACCCAGTTCTGAGGTATATTGTGTACCTACAGCTTTAATCCTCAGGAGGAACCAGGTGGGGTAGGTAGATGAGGAAGCTGAGGCTCAGATAAACCCATAAAATTACACAGTTAACAAATAAGATGAGAATTGGAATTGAGGCCTGTGTTCTTTCCTCTGTTTGCTTGGCCTGGGTTAGCCTAGACTGAGGTACAGTAAATCTGTCTAATTAGTGAAGACGAACATGCAGCCTTCCTTATATTTTAGGTGGGCATCAGCCTTTGGGTCCGAAATAGCAAGAAGGGGCCCTGGAGGAGGCAGGAGGATAGACCTGGGAGACAGGTCATGTGGCAAGCTTTCCTACTCGGCCAGCTTGCAGAGGTGGATGAGTTTCACTGGAGAGGGTGCTCTCCACGGCTGGGGCACCATGTGCAGGCTGTGGGCTGACGAACTGGGGGGTGATGCTGGGGCTTCCCTGCTGGACTGGCTGGTCTTGAGGGCCTCTTGTCTGCTCCCACCTGTGTCCTGTCCCTCGGTAAATGTCTGAAGGAGATCAGGAGGCCTTTTAAACAGGTTCTCCATGCCCAGCGAAAGTGCAGGGAGCTGTTACCCACCTCCAGGAAGTGAGAAGGCTCCCTGCGGTGGGAGGCTCTGGCTTCTGCTTAGACCCCAGTGAGCAGAGGATGTTGGAGGACATGAATGGACACCCATGTTGTGAGACTCCAGATCCAAGCCCTGGGCAGGGCCTCCTTAGCTTTTATGAGAAGCGGTGGTGTTGGGAAAGACTCGCGTGCAGGGAGCAGCTGCTTGGGGGTGCTTTAGCGTGCTTTCAGTGGAGGTGTCCTGGAAACAGCCTAGGATTGAAAGGAGTCTGTTGGAGGACTCTTCAGTATCAGGTGTTACAGACTCCCTTCAAAATCCGAAAGGACAGGGGCCACCCCGTGGCCGAGTGCTGAAGTTCGCTCACTCTGCTTCGGCAGCCCAGGGTTTCGCCAGTTCAGATCCTGGGCGCGGACATGGCACACACCGCTCATCATGCCATGCTGAGGCCGCGTCCCACATGCCACAGCTAGAAGGACCCACAATAAAAATACACAGCTATGTACCGGGGGGCTTTGGGGAGAAAAAGGAAAAATGAAATCTTAAAAAAACTAAAAGGATAGTGCAGAACTGCCTGGCTGCTCTCGAAGGTGTGACTTGAGGCACTGGGTGGAGAAACCGCTCTGCTCCTTCTCTGACGGTCATGTGGAGAGGTGGCCCCCATTAGGGCTGGCTTCCAGGTGATGAGGGCATGGAGGTGGAGCCTGGTCGGCCTCAGGCGGGGACTGGGTTTCCACCAAGAACAAGATCAGTAGGAGTCCAGACCTTTTCAGAAGCAAGCTCGTGTTCTGTATGGAGCGCCAGGAAATAAAAACGTCTCTCTTCTTTGTCCGTTAGTCCACCAGGAAGTAAGTCAAGAGGGAGATGTATGCTCAGAAATGTTCATTACAGCATCATTTGTGATCCTGAAACTTTGAAAGTGACCTAAGTGTGTGCTGGCCAAGGACAGTTCAATTCAGTTGTGGTCTCATCACGTGAAGATTATTTAGCTGTTAAAGTAGCTATGAAGACTCTTAAGAGGGAGTGTGCAAAAAGGAAGAGAAATAACGCTGTCAGCTGTGTGCCTTGTCGCAGGGCACCGTGTTGCATCCTCACTGAAACAGCCTGAGGACGGGTTTAGTCTCATAGATGTTAGAGACCCAGGGCGTTCAAAGTCAAATCAGTGTGACCCCGAAGCCCATGCCCTTTCAGCTGTCACATGAAAAATTGCCTAAGCTATAATGTCAAAAGAGCAATGGATAAATTTTCGGAATATTTCACATGAAATTTATGGAAATATTAACTTTTAACGTGCATTTAGAGTATGTAAAATGAGTGCAATCGCATAGCCCATTGTGAGCAATGTCTTTTCCTCCTTGTGTTTGTGAAATGTAATTTTCCTTTTGTAGTAAGAAAGAAGATAGTGCATTTTATGATGAAATGGTTCTTTACTAAAGTAGAACTGAATTTACACATACCCGTTCTCTGTCTCTCCCCGTGATTTGTACAGTGCCTTATACTGCACAGAATCATTCTTCCTGTGCTGTATTTAATGTACACTCTGTTGCTGGAGCGTTCTTGATCTTACCAGAAGGCTCGGTGGGAGGTTTTCACACAGCTCTGGCACAGCTGCCACCTGGCTGGCAGCGGTTGGAAGATGCTGTTCCGGTTTCAGAGAGGTTTAAGTGTGGGAGAAATGAGTCTTAGAATCTGCAGACATCGCCCATTGAAAAGGGAGAAGTCCATGTGGCCTAAGTTTTCTGTTCTAGTGTAACGTGGAGTCGCTCCACTGCGCATAGGGGAAAGATCAGTTTCTAAAGTTTAACAACTAGGAGCCTCTCGAGAGTGGGGGTTGGAACTCAGGAAGTCAGCACTTGCAGGGAAGTCTATTAGAGTCTTTTAAAGGCTTTTTTTCTTTCCTTTTTATTTATTTTTTTAATTAACAAATGTCAGTGAATACCTTCTGAGCCTTTGAAATTTTGCACATATAAACATGTTGATCCACGTTGAAAAGAGGTCAGTGATGAGTAGTAAAAAGGCTGACTCCCCAGGTCCCCTCCTTGCGTCTTCATCATCCCCAGATGCCTCTCTCCATCCGGCTCCAGTGATGCTCTGATGGGCAAAGGGGCAGCTGACACTCCGTGAGGTCCCAGTTCTGTGTTCTTGGCAAGCCCAGGGCCGACGGCGTAGTTGGCGTCCCACAGCTTGTCACGAAGGGATTTGATTGTTGGCAGTGCTGGTATCTGTGGTTGTGATCGGAAGGTTCAAGCTGAGGCCTCTGATTGAAAAACCCCCAGGGAGGTTAATTGTTTATTTAAAGAGTCCTGATGTTTCCTTTTGTAAATTATGCCTGCAGGGAACCTGTCTACTCTGACTTTAGATAGGGAACTGACTTTCAGAGGCGCTGGGTAAAATCTAGGCTTTTAGAATTTTATAATTTGATATAATCCAGACTTACAAAAAAGCTTCAAGAACAGTACAGACAGGTGTCTGTAATAGAGCTTGTTTCAAATAAGTCCTCCCACTGCCCCTCTTTTTTTTGAGGATGGGGACACGTGGCATTTGTACTTCCAGTGTTGGACTTTCTTTTTCAGTGTTATTTGTGGTAGGAGGTTTATCCTCTTCCTCTTGATAGCTCACTTCTGGACAGCACCCAGAGATGGCTTTCTGGGTGTTTCCCCAGCGTCCTGTCCTCTCTGAGCGTTCCTGACTGGATCTGGGGGCGTGGGAGAAGCTGACTCTCCCAACGTGGCGCCCCCAGGCTTAGCCTGGCCCTCTTCTCTCTCCCAGCACACGCTCACCGGACACAGCGGCAAAGTGCTGTCGGCCAAGTTCCTGCTGGACAATGCGCGCATTGTTTCTGGAAGTCATGACCGGACCCTCAAACTCTGGGATCTACGCAGCAAAGTCTGTGAGGAAATTCACTCTCTCTGTCTATCTGTATGACGAGACAGTATCCACGGAGGTGTTTGTTTCCTGTCAAAGCCTGCCTTTAGTGTGATTCAGTGGGAATTTCAAGTCCAGTTTCATGTTCAGAGTGGCGCTGGGGCAGTGACAGTCTCATGTCTGAGGCTTCATTCAAATGGGTGGTTCTAATTGCTCAGGGTCAGAGGGCGGGATGTTGTCTGCACAGCCACGGAGGGGCCTCTGCTTGATTACCACTGTTCGGTTTTCTTTCAGGCATAAAGACCGTGTTTGCAGGATCCAGCTGCAATGATATAGTCTGCACGGAGCAGTGTGTAATGAGTGGACATTTTGACAAGAAAATTCGTTTCTGGGACATCCGGTAAATACTCAAGAGGTTGGTGGGGAGGCAGATGAGGGGGTCTGTACGTGGTACAACCATGATGATGCTTTGTATACGGGTGGTTTTTAAATTCCCCGGAAATGGCAGAAATGAGCTTCAGCTCAGGTTTATCTTAACCGTGTGCTGTTCTTCACCATGAAGCGACTGTTGCATTCCACGTCGCTTGTGAGCACGCACTGTGTACTTACTGGGCTCTTTCCCAGCTGCTAAATACACACAGTTGAACGACTCGGTAGGAGGTGCTTTCGATTGCAGTCTGGCAGGCAAGACACCCGGGTCTGCACAGTGTGCTGACGCAGAGCTGGGCTCCTTTGTCTAGGATGGTGGAGGGCGCCTCCCAGGATTAGAATGACAGGCAAGCAGGCTTCAAGTTGCAGAAAAGCCCTGACAGACGTTCCCAACCGGAACAGCAGAGCCACCGGGGGTGGCTGGAGAGGGCACGTCAGGGCAGGCAGATGAGACTAATAGAGTGGGTTGGGATCAGGTTGCCGCAGGCTTTTTGTGCCATTTGTAAATGACCTGATCTGGTAAGCCATTGGGTGTTTTGCAAAGGATGGCTCCCCAGAGCCAAGTGGGTTTGGTGGCAGTTTAGAGGGTGCATTGGGGAGCAGCGATATGGTAAAGAGTGAGTGAGGATCTGAGCTCAAGGCAGTGGAGGGGGCATCAGTTGAGGGAGAATTTGGACGGGGCTTATTGAGAAGTTGGATGTGGAGGGTGAGGAAGGGGGAAGTAAAGCAGGTCGGAGAATACAGGACACATGGGGGTGGGGTGCAGAGAGCGTGTTCAGATCAGGACATTAGTTTGTGGTTTCTAATAGATGTTCAGAAAAACAGGAGCAGAACTTTTGAGAGAAGCTGGATGGGAGGAAAAGATCAGAAGGCCTCAGTGAGCAGGAGGCCTTTGAAGACGTGGGGACGGCTTACTTGAAGACACGTAAAGCCACGGGAGGCCAGCGCTTAGGGAGCTGCCCCAGGAGGAGCGGCCAGAAATGGGAAGAAAGCGAGCCAGCCGGAGAGTCCCGTGCCAGCCACAGTTAGGGGCGTGGAGGGGTCCGGTGGCAGCAGGAGTCCAGTAGGGTGAGGCTTCTTGGTTAGGAGATAAGTGGGTGATCCGATTGGCAGAAGAGTGGGGCATGAAGAGCCTGTGGTTATAGATGCGGCTCAGAAGGGCTCCCAGACACCTCTTCACGGTGCAATCGTAACCTTTGGCTAGCTTTTTTAAACCTGAAATTTGAACCTGAAACGTGGAATTTTGTAGAGTTAAACTGGATGTTGGGAGTCTCCTGGCCCACCCCTGATTTGACAGATGAACACTCTCTAGTCCCAGGGAAGTGGAGTGGCTTGCCTCCAGCCACGTGTTTAGCAATAAAAAGATAAACTCAGTTAAGGTTTGAGGCAGGAAATAATTTCGTTGAAAGCTTACAACAAAATGACTCCAGAAGGGGTCAGTGCGTCCTCTGGCTGTCTCAGCAACAGGGCCCTGCCCAGGACTGCTGTCACAGACCTGGTGAGTACTGGGGCCCAGAGGGCAGCAGGGAGAATGAAAGGAAGGAGATACTCAGGGTGGTGACTCTGCCGTGGAGTCGCAGGTCCATGCTGCGAGTCACTGAGCTGGCCTTGGAGGGCCCCTGAGCTGAACTCCAAATGGTAGGAAGCCTGCAGGAGAGCACACATCTTCCATGTAAGACAGTCCAGACCTGATCAAGTTTGTGTGCCTCCAGAAGGGTTGAAATGATGAAATTGAAATAGCTCTAATGGGATAGTGGCCATGCTTAGCTCCTGCTGATCAGAAGCTCTGATTGGCAGTTATTGTGTCACTCCCAAAATGGACAAGGAAATTAATTCTTACCCAGTTCAGAGTTGTAGTATTCAAAACTACTACCATAGAACCTGTTGACAGGAAACTAATCAAAGTGGTCACGGACGTTATTTTTGTGAGGTTGGCACACATTCCCCGCCCTTGAAGAGTATCGCGTTCTAGTTGAATTGCCTTTTTCCCTGCTTCTCTCCATGGCACAACGTCCTGGTTAAAATGGGAGAGTTGTGATCTTTCTCTGTTACATTTTCTCAGACTTTGCATCTCTTTCTTAGATCAGAGAGTGTTGTCCGAGAGATGGAGCTGCTGGGGAAGATCACTGCCCTGGACTTGAACCCAGAAAGGACTGAGCTCCTCAGCTGCTCCCGTGACGACCTGCTGAAAATTATCGACCTGCGGATAAACGCGGTCAGGCAGACCTTTAGGTAACTGAGGGCCTGCTGGTTTGGGTTTCACTTGAGGCCTGCATGATGGCCGGAGGCCCTGCCCCTGCCCTCACGTCCTGCGTGTGCTGCTCCCGGGGTAACGGTGCCCTGTCGTCTGTTTCAGCGCGCCTGGGTTCAAGTGCGGCTCTGACTGGACGAGAGTTGTGTTCAGGTTCGTGGTGCTGCTTCCTGCCCTGGCCCGCGCCCCCCCCCCCCCCCCAGCCTGGGTCAGTCCAAGGTTAGAGCGTGGGCATTTTCCCACGGGGGAGTGAGCTCAAGTACCGTGTCTCAGCCCAAGTGAGTGTCCAGGAGCGAACCTGTTAAGTTCAGTACTGGGGTCACCGTCACTGTCTCCTTTCTCTCTAGTGTCCCCTTGTTGTTGCATGAAAGTAAGTGTGTTGTACCAAAAAGTAGTGGGGGGCTGGCTGGTCAGTCTGGGGCGAGCACGTCATGCGTTTCTGTAAGCACTCTGAGAGCTCTTAGGGGAGGGGAAGGTTGCCGGGCCGAGCTGAAGCAGCTCTCTGGAGGGGGGCGGTCCCCGTCCTATTCTCCCTTCTTGCACACGTGGCGCTTCTCCCAGATACGTTGCCATGGTCAGTCCCAGTGTGCTGGAGAAGCTTCTCCACAGTCGATGCTTCCCTCCTCCTGTCCTCTCCTGCTCTTCACTGAACCTTGTCACCAGGCAGTCCTTGGCCGTTTGGGCGTTGACTTGATCTCCCTATGTGCCGTGCTGGAGTCTGATAGCTGGTTAGGGACTTGTGGCCTCGAGAAGTAATGGTGGCACCAATCTTCATAGCTGGGTGAGGCCGAGATAACAGGCTGAAGCAGCTTTGGCCGTAAGAGTCGTGAATAGCACGTTCTGATTTTTGGGTGCACGAGAAGGGTCATGTGTTTGCCTCATAAATGAACAGTAAACATTACTTCTTGGGAAGAGGTCCCTGAGGACACTGAATTAGGGACAGGCCATTGACCCTTATCTTCCTGTGTCCTCCAGCCCTGATGGCAGTTACGTGGCAGCAGGCTCAGCCGACGGCTCTCTCTACGTTTGGAGTGTGCTCTCAGGGAAAGTGGAGAAGGTCCTTTCGAAGCAGCACGGGTAAGATGAGCCCAGTTAGCCCCACTGAGGTTGTGAGCGGGCCCTGTGACTTCATCCCAGGGGCCATGTCCTCTTCGGGTGTGGGCCTGTGTCGGCCCCATGAGGGCAGTGTCTGCTCACTTGCTCTGCTGTGAGCCAGGCTGGTGGCGAGAAGCTGGGGCCTTCACACAGTACAACAGACTACAGTGTTCTGCTTATTTATGTTACAGAAGATTCCAGTCAGAGCAACACATTCTGTCCCTTTGACTGTATAGCACCTCTTCCCTTCTAAGTCCCTTTTCTCAGTAAATTAACTTGTCAACGGTGACTTTCATATACTTGTTTTTTCATCTTCCATCTATAGCCAACCCCTTTTTTTTTCTTAGCTTTGTTCTGTCCCCGAAGCCCACCTGCTGGTTAGAATACAGACCCGGTTTCCTCCCTGACCGCCTCTCAGTACTCACACCCTTGTTGGAGTCCTGCGATGTCACTCTCTTAATTCGCTCAGAGCTGCTCCCTTAGGCTAAACTCGATACAACCTGACTCCTTTTCTTCCAGAAACACAGTGCAGGGTTCCTTTGACAAGCCTGCCTCTGAGCAGGGGCAGTGCTGGCTAGCAAAGGGGGGCTGGCAAGAGCCCAACTCTCTGAGTGCGAGGGGGCCTGGTGTTCAGGTCACCAGGGTCTCACAGATGCTCCGACCTCTCCCTTCGAAGCTCATCCATCAATGCAGTGGCGTGGTCCCCGTCCGGCTCCCACGTCGTCAGTGTGGACAAAGGAAGCAAAGCTGTGCTGTGGTCGGAGTATTGATGGCACCTCCCCAGGAGAGAGCGGATCCGAAGTCGGAGAGACACATGGCCCTCCAGCTCTGTCCTGGCCGGGGGTGTGCTGGGTGTAGCCTTGACATCCAGAGAAGAGCTTGGGCCATGTGGTGTGGTGGCCTGCCTTGGCCAGGACTCCTGAGGATTTTGGCTGAGGCCTCTGATGCCCTGAAAGAATAGCAGTGAAAAGATCTGAGCTTGCAGCCACTTGCAGAGCTTCAGGCTCTTGCCT
The DNA here is from genome assembly GCF_021613505.1 of Equus quagga. Lineage (NCBI taxonomy): Eukaryota > Metazoa > Chordata > Mammalia > Perissodactyla > Equidae > Equus > Equus quagga. The sequence goes on along the minus strand of NC_060283.1, from coordinate 39,029,907 downwards.
TGACTCGGGTGGGAAACACTACTGGCTCTGATCTTCCATACCTCAGTGGGGGGTGCACAGGCACCGCTGGTGTCCTCACTGGGCGGCAGTGCCAAACAGCCCGCACGGCCAGGTGTCGGGGCTCCCTCCATGCTTCCTCCTGTCCTTCCAAAGCCAGCTGTGGCCCAGTGCATGTCCCGTCCCCCCAGGCCGTTCCCGTGAGCTTGCTTTAATCAGTGGACGAACAGAAACCGAATGCGCCGGCTCCTGCCCTCAGGTAGTCCACAGGGGCTGCCCTGACGTCTGAGGGGACGTGGGGTGTTGCCCCTGCTGGGCCGTGTCATTGTTACGAGGCTCTCACTCCGCGCTCATGTGGTTCCTGCCGGGATTCCCGTAGATGCCCTGCGGTGTTCTGGGACAGCACCTGTTCTTCAGAGCTGCTGGCTCCCCTTCCCCCGCCAGTTCTGCAGACCTGTTTCTTGGTCAAGACATAAGTCTCAGTTTGGTTAAAAATATTCTTTTGAGGTAAAGAGGAAGTGCAGAAACGTTAGTCCAGAGAAGTGGATGTGCTGCAGGAGTGAGGAGCGTGTCCGTGTCCATCTGTAAGGTCCCAGACGGTGCCCGCGCCACAGCCGTTCCTCACGTCCCTGCGTTCCAGTGCTGGTGACAAGGGATTTGCGGCCTCCGATGCGTTACTGTGGAGCCGGTGCTTCTGGGTCCCTGTCCCTTTGCCACCCCCTCGGTGCTTTAGCACAGGAAGCCCGTTCCAGGGAGCCTGGGCTGTCATCTGTAGGCTTCAGGAGTTGTGGCTAAGGCCGGGGAACAGCAGGCCTCTGGCATTTTCTAGAACATATATCTTCACCATTTTACCTGCATATGAAACTGTAGTTCCTTGAGTGACTGAAACACCAATATTTTTATCACTTTTTAGTTTGCACTTTAATTTTTTCCCTTCCAAACTCGTTCTCTGGACGGTTGTGGATGCACAAGCTAGGAGTGAGGGCATGAGCTGCACTTCTGCTCGACAAGGGGCCTCGTCTCCCTTCTCCTCCTGCCCTCGTCCCCTTTCCTGTTTGCCATTCAGAGAACTCGAATTCACAGGCCAGGGCACATCTTTTATTTATTTAATTATGTTGCCCCACAGAACTTGATTGTAAATAAATAAAAAAGCTGTTATATACTTTTCAAACTCTATGCCTCCTGGTGGTGATTTTACTCTCCTTTATGCTTAAGGGGAAAAAAGCTGTTTCTTTCATTTGTTTTCCTGATACTTTCTCATTTGTGAATAACGCGTAATACTTTCCCAGTGTCTTCCTTTTCTTCTTCATTTAAGCCCAAGTTAAGGACGCCTGTAAACCTCAACATTGCAGCTCCTTGTCATTTGCAAATCTTCACTGAAACCTGCAAAGGATCTCCAGAGTTCCACCGGCCGGCCTCGGAGCCCGCACACTGGCGTCGCTCCTGCCGTCTGCTGCTCGCCACTGCGGGGTCACTCCCAGCCCCTTTTCGGGAGACTGCCCCGGCTTATGGTGAGCTCTCAGTGCCTCCTGGCCTCTTCTTTGCTAGGGGGCGTGGGTTACCTCCCTGAGGGGCGGTCTGTTCCTGGAGCTCAGATCTCACGAGCAGCCCCGTGCCATAACAAATTAGGATCGCCCCGGAGTCCCCCAGAGACATGTCCCCTTCCGCCACCACGCTGTCTACTGAGGGGAGTCGGCTGAACCTCTGCCTAGCCTTGCGGCTCAAGTCAAGATTCGTGTGATCTGAAGCCACAGAGGCAGCTGGCCGCCCCCAAAGCTGAAGGTGCCCTTTGCAGTCACCTGAAGGAGGCAAGTCATTCTTTACGAGGCCCACAGCGAGCGTCGCAGCAGCCTCCAGTCACCCTGTTCTCTTTGAACTTGGAACGGGGCACGGCTGTGCTCTGCTGTTAACGGACATGTTTCCGTGTGTGATTCCTCCACACTTGACAGCTCTCTCCAGGTCACACGACCGCCAGGGTTGAGCTAAAGTGGTGGGCCCCCGCCGCAGTGGAGTGTGACTTCCCTCCAGCTCATGGTCTTCACCCTCCCATCTGTGGAAACCATTGTGGACCCCACCCATGTTGCTGCTTCCATTGGCTGGGGTGGGAGATGGGCACAGGAGTTTTAAATTTCCTGGATGACTCCCACATGGTTAGAGCTGGTGTGCTCCCTTGTGTTACTATATCTCAGAAGTTGAGAATTTTAAACCATTTTTTTAAATGAGCTTATATTCCTTAAGTCATTTTCCAAAATAGTGTGATAAGTGAAGTTGGATGTCTTATTCTCTTTTCTTTTTTTGGTGAGAAAGATTGTCGCTGAGCTAACATCTCTGCCCATGTTCCTCTATTTTGTATGTGGGACACCACCACAGTGTGGCTTGATGAGTGGTGTGTAGGTCCGTGCTAGGGATCTGAACCTGTGAACCCCAGGCCACCAAAGCAGAGCAAGCAAACTTAACCACTGGGCCACTGGGCCAACCCCAAGGATGCCTTATTCTTAAAGCACATGCTGTGCCCGCACTGCCCTTGATCCTATAAATCTTGGAAAGGCCCTCTGCATCTCCACGTCATGGCACCCAGGAAGTTTGTGTGGACACTGGGGGAAATGGATGAAGCTGCCGTCAGCTGGGGGTGCTGACCCAGGCCCCAAGGACAGGTTGGTTGGGAAGTTCCAGATGGTGGAGTGTCCAAGGCGAGCGGGCCTGCCTGTGAGTCTTCTCGTCCACAGCAGCACTGTTACCTTGGGGAACTGGGCATTTTGGAATGTGTACTGTACTTACCTGGGAGAGGAGAGTGACCCGGACACACACTTGGTGCAAGACTGCCTGGGGGCTGCAGAAACCACCTTTCTGTTCTGAGGTGCCTGGGGGGTGGTGAGGAGCCTGTGGCTCTCAAGTTCTGTGAGATCTGAATCGTATGGCGTTTCACAAGTAGGGGGAAGTTTCACCACCCAACAAGAAGCTGTTCTAGACTCCCGACCCCCAGGGGGGCGGTGGTGCTGGAGGTTGGCGGGGGGCGGGGCGGGCGGACGACACCTCCTGGGCCTGAGGGCCGGTGGGCCGCCTTCCTGCCTTCGCTCCACTACATCTTTTCTTGTGTGCTGCTGGAAGTCCCGCTCCCGCTAGACGTCCCACATTTTCAAGCCAATCAACCTTGGACATCTCCGGTGAAGTGGAATGTGCCTCTTTCCATGGATTCTGTGAAAACACAGGATACGTGGTGCACTCCAGTGAAAGATCAGACTGATGCAGAGAACGACTCACCTGCCTCACCTCAGCGAGATTCCTCTCTCGTGCCTCGGGGAGCTCTGCTGTCAGAGCATGGCTGTCCCACTTCCATCGGGCCTCTGCGCCCTTCCCTTCCTCCCCGATCTGCTCGGTGCATGTCGCCCTGGGGTCTGCTACCGAGGGCGGCCAGATCCGGACCCGAAGGAGGCGGAGGGAACAGTGGTGATGAACCCTGGAGCTCCCGCTCACCACCAGCAATTTTGCAAGAGTATATTATAACAAACTTCAAGCACGTCCTTTTCCCCCCAAGTCAGCACAGAAGGAACCCACACTGTCATTATACCTCATAGAATTCTCCGGAAGTCTGTCGTCCGCCATCCAGCGCAGTATTCACATTTCCAGATTGCTTCAACAGTGTGTTTTATAATTGATTTGTTTGACTCAGGATCCAGTGAGCTTTTGCTGAATAACAGACTACCTTCAAATGTAATGATTTAACCATTATTTCTCAGGATTCTGTGGGTTGGCCAGGTTCCGGCTGCCTGGCAGAGGGTGGCCTCGTGTCTAGCTGGTGGCGTGCAGTCAGCAAGGGGAACAAGGTGACACAGCACGAAAACAGGCGTCAGTGTGCGGGCACCTGTCACCCTGCCTGAGTCACCTTTGTTAGAGCCGTTGGCTAAGGCGGGTGGCACGGCAGCCCCACCTCAGTGTGGGGACGAGAGGGAATCTTGATGGCCGTTCTGGCAGTTGGCCATGGTCCGTCTACCTTCTGTTCTCCTAAGTCTTTTATTCCAGAGCAGTGTCTGTTGCTGACTTTTTTTGTCTTCACTGGATTCGGTTGACTTTCCTCGTAGAGGCAGTAAGTTTGGCTCCCCACATGGGAACATTAGCCCTGGGTGCCAGGCTTCCATCACTTTGCTCTGACCCTAGGACGTGGAGAAGAGACTGGGTGACTTCGGGCCTTGGGCTTCTTTTTGCCAGAGACATGGATTCAAGAGAGTATAGATAGGTATGCTGTGAGCCAGGCCAGCAAGAAGACAGGCTGTGAAAAGTCTGGTTTCTAGTTAGGGGCCATGAATCCTGTTGTAGCCACCACCCCCCGCCAGGTTCCCGCCCAGGTGGTTCTGAGAGGTGCTAAGTCAGCCGTCTCAGGAGCAGCCGTACCCCTGGCGCTGAGCAGTCCTTGGCACAGAGTGACACTGAGTGAGGTGTTTATTTAGTGGAGTTGAATCAGCAAGAAACAAACTGAACAGCCCCAAGATAGCAGGTCAGAACCCTCTGAAAGAAAGAGAAAGAGGGAGAGGAGTTTAAAAATGTAAGAAAAAACCACGTTAGTGAGGGTGAATATTGTTTCATAGGCGTTTTGTTCTGTCCGTATATGTGTGTATGTACTGGGTCACAGTATCAAAACTATTTTATACTGGTTTTAAATGTATTGAGTTGAAATTCACATAACCAAGTTAACCATTTTAAAGTGAACGATTCAGTGGCATTTAGTGCATTCCTAATGTACAACCATCGCCGCCTCTATCTAGTTCCAGCAAAAAAGGGTCTGTCTTACACTGGGATAGTGTCAGGTTTTTCTCTTTTTTGACCTATAGCGGTTGATCTATCTGAAGACGAGCACGGCCCTTGTCTCAGTCGGCTCGGGCAGCCATAACGAGAGACCTCAGACTGATGTTGAAGCTACCGTTGAAGAGTGGCTTCAACATCAGAAATCTATTTCTCACAGTTCTGGAGGCGGGAAGTCCCAGGTCCAGGTAGGTTTCTTTCTGAGGCCTGCTGGCTTGCAGGCGGCTGCCATTACTCTGTGTGCTCACGGGACTTCTCCACGCACGTGGAGAGTGGGGACAGTGAGTGAGCGCCTCTGTAGAGGACACTAATCCTGCCGGGGCAGGGCCCCCCTCCATGACCTCATCCTCCCCTCACCGCCTCCTAAAGGCCCATCTCCAGATACCACAACACTGGGGGCCAGAGCTCCAACATGGGAGTTCGGGGGGGACACAAACATTCAGTCCGTAACAGACCTCCAAAAGGCCTCTACCTGATTCTGCACAACCTCAGGAGGTTTCCAGATCCCACAGCCCACCCGGGAGCCTCAGAGTCACCCAGTGGGTGGTCTACCCCACATTCGTCTGTGGAAGCAGCCTCATTGCCATCAAGGACGACTCTAGTGTCGGGGCCCCTGTGGCACAGTGGAGGGTGAGGAAGCCCCTGAGGCAGATGGGGGCCTCCCCTCCGAGAGGGCCGGTGAGAGCCTCCATCAGGATCCTTCTGCCTCCACTCTGCACGGGGCTCATCTTTTGAATGACAGGGCAGGCCATGGGCCCCCTCCCCACCCACCCACCCACACACAGGAAGAAAAGGAACTAGCAGTGAGGCCAAGCTACCTTCTCAAGGTCACGGTGGATTCATCAGTGGGCCACGGACCCCCAGACTCCAGTCTGAGGCTGTTTGCCCAAGATGCTCCTGTGACACGGAACCTGGAGCATTAAATACCATTCTCAGCACAATACGTCAAGCAGGGTGGGGAGAGGATCTCAACGCCCATGAGGAATGAGCACCTGTGTTCTCATCATGAAAGGTTCGTATTGGAAGAAACTACATCAATTTGGAGCAATGGAGAGAAGTAGAAGGGAGGCCCATTCCGTCATAATTTTCTCACGCTTCACACTGTTTCAAAGAAATGTGGTAGTGATTTCCCCACCCCTGGAAGCATCCAACAACTTCTTGTTGTGGATGTTGTAGGCAAGATCCAAGCAAGGGATGGAGTGTGAACTAAAATGCCAGTTAAGGGTCTGTGCCTGCCTTGAGAACCCACAGGATTCCATTTATGATTTCAGATATTAACCAGCCCAGCCTTTAACAGCCCTCCATTTTTTAGGTCAACTGACAGAGAGGAACATGTTGCAGTTAAGGTGGCTTTTAAAAGCTCTAATTCCCTGGCACGCTTCGTAGATGCATTTGACAAACTTGTCAAGTGCTCTCTGCTGCAGCAAAACTGAGGCAATGAGAACATGAGGTTTTCTTGTAGCTGCTGTTCAGCAGAGTGTACCAGTTTTCCTCGTGCATGTGCCTGAATAAACCCCTAAGACGATAACCCAACTCCAAAGCCCATAAGCTGCTTAGCTGAGCGTCCCCCGCCCCCTGGAGCTGGTGCTGCGTTTGGTTTTGGGAGATGAAACACAGGGCTTGTGGCTTCATCTCGCTGGACACTGACTCCAGAGCAACAAATATTGCTGGAGCCCGTGGTTCCCAGACTTTGAGAATTCACAGACCAGTAAATTTCCAAAAGAATTGTAGGGGAAGGTTGACAACTTTTTATTTTGGCCAAGTAATGATTTTTTTCCTAAACTACCATCTACTTTCATCTTTATTTCATAAAAGAAACGACACTTTGTTCTCATGCTTAGCAGCTGCGTCCTGACATAACTGTGGATAGTGTCACGATGTCTTCAATTTACTTTCAAATGATTCAAAAGGAAGAAAGCGATAGACAGATGAGCACACGCCCGGGAAAGTTCATTGTCAAATCTCGGTGTTGACTATGTGGGTGTTTATTGTATTATTCCAACTTTTCTCTGTATTCTAAAATTCATAATAAATTCTAGAAAATGCAAAACGAAAGGCAGAAGGCACATCCGTGGTTGCCTGGGGCCGGGGGAGTTGGTGGGGGAGGTGCCTGAAATGGCTGCCGGGGAACTTTCGGGGGCGATGGAAATGTTCTGTGTCTTGATCATAGTCACGGGTAACTCCTCAAACTGGAGACTTCAAATGGGTAAACGTGGCTGTAGGTAAAGTGTACCTTGATAGGGAGAAAGAAGAAGGAACTTTTAATATCAAAAAATCAAGCACCTCGTAACCTTAGAAAAAAGGACAGTCATTTATAGTGACTGCATTTGGCTTGATGAAGAAAACATCCCAGTGTCATTTTCCTCATTTCCCCACCAACCAGAGGAAAATTCATCACAGACCAACAGCTGGGAGTGACGACCAGAGACTACATTTCCAAGAAGAGTGAGGGCTGGCGCCCAGGCCCCCCGAGAGTCCCCTCCTGCCAGGCGTGGGCAGGTCAGTGAGTGAGCCCTGTCCCTCTGCGCCCTCCCAGACGCCTGCTGTAAGAAAGCTGTAGGGGAGCGGGGGGCCCAGGAGCCCCCGCAGCTGCAAACTGGTGCCGGGTCCTGCAGCTCAGGGCAGCGCCGCTGATGGGGACCCTGAGACAAGGGCCCTAGCCATTTGTCTTCCTCTTATTTTTGTATTTTCTAAGGGAAAAATGAGATATTCTTTTAAATTTATAACAATGCTGTATTGTAACTTTCCTGTTATAGAAGCAGTAAATGATTATTGTACAAAATTTTAAAATTACAGACAAGAAAAAAAATTTTTAAAGCAGTGAAAACCTAACATTCCCATCACACAGACCACTAGTCTTAGCTCCTTAGTGCCTACCTTGCAGATTGTGCATATCATGGGTGTGAAAACACGCATGTGTGTATACACGTATGTATAAACATACACATGTGTGCTTGCATATATGTATAAGTATCCGTGTGTGCGCCTATGTGTGTGTGTGCATGCATGTATAAATATACACATATCTGTGCTCATATGTATGTGTTTGCAAAGTGTGACCATATTACACATACCGTCCTGTGACCTGTTTTCAGTCACAATCTCTACTATTCCAGTAATTTCCATCTTGCCTATCACCTAGACCATATTTGAATTTTCCCAATGGACCCAAAGTGTCCTATACATCCTGTCTGTCCAATCGGGCATCCAACACGGGACCAGACGTTACATCTGGATGTTGAGTCCTTTAGGTGTCTTTCAATCTAGTACATCCCTTTTCTATGACATTGACTCAGGAAAGACACCAGCTGCTTTCCAGATTCATCTGGTAGCTCTCTTGCAGTGTCATTTAGTTTGTTCCTCTGTTCCCTGTATCTCCCATAAACTGGAAGTCATGTCACCAGGTAACCCGAGGTGACACATCACGTGTGGTCGGACCAGTGGTGCTGCTGAGATGTAGACTGCCCGGCCCCCACTGCGCAGTGAGGCCTGCCCCTCGTGGTGAGCCCGGATCCACGGGCACCACTTTGGTGCTATGGGGCCGGCCATTTCCCTACCAACTCTTCACCTGGCGATTTCAACACCAATGAGTGATCCTTGTCTGAACAACAGTTTCATCAGTGTTTAACACATAGGTTTTACTATTATTCAGGTACGATGAGGCCAACAGATCAGGAGACAGTTACCATTGAAAAGATAGTTTGTTATTCACAGTTCCCAAAAGGAGGGGGCAGGCCCTGCCACACAGAGCCACATGGGGAAGCACCAGGGTTGGGCAGGAGGCAGAGGGCTCAAGGAGAAAACATGAGAGAGAGTCTTCTGTGGTGTCCACGGGAAAGAACTGAGGGGTGGGGTAAGCAGGCTTGAGGTTGGCTAATTTGAAGAACCTCAGCGGGCTTTGGCGGCTAGGGACTGCCCCTCGTTGCCTGATGCCTGCCCGGATGGTTAGGCACGGCAGCAGTGGCTCCAAACAGAGCCAGACAGAGGAGGAGAGGGGGCGGCGGGGGGCACGGGCTCTGGGTTGGTTAGCTTGCATAGGAAAGGCAGTCGTTTACCCCCTAGGAAAGGGCCAGCCTGAGTCTTTCCCGGGGCGGCAAGGCCCCAGATGTCAACATATCAGAAATACAGAAAATCAAAAGGTACGATTAATGCCATCAGAGCTTGTCAAGTGATGTTTTTCTAATTCTATCATTCCTTTACATTTCTAAGTTGGCATTCCTCTGCAAAAAAAAAAAAAAAATTCTCCCTTAGAAATTTAAAAAGATTTTCCCCAACTGTAGCTATTACCAGCTATTACACTGTCGCAATCCAATGGCTCATTGATTTGCTCAAAGTCTATTGAGGTCCCTGCTCTAGATGCTGGAGATGGGATAGATACAAAATGGTTAAAAATCTCAACACTCCTGGAGCTTACATGCTAGTAACGGTGGGGTAGAGGGACAGACAAGAAACAAGGCAATAGTTAAATTGTCATGTATGTCAGATGGTGATAAGTGCTAAGAAGTTGGAGGGTAGAAGTGTTGGGTCAAGTGGTGTACCTGTAGGGTATAAATGGATAGGGTGACGCTGAAGTAAAGACCCAAAGGAAGTAAGGGAGTGAGCCAAGTGGTTATATGTGGAAGGAGTGTTCCAGAAGAGGAAACAGTAAGTGCAAAGGCCCTGAGGCAGATTTGAAGAAAAGCAAAGAGACCAGTGGACTGGAGCAAAGTGGGTGGGGTGGTGAGAAATAAGGTCAGAGGTCACAGGGGAGCCGGATCACCCAGAGCCTTGCAGGCATTGTCCAGACTTAGGTGGGATGCCAGTGGAGTGTTTCAATAGATGCTAACACCTCAAAGGTCAGAACAGGCTTTCTGCTTACACTTGCTTCATTCAAGTCCAGTGTGTTAGTAAATGTGTTAGTGGCCACGACGTCCCATCCATTCGTTCCCTAAGTGTTCTCAGGAGCAGCTATTGTTCTGGGCACTGGGAACACAAAGGTGAGGGAGACCACACAGCATGGTCTCAGGACCTTGAGGTCCCTGTCCTTAAGGAGCCTGGAGTCGAGTACAGGAAGATAGACTGGCAAATAGTCTAGCACAGAGTGTCAAAGCAACTGTGCCTCCAGCCTCGTCCGGGAGGTTGGGGAAGGCTCCCCCAAGGAAGGGACTCCTGAGCCGAAATCTGAAGGGTAAAAAGGGTCAGCAAGTAAGGAGAGGAGAAGAGGATTGTTCCAGAACAGCGGGAGTGCGGTACGGGGCGCTGCGGAAGGCAGGTAGAGTTTTAAAGGTGGCGCCTGTGTCCTGAGAGCAGTGGGAGAGGTTAAGCAGGGTGACAGATCCGGGCTCCGAAGGCCCCTCTGCTGCGGTGCGGAGAAGGGCCTGGAGGGTGGAGACGGACGCGCTCGGGCGCAGGAGACACCACCGTCCGGGAGAGCAATGGGAGTGGCGTGGACTCAGGTGGAGGTGCTGGGAACAGGAGCACGCGCGTTCCAGGGACCCTGGGGGAGATTGACAGGACTCGTGACATGACCGTTAGGACATGGGACAGAGGAGAGGGACAGGCCTAGTGGGCTTGCGTAGCACGAGGGCTCGTCTTAAGGCTGGCATTTCTCCTTGACCTTTTTGTTTATCTCCCCACCCCCAGGTTGCATTAGCTGCCTGCTGAGTTTAATTAAGTTTGTCGAGCACTCCAAAATCCCCTGTCCGGGTGATAGTGGGAGCGAAGGGATGATCGATCTATTTCCAGAACCCAAAGAGGGTTAGGGGAAAAAGGAGCTTTCATTTAGCCGTTGTCATTGTCCCTCCCTCCACGCTTTCCCCGCTGGAGCTTGGCGGCTCCCGCACCCGTGGGCCCCTCTGGAAGGAGGCTGGGGGGCCCTCGCTTAATGCTGAGAACTGCTGAAGCCACCAGTTCACCCAGCTCAACACTAATCCAATTTCCACTCTGCTCCTTAAATGGGATTTGGCTTTGGGACATTGAGACCTGGGTGCTGGGCCCCCTCTCCTAGATTCCCTACAAATTGCCCACACACGTCAGCCGGGGGCCTTTCTGGGTCATCTGGTTAGACAGAGCAGGGCTGGCCGCTCCCCCGGAGGGTGAGAGACCCTCTCCTAGCCTCCTGGGCCCATCCCTGCCGGTCACACAAGGTATGTGCCCGCCCTCGCACAAACCTTCTCAGAAACTCGGGGCAGCCCCAGGGAAAAGCGAAGGGCAGGGTGACAGGCCCTCATGGAGCCAGTCTGTCCCGGTTCCCCCTTTTCTGTGTAGTTTCCCTGAGACGTTGCTTGTTAAGGAAACTGGGAGCGCACCGAACTCCAGACAGCTAAGGCGGCCTCCTCAGTGTCTGGAAAGCTGGGGACTGGGAGCAGGAACAGGAAAGCACTGCTGAGTTTGAATGGCTTGATGGAACTTTTAGAGATTTCGTATATATTGAAAATAATCTTTGTGAAGTGGCTGTATTGCGGCTTTCAGGAACTTATTCTATTTAATGGCCATAAGACATCATCATGATAGAATTTGAAATTCAACCTGGCAAGTGTGACAATACCAAAGGTTAGTCAGAAAGAATCTGGCGGGACTTCCCGGTGAGGGTCATTAGGAAATATTTGGGGCTTATCAAAAAAAAAAAAATAAAACAGATTTTTCAAAAAAGAAGTGCACTGTAGCAAAATAGAAACTAAACAAAGAGCTTCTTTAATCAAATGTGGGTGTTGACGCAGGTGAAAGGAAATGTCCAGTGGATGCACAGCATCTCAGGAGGAGGTTTCATACCCAGAATGTTCTCGACTTTATATTTAGGATGGTTTTACCTTTTCCCAGCCCTCTAACACCTGACGTGCGTCCCAAGGTGGAAGACGCTGCGAGGGACAGCTAACATGGCAGCCAGCATGAAGACCAGTAGGGCTACACCAAACCGTGTTATCTTCAAGAAGACGTCCCGGGACAAGTCGGTGAGTGGTACAGAAATGAGTAGTTTGATGGAAATTATTGTTTTTGTTAAAAAAGGAGCTTTTTCAAGAATAGACACAATCAATACCAAGACTCAGTGAGGTCAAGGCAAACTCTGTGCCAATTTTCTATCTCTGTCTGGATGGACGATAGATGAGACATAAATGAATGAGTGAATTGCAGAAATACAACTTTTCTTCAAATCTCATCATGACTTTAGTCCTGAGACCTTTAATACTCTTCTGATCTCTCAGCCCTCACCCCCTTACTCCCAATTCTACTTCTTTCCTAGCCAGCCTCGAACCTATGACTTACCATTTCAAACACTGTTTTGTCGATACCTGTCACTCGCTTGGCCCTTTGTCTATCATGTCACCTCCCTACGTGGGGAAAGTCCTAATGCTGGATCAATACCACGCTACCTTCTGTGCACCCATCCCAGCCGCCATGCTCTCAGATCTCCCTGGGCCTCAGGGCCACTGGATAAGGGAGCCCATCAGCTCCCTTTCCACCACTCTGCAGTGTGGCTGCCTAGCCACCAATATCCTGGCAACCTGCATACTCAACAGAGATGATGCCACTCTCGGCTCCATCAGGGGCCCATTAGATGCTCTAGGTGTGCTGTGAACTTCCTGAAATGGAAGCCTGATGGAGGGTCCACCCCACAGCCTCCATGGATGGGGTCTCCTTGCTGTACTCTGTGGCTTCTTAGGGGCCGACCATCTAGCTCAGTGCTATCCAGTGCAAGTGTGTAGGTAATTTTAAATTTTCTAGTAGCCACATTAAAAAAGCAAGAAGAGGGGCTGGCCCCATGGCCTAGTGATTAAGTTTGGTGTTTTCTGCTTCAGTGACCAAGGTTCGGTTCCCCAGGCTCAGACCTACACCACTCATCGGTGGCCATCCTGTGGCAGTGACCCACATACAAAATAGAAGAAGACTGGCACAGATGTTAGCTCAGGGCGAATCTTCCTCAAGCAAAAAAAAAAAAAAAAAAAGTAAGAAGAAACAAGTGAAATTTATCTTAATACTCATTTAACCCAATGTATCCAAAAAACTATCATTTCAACATGTAAATAATACAAACATTTTTTGACGACATGTTTTACATTCTTTTTCTAAGCCATTGAAATCTGGTGTGTATGCTACATTTATGTGGCACATGCCAATTTGGAATGGCCGTGCTTCAAGCGTCCAGTGGCCACCTGAAACTAGTAGCTGCCATATTGGACAGTGTGGATCTAGGTCATTCTTCGAGTTGACATTGGAAGCCTATCCTGGCCCAAGTGAAACTCTCTAATCCTTGACGCGACACACGAGAGTGGGGCTCTGCACGGGCACTGTCCTTTTTCCCCCTCCTCCCCTGGCTGAGGACCTCCACCCTTTTCGTCAAGTGCTCTGATTCTTTGGGGTGACAAGTTAAGTGCCGCTCAATCTTTCTTCTCCAGACTCTCTCCCAACTTGTGTCTTTCCAGTGCACTTTATCTTGACTTCTGGCAGAAGAGGAAAGAAACCATTCCTGCTGGGCTATACCTTTTTCCCACTTTTTTCTTCCTTACACCTAGAGAGACATCCTTTGAACCAAGAAATTTAGAATTTTTTCTAAATTTCTAAATAGGGGGAAAAGTAAGTCATCAATTAACGTCTCACGTATTAGGATCGTTTCAACTACAACTCCTGTATGGCCCCAGGCACTGTGTGCCAGAGCTCTGGGTCCATTTTTTGTGATTCCCTCCACCTTCCCCTCTTCTGTGAGCTTCATCCTATGGCGGGTGGCACGATGGCTGCCCCAGCTCTGGGTGTCTCAGCCTCACTTCCTTCCAGGAGAAGGAAGCAGCTGTTGCTTGCTGGGGTCTCTTCTCAAGAGGGAGGACGTATTTTCCCAGCAGCCCTCCTGCACACTTCTCTCACATCTCATTGGTCAAAACTGGGTCACATGCCCACCCTGAACCTATCCCGAGCCAAAGGGATTTGATGATTATAATTGGATCCAGCCAATCAAAAACCGCTCTCTGGGGCTGGCCTCCTCCTTCACACACGACCACATGGGGGGTGGTGGGTTCTGAACACATCTGGTGACTTTTTCTCAGGAAGAAGGGGCAGGTGGCTGTCGGGTGGGCAAGCAGCAGGTGGGCTGCAGACTCACATTGTTCAGCCCCACTTCTCTACCTGGCCCTGTCCTTTCCCTCCCCTTCCGGTTGCAGGAGAAGGAGGAGGGGCCTCTGCTCCCATCTGAGATGCGTGCCGCTTACACCCTGGGTCCCACGGTCCACCACCTCCTTAGGGTCCTCCGCCATCACTTCCCTCCTGGGCTGTGTCTGCAGCCTCTCCCTCTCTACCAGGACTTTCCCTGAGCATAACAATAAGTCCTTTATAAAACAGCAACAACAAACACGCCTTGACCCTCTCCCCTCTCGAGCTCTCCTCTCTTCCTGCACAGCCAGAGCTTAAAGAAGACACACTCACTCTCTCTACCCACCTGCTTCGTGCCCGTTTACTCTTCCCTCCTCCCTCCTCCCAGCCAGTCAGCTGCCTAGCGGGCTTCCCCTTGCCAATGCGGTCTCTACTTTGCTGCTGACATGATCCAAGTCTCAGTGTTCTCCTCCATGAAAGGGGCTTAATCCCTAGCTCACAGGTTTGTTGTGAGGGTAAATGAAATAGCATAAAGTGCTCAGCTTCCTGCCGGCTGTTTCATGCCAAGCACTCTAAATGCTGTTTCATTGCAGGTCTGTCATCCTGCTTCAAATGTTTCAACGTCTTCCTAGATTCTTGAGGGTCAGGTCCTTGTAAGACCCTTTCTGGCATCAACCAGTCCCCATCTGGTGGCCATTCACCTGCAGGTGAAAGCATTGACAGTTCCAGAAGCATCCTCTGGGCTCTGGGCTTCGTATACACTGAAGAGTTTTGCCCAGAAAGCATCCACTCACATCCAAACCTCCCCCACCCCCTGTCCCGGTCACCTGGCCATGCTGTCCTTCAGGCGCTTCAACGTCAATAATACAAATAACCCAGAAGACATAGGGATTCACTGCAGAACATCTGATATGAGGGGGCAAATATAGGAGATGATTTAAGGCCAACAAAAATGCTTTTGGGTGTTCATGGAAATAAAAATATGGATTTAAGAGGCGTAGGGAAGAAGAAGCCTAGCCGGGGTGCATGCACTCACTCGGTACACTTAGCAAACGTTGATTGAATCCCTGTTATGTACCAGGTACTGTGGTAGATACTGTGATGGCTGAACGATGAATAAAAGGCAGAATTCTGACCACCAAGGCACTCACAGTCCTGTGGGTTAAAGTGGTGGGTGGTGGTCAACCAACCCATGCTCTCCCACAAAGAGGGCTGGTAAAGAGACCTTTGCTGCCAGGGTCATAGAAAGAGACAGGATGAGGGCCGAGGAAAGAGCACACCTTGCCTGCAATCCACCATCTCTGGCCACAGCAGAGCAGAGGGAGATGAGATGATGGATGAGCTGCAACGCCAGGCAGCTCCTCTGTTCACAACTCATGAAAATATTTTGTTTGTTGCTGATTCTTAAGATGAACGCCTTAGCTCACTGCGTCCTCTGGCCATTTACAATCCACACCTGTTCTTCTCACAGGTGACCATCTACCTGGGGAAGAGAGACTATATAGACCATGTTGACCAAGTGGAGCCTGTGGGTAAGTTGAATTTGGAGTAAGATTTTAAGGCTGGTTTTCCTTTAAGTCAGCAGACAACTGCTAGTTTTGTATTTTTAAAATCAGCTTTGCTAATAATCTAATCAAAGAACTGCAACTTAAAACATCAGTGAGGTGCCACTGGCTGATTAGAAACAATTTTAAAAAGTGTAGGGGAGAAAAAGGACTCATTTCTAGAATATATAAAGAACACTCAAAACTCAACAGTAGAAAACCCCCAAAATCCGATTAGAAAATGGACAAAAGACATGAAGAGGCATTTCATCAAGAAAGATATAAGATGGCAAGTAAGCACATGGAAAAAGATTCAATAGCATTAGTCATTAGGGAAATGCAAACTCAAACCATGATGAAATATTATTATACACCTTTCAGAATGGCTAAAATAAAAAATAGTCATAATACCAAATGCTGGTGAGGCTGTGGAGAAACTAGATCACTTATCCATTGCTGGCGGAAACATCAAATGGAACAGTCACTCTAGAAAATAGTTTGGCAATTTTTTAAAAAACTAAACATATGCTTACCATATGACCCAGCAATTACATCCCTGGGCATTTATCAGGAATAAATGATAAATTTATTTTCACCGAGGTCCACATAAAAATGTGGATATGATTGCTCATAGCAGCTGTATTTGCATTAGCTCCAATTTGGAAAGAACCAAAATGTCCCTCAGTAGATGAGTCAGGTTAAAGAAGCTGTGTGTGGCCCATCCTTACCATGAGATACACTCAGCAATGACAAAGAGTGAACTGTGGACACACTCAACAGCTTCTGGATCTCAAGGGCATTATGCTGGCTGGAAAAAGCCAATCTCGAAAGGCCATATACTGTATGATTCCATTTATAAAACATTCTCAAGATGACAAAATTATGGAAATGGAAAATGGACCGGTAGTTGCCCAGGGGCTAAGGATGGTGATGGTGTGGGGTGCAACTACAAAGGGAGAGCCTAAGAGAGAGATCTTTACGGTGAGGGAAGGGTTCTGTACCCAGATTGCAGCAGTGGTGAAGCAAATCTCCGCATGTAACAAAATGACTTGGAAGCATAAACACATTGTATCCATGTCAACTTCCTGGTTTTGATATTGTACTGTAATTACACTACAAGCAGTAACCATTGGAAGAAACTGGATGAAGGACATGCGGGGACCTCTTTGTACTATCTTTGCAACTTCCTGTGAATCTATAATTATTTCAACTCAAATAGTTATTTAGAAAAGAAGAGTGTAAAAAACGGACAATGTTAGGCTCTGAGGATGAGAATGTCCCTCAGCAAAACCCTTTCTGGAAGGTCGTTTGGCAGTATGTTATCAAAAGCCAAATTAAATTCTACCATGGATGTGTATAAAGATGTGTCTATAAGGATGTTGATCGCAATATTAATGATAATGGAAAAAATTGGAAACAACCAAATGCCCTAACAAGAGGGGGTTAATTACATAATTTATGGTGCATCCATTCAATGGAGGAATGTATAGCCATTAACGTAATTAGTACATATTATATACATGTGTGTGTGTTTGAAGAGATGTTTGCAATATATAGCTGAGTGAGAAAAGCAGTTAACTGAACAATAGGTATAATAGGGTCTCATTTTTTTAGGAAAAACATTCATATAGGTGTATATACCTCTGAAAAAAATTCTCCCCCAATATCTTGACATTGGGTATCTCTGGGGAGTGGAAGTTTGGGTGACTTTGTTTTCTAATATAATGAAGATGGATTACATGTGCAATTACATATATCTGCATTTAAAGAAGGCCTTCTGTCTCTTTCATTTCCTCCATCCTCATTGTTCTCTCTCTTTGGTGTAGATGGTGTCGTCTTTGTGGATCCTGAGCTGGTGAAGGGAAAGAAAGGTGAGGAGGAGTTTCTTGTCCTCCGTGGAGGAGCCCAGTCTCCCGCTGGCTCCGGAAGGAGGCATTTGTGAGGCAGGAGCGATGGGGAAGCAGCTGGCCCTCTCCTGTGCACCCATTCGCCGCCAGGCCCTTTTGCCCACACTCCCTGGTATAATCCTCATGTCACAGGTCCTGTTCACGTCAGAGCTCACTGTCCCCATTTTCCAGATGAAGGTGAAGCCACCTATCTGGGTGGGTGGCAAGATAGTCAGAGCTGGAGCCCAGGTGTGTCAGCTCCATCAGCTGTGCGCTGGCCCCTGTGTCACGGAGTTCAGTGCCGGGGAAACTCAGGAGGGCTCCTCGGTGCGTTTACCCGCAAAGGGGGAGATCGAGCCAGCTGGAAGGCAGAATTTCTCTCTCTGTTTACTGCGGTGGTTCTGAACCACAGCATCACAGCCCGCTTGAAGATCTCCGGCAGCTGGGATGTGTGTGACAAGTAATTTGGTACTAATAACAGTTCGTAAACTAAATTAGAGCAGATTCAAGTTATCCTTCTGATAATGTCGCTGAGTCAGTTCCATTCTAAATATGCCTTTTTGATTGGTTGCTACCGGCAACCGTGAGGGATTGTTCCTAACCCTGGATGTGCCCAAGGGAGTGTGTCAGATGTGGGGCTGTCAGCATCGTGGCTGAAAATCGCCTCCCTCCGTTGTCTCCGACTGCCTCCTGGGGGCGCTGCTCCTCTTGGGCACCAGGAGGAGCCCGGCTGGAGTCCTGCAGGCCCATGCGCTCACCAGGGAAGGGCACCTGCTCTAAGGACAGCGCTGTCGGGTGAGGGAGGCATACAGCCGGCTCACCTCTGGGCCCTTCTTCTTGTAAACATCGGATGAGGGACAGGCCAGTGATCAGTGGCTTCTCTAAACTTAGCAGCGAGGGACGGTCATCCTCGGGGCGGACACAGATAAAATGCTCAACCAACGACTCCCAAGGACTTGGGGGCACTTTTGATACGTTTTATGTTCAAGAAGAGCGTGCTTTGTGTGGTTTTATTGACCACGCATCATTCTTTTGGTCCACGGGGAGCACAATTTACATCTGTTTAATCAAACAATTTTCCGAAGAGTTGGTTCAGGGGACGCTTCCCACGTTCCAGAGCAATGCGAGAAGGAGGATTTCTTCTCGGATTTGATTTCATCGTCCACTTGGTCCAAGAGCCCCTTCCAGCTCCTCTCACGGGCCCGCGTCCAGCTCTGGCACAGATGGATTTTGCTCCTGGCGCTGTTTTTCTCTGCTTCTTACCTTCACGCTCAATTCCATCCAGACATCCTGCCCTCAGAAGCCAAGCGACTTAACCCTGTTGAAAAATCTCCCGAGGTCCCTGAGCTGGTGGGTCAAGAGGAGGGAGGGGGAGGGATGGAAGAAACAGTGGAGTCAGGTGGTAAAATGATGTGGTTCGGGGAGGTACCTTGCAGTCCTCTGACACGCCCCTCTGGAGTAATTAACACAAGCCCGAGGAAGGTGCTGGTTCTCCCAAAGTGTGTGGACTGGCTGGGCATATGGCTGTTGTCTCCCACCCCCTCCAGATGCTACAGGTCGGACACCGTGACCGACAGTGTCGGTGGTGGCCGCATGCTCACTCGGCTCAGACAGGGGGCGCCGTGCCTGCCCGCCCAGCCCACCCTTCCCTGTCTCCCTTCCAGTGTACGTGTCTCTGACCTGCGCCTTCCGCTACGGCCAGGAAGACATCGACGTGATGGGCCTGACCTTCCGCAGGGACCTGTACTTCTCTCGGGTCCAGGCGTTTCCTCCTGTGGGGGCCGCGGGCACCCACACAAAACTGCAGGAAAGCCTGATCAAGAAGCTGGGGGGCAACACGTACCCCTTCCTGCTCACGGTGGGTGACCCCTCTCCCCACCCACCCCCTGCCCGGGCTCCCTTGCCCACAGCACCTTGTATGGTCCTGGGAACCAAGGAAAGGGGACACGGTAATGACTTCATATTTGTGGGCCTTCAAATTGCACCCTCGGAGGAAATTCTGGATTGCACGGGCTGTGATTGTCTTTTTTTAAGTCCTTGAAAATAGCCTCTCAGCCTTCGAAGGCACCCTTTCAAAGTACGGTTTAAATATTTCCTTTCACCCGACCACCTAATTACAAGTGCCTGCGTTATTTTTTCTCTTGCTCATCTATAAAAAGAAAGCTCAGAGAAGTGCCCCTCGGTCGGCCCCGGGGAGTTCTAAAGAGGACAGAGTTCCCTCGGGCAGGAGATCTTAACAAAACAAGAAACCTTGTCTATAGCTCCGTGGGTCACGGTGGATAAGCCACTTCCTGTCTCTTGAGGCCCCACATCTCCCCCCATGAAACCTGGCTACACACGTGCCAGCATCATGCCTCTCAGACTCGGGCGTGAACTCCACGTGGGGAAAGCTCTCGTTCCCTCTGTACTGGTGTGCTTATGTGTCTTAAGATTATAGACTCCTCCAGAGTTATATGGTCCAGCCTTAAAAAGGAAGGAAATTCTGACACATGCTCCAACATGGATGAACCTTGAGGACAAGATGCTAAGGGAAAGGAGCCAGTCCCCAAAAGACAAACAGTGTATGATTCCCCTCATACGAGGGACCCAGAGTAGTCGGATGCTTAGAGACAGAAAGTACAGTGGAAGTTACCACGGGCTGGGGGACGGGGATGGGGTGAGTGTTCAGTGGGTAGTTCAGAGCTTCAGTTTGAGGCAATGAAAACATTCTGGAGATGGATGGTGGGGATGAGTCCAGAACAATGTGACTGTACTTAATGCTGCGGAATGTGGTACGTTTTATGTTTTGTGTATTTTACCACAATTAAAAAAAAATGTTTTATGGACCTAGGTGCTCCCATGCATTGGGAGTTTGAAGTGACATAACCTACTGGCGACAACATGTATTGAA
Organism: Equus quagga; assembly: GCF_021613505.1. Lineage (NCBI taxonomy): Eukaryota > Metazoa > Chordata > Mammalia > Perissodactyla > Equidae > Equus > Equus quagga. The sequence goes on along the minus strand of NC_060283.1, from coordinate 39,009,736 downwards.
ACCTTAAAAACGTGATTTTGACCTGTCAATCCCCTATTAGGAGGGTAGCCCATGGAGTTAATTGGATAGAACTGTACTAAGGTGTATGAAAGAGGATATTTATTGCAGCATTGTTTATAAGACAAAAAAATAAAGACCATTTAATGAAGGACCAGCCAACCATGGGGATGGGTTAAATTACACGTGGTGTTACAGAAGCCCTCCAAATGGTAATGCAGAATTCTATTTCACGGCGTGGAAACATGGTCATGATGCATTCTGAGAAGGGTTAGGATTGGTGCAGTGAGCAAAGCAGACAACAGGACATGTGCAGCATTCAGTCCCATTCCTGCACAACACTTACATGCACATACACAGTTGTGTGTGTGGGAGCACATAGGACATTTTGGATAGCTGTGTCAACGTTACTCCTGATGTTGGAAATATGGGTGGCCACGTTTTCCTTTTTGCTTGCTCCTCATCTCCATTTTCCAACCTTTCACGAGGAATATGTGTTTCCTGTGGAATAGCCCCCTCTGAAAGAAATGTTGTTTTCTTTCTTTCCACAGTTTCCTGACTACTTACCCTGCTCCGTGATGTTACAGCCAGCTCCACAGGATACCGGGAAGGTTAGTTCCAGAAGAAATGCCATGGATTTATTCATTCCTTTTAAAGACTTCTTAAAATAGCCTTTTATCAGGGAATATTGCAAACATACACGAAAGTAGAGAGACAGCGTAATGGACCAACCACTTGTCTTCAGTGAGTGTTAACCAGGAGCAACCCTGTGGACAAAACAGTGGGGTCCCTTCCCTCTTGAGTCTCATGGGTTAGTGGAGAACAGCAGATAAGAACAAATAGCAAATAGGGACAGGCCACACCCGAGGACGGCAGGAGCCGTGGAGAACAAGAGGCTTGTGAGAGGCGAATGGAGAGTCTGGTGGGGCGCTTGTTCTGCATGTTTAACGGAGGCCTCTCGGGGCCAGCCCGGTGGTGTAGTGGTTAAGTTCACGTACTTCGCTTCGGCAGCCCAGGGTTGGGGGGTTTGAATCCCAGGCACGGATGTACACACTGCTCAGCAAGTCATGCTGTGGCAGCATCCCACATACAAAATAGAGGAAGATGGGCACAGATGTTAGCTCAGCGACAATCTTCCTCAAGCAAAAATAGGAAGATTGGCGACAGATGTTGGCTCAGGGTCAATCTTCCCCACCCAAAAAAAAGAAAAAAGAAGGCCTCCCTAGGAGGGTGAAGGAGAAGCCATCCCATCCTAGGGCAGAGTCTTCTGGGCAGTGGGAACGCCATGCATGCTGTGTTCCAGGGCAGCTGGAGCGGGAGCAGGGGTGAGGTGGTGGACGCAGGTCAGAGAGGTGTGGGGAGGAGCAGACGGATCACGAAGGGCCTCGTAGACTGTTTTTCTGAGTGGATGGAGCCACTATGGGCTCTGAACGATAGGTTCTGACTTAGCTTTCCAGAAGATCCCTCTTGCCACAGTGCTGAGAGTGAGGTTGAGTTGGCCAAGCGTGAGCTCCTGAGGGAGAGAAACAAAGGGACTGGGTGGAATGACGCGAAGCAGAAAAGGATGGGAAATCTCAGAGTGAGTCACACCCAGCGAAGCTAAGTGTGATTTCATGAGAACCATTTCACACACGCGTGTCTGTTTACTGGGCCACACGTTATAAACTGCTTCTTCCCATGGACAGTGGCCTGAAACGTTTGAAAGCCACTGGTCCAGGAAAACAGGAATGCGGGCAGCCAAGATGGAGGAGGGTGAGGTCACTAATCACAGTGGGGGCCACCAAAAATAGTGCCACCCTTTCCTCTGTCCCAGGAGAGGAGGTGTCGAGGTGGCTTTGGGAAAGGGGGTATGAACTGAGCCGGAGGAGGCTGGGAGCAGAGCATCCACATGCCTGGGGGCCTTGGGGCCTTACAGCTGAGGAGACCTTTGAGCTGGGGCCCGGAGAATACATGGGAGTTTGTCAGGTATAAAAAGAGAGAGAGAAGCGTTGGGCATATCAGGAGGAAGGGATAGCTTGTGCCCAGGGTAGACGGGTGACAAGCCATGGCTTGTGCAGGGAGCAGCATCAAGTGGGAGTGGAGAGGGGAGCAGAAGCAAGGGAGGGGGCAGAGCAGAGCACAGCGGGAGCACGGCTAAGCAATGCCGGGTGATGGTTCATAATGGTGTGGTTGCTCTTCAAGCTGGGTTTTAGGATTGCCGTGATTCCATGGCTGCAGAACCAATGAAACTGTGGCTTATATGCCACTGTCAACACAACTGGCTGCAGGCGCTTTTGCCCATTCCTCTTTTTCTCTGTAGGCTGTTGGTGAAGGGCCCATGCCCGCCTCTGTGCCCCCCACCCCATCCCATGTGTTAACGTGCAGCGATGAGCGAGGCTGTGGAGGAATTCACACCCTGGGGCTGAGGGCTGAAGGTGCCAGCACACGCATTTTTTAAATTTAGTTAGTGTCAAAATCAGGAGTAATGTAAAAATTTCACTCCGGATCCAATTTCCAGCTTCTTTGCAAAAGTTGGAAGAGCTGCCGGCACTGGGTCCCTGTTCCAGCCTGGCGACACTTGGCTGCCGCTGAACAGCAGCTGCCCGCTGGGGTCAGCGCATCAGCCAGCATGGGCATCCGTGGACTCCCTGCTGGCCCTGTCAGTGACATACACACAGAGTCACAACTAAGAAGGACAACTAAATGTCGGGGCGGGGGCCTGTGCGCTGTGTGAGGTGGTGGGAGGCGGGGACCAGCCAGGATGTGTGAGTCTCACTTTGCAGACACATCCAGAGTCCCGAGTCCCCTTCCTCTGGGGGTCGCGGGCTCATGGCACTCTCCTTGTGCTCGTGTCATTATCTCCTTACTAGCACGCTTCAAAATCGCGTCTTAATGGTGCAACCCTGAAAGGATGTGGCTGAGAAAGAGGGCCACATAACCTCCCCGGGTGCCCTGCGACCCGCCGCGGCCCCCGGAAAGGGAAGTGCTGACCTGGGCCTGCCTGCTCTCTTGCCCCCTGCAGAGCTGTGGTGTTGACTTCGAGGTCAAAGCGTTTGCCACAGACAGCACAGATGGCGAAGAGGACAAAACTCCCAAGAAGTAAGAGTGTCGTTGTGGGAATAGGTGAGGGGTCTACGGGACAAAGAGTGGGGATAAGAACCCACCCCTCATTTTCTGTCTGTGTGGCAGAGCTCTTCCCATGGGGCCTGGCTGGAGTCATAGAGCACCCCCAGGGCAGGGCAGTCAGGGCAGAGCTGGCTACACACGGGGTGGGGGTCAATGGCTGATCATTTGGGGCAAAATCCAAAAGAAAATGGCAGGGGAGTTAGCAACCGCAAGGGCTCATGTAAGCCCCTAACAGCTGCCCGATTCCCTCTTTCTTCAGTTTTCTTCTTTCATAATTCCTTTATTGTGGTCAAATATACCTAACATGAAGTTTACCGTTTGAATTATCTTTAAGTGTACAATTCAGTGGCGTTAAGTACATTCGCCGTGTTGTGTAACCATAGTGACACCCCTGTCCACTGTCTCTACCCCAGACTATACCCGAAATGTGCTCATCACCCCAACAGAAACTCTCCACCCGTTAGGCAATAACTCCCCTCCCTCTGTGCTCCTGGCCCCTAGTGTTCAGCGTTCCTCTCATACCTGAACACAGTTTCCAATCGTGCCCTCGACACTCTCTCCTCGTCCTCAACACACGCACCTGCCGATACCCACAGTAACAAGTAGCAGTGTTAGTGCATCACATTTCTAGAGAGCTCTGAAGCCCGTCACATAGGCACATGACACATTCCCACATCAGCTTCACCGCAGAGCGAGCTGAGCCAGGATCCTAACCAAGGGTGGGAGTGACCTTCCAGAGAGCTGACCAGCCCCACACCCCCAGCCAGTGAAATCGCAGAAAAAGGACCAGAAACCAGGTCCTCAGGCCCCACCCCCAGCCCACCATCTGATAACCTCTTCTTGTTCCTCCGGTGTCTATTGGGAGCATTCCTGAGCAATCCCGACACGAGTGTGGGTAGGGGGACCTGGGAGGGCATCCTGAGGAGTCCAGGGCAATGGTCTCAGCACTGTTGGTGGCCTCTTGTCTGCAGGAGCTCCGTGAGTTTACTGATCCGTAAAGTACAGCATGCGCCCCCCAAGATGGGTCCCCAGCCCCGAGCAGAGGCCGCCTGGCAGTTCTTCATGTCCGACAAGCCCCTGCACCTGGCAGTCTCCCTCAGCAAAGAGGTAACTCACCGGCCATGGCTGTGTCCCATATGGGAGCAGGCCTGGGGACAGGCCCCGGGGCCCTCACGGCTGTAGGTGTTGCAAGGAGTCTGGTTTCTAGGGAAAAACAACCAACATTTGTGAACGATTGGCTTTTTTTCATAATTTGGAGCTCGTAAAGGGGACCCTTAGAGTAGGGTCAAACTGGCTTGCATTAACACCCTCTGTGTATGCACATGTGTGTGCATGTGTGTATGTACACATGTGTGCATGCACACACGTGCAAAGGCGTGCCCACCTGGGCCTAGATCACACAAGAATCACTGCTGAGCAGAGCTCTACCACTGGGCTTCCCCACTGATTTCCTTTCATTTCACTCATTCTGCCCCACATAACTGCGTGGTTCCACTCAGGACACCCCTGGCCAGCTCTGCCGTGACTCTCAGGACGTGGGCATCAGGGCAGGAGCACCCTTGCTCCACTCCACGTTGGTCACCATCATCCTCCACAGCATCCAACAGCTGGGGCAGAATGTGTTCCAGGCCCTTCTTTAAAAAAACATGTTGCTATCACTTTATCTACCTTCAAAGTATGGGAATTCAGCCACTTTTATTCTAGTTAGAGGATTGAGACGAATTTGGAAGGCCGCGAGACTAAAGATAGTACCATCCTCTGTTCCCCTTTTCTGACATATCTGCCAACTTTTTCAGATCTATTTCCACGGGGAACCCATTCCTGTGACCGTGACGGTGACCAATAACACAGAGAAGACAGTGAAGAAGATTAAAGCATTAGGTAGGACCTTGGCTCCAAACTGGAGGGCAGAGTCTTCTAGAATTTCTCAATCTGATCGTGTCTCCCGAGGGTCTCACCTCTGGTGGGATGAGGCCCTCCTGGGTCGTTGGAACCGCTTGTTTGTCTCTGTTCTCATGGACGGCAGAACCTTAGAGGGAGGAAAGCCCTCAGTGTCACCCCACGCAGCCTCGCGCCCAGCTTAGGGCATCTTTTGTCTTGGGACCACACCCCTGACAGGCCGTCTTCCCGTCCGAGCAGCCCCTGTGCCAGATCTCAGGGGAAGCCATGAGCGGGGTTTTCTTTCCTGGGTTGGTGATGAGTTTTGATGACAGGTGCAGCGCAGCGTAGGGGGAAAAGCACCAGAGAGAGGACACTGGCTTAATCTGGGGACTTGTGCTGCAAGTCCTCTCTGACTCCCGACTGTCACCCACGGCAGTGCTTTCCGGTCCACCTCCCAGGTTTGTGAGGCGCGGAGGACTGGTCACACCGGAAGTGCTTTATAAATGGGAAAGCGCTACTGTTGACTCGCCGGGATGTGATGGCCAAGCCTCGCAGAATCCTGCAGAGAGGCGCCTCCCCCTTGCTGTTCCTACACACCTCCTCAGCTCAAAGGGCATCAAAATGCAGGGGATGGCCTCATATGACCGTCTTATATGGGCTGCATAAAAAAGACACAATAGAATGACCTGGAGGGTGACCTCTAGTTCACTTCTAACTCAAACGCTCAATGACCAAGACAAAGTTAGACTTACAGTTTGTTAGCCTGACCAGCTGTCCTGGTCGACCAGGACTGAGCTTGGGGGACTTTAAGGGCTAAATGGGGCCAGTCCCAGGCAAATCAGGACTGTTGGGCACCTTAAGTGTCATCCACTACTTTCCTCTTTCCCTGTGTGTCCATCATAGATAAGGTTCAGGAATTTTTTTTTTTTTTAAAGATTTTATTTTTTCCTTTTTCTCCCCAAAGCCCCCCGGTACATAGTTGTGTATTCTTCGTTGTGGGTTCCTCTAGTTGTGGCATGTGGGACGCTGCCTCAGCGTGGTCTGACGAGCAGTGCCATGTCCGCGCCCAGGATTCGAACCGACGAAACACTGGGCTGCCTGCAGCAGAGCGCGCGAACTTAACCACTCAGCCACGGGGCCAGCCCCAAGGTTCAGGAATTTTGATGCATGCATACTAAAGAACTCTAGATTTTTCTTAGTGCTAATATGAATGCTTAATTTATGGCTTTCTGCTGGGTGAGCTCATATGCCTTTAAGTGTTGTAGGACCTGGCATTATTTATTTAGCATGTTGTATGTAGTGTCCAGTACAGTGCTCCTCAAAGTAGCAGGACAGAGAAAGTATCATTTGATACTTTGATTTAAAATTATTTCTCGAAGTTTTATGAATCCTAACATGAAAGCCACTAATTTTTGAAAGAAGCTGGTGACTTTTCTGAAGCAAGATGTTAATAGCTTCTACAGGCCAAGCACAGTGCTCAGAGCGTCACACAGCTTGTTTCTTTTTTTTTAAATTAGTCATTTTATTTATTTTTAAATTTTTTAATTTATTTTTTGGTGAGGAAGATTGGCCCTGAGCTAACATCTGTGCCAATCTTCCACTGTTTTATGTGGATCACTGCCACAGCATGGCTTGATGAGCGGTGTATAGGTCTGTGCCCCAGATCCAAACCCATGAACCCCAGCCCATCAAGTGGAGCACACAGATTTAACCCCACTATGCCATCAGGCTGGTCCCTCAACAACTTGTTTCTTTTAATCCTCAAATTTGATTTTTGGGGGTTATTTTTAGTGAGGAAGATTGGCTCTGAGCTAACATCTGTGCCAATCTTCCTCTATTTTATATGTGGGTTGCTGCCACGGCATGGCTTGATGAGTCATGTATGTCTGTGCCTGGGATCCGAACCCTCAAACCCGGGTTGCTGAAGTGGAGCGAGCTGAAGTTAACCACTAGGCAATGGGGCCGGCCCCTCAAGTTTGATTTTTTTTTTTTTAAAGATTTTATTTTATCCTTTTTCTCTCCAAAGCCCCCCTGGTACATAGTTGTATATTGTTTGTTGTGGGTCCCTCTAGTTGTGGCATGTGGGACGCTGCCTCAGCGTGGTTTGATGAGCAGTGCCATGTCCGCGCCCAGGATTCAAACCAACGAAACACTGGGCCACCTGCAGCGGAGCGCGTGAACTTAACCACTCAGCCACGGGGCCAGCCCCCTCAAGTTTGATTTTAATGGAGATTAAAAACCATCTTTTTCAAAAACCACAACAAACATATGAGTTAGATGCAATTATCACCCCCATTTTTCTGATGGGAAAATTGAGGCTTAGAAGAGTTAAGTAACTCGCGGCACAGCTGACAGCTAAGCTGGAATTTGAGCCCAAGTGGTCTGGCTCCAGAGGCCACCTTCCTACCCGCCATGCTACACCCTTGCATCAATCCCATGCACCTCCAGATGTGTCCAGCATGGACGACCAGAAGGAGACATTCATTCAGTAGACACAGAATGTTGGGAGGGGGTGTGTTGGGAGAAAGAGATGAGTTCTGGGATGCTGGAGGATTGTGTGCCGTGGAAGGATGCTCAGGGATACACCGTGGGCTCTGCAGAGAGGAGGGGTCTCCCAGGAGGTGCACTGTTAGGAGACTGGCCCATGGGTGGCAGTGGACACAGAGCAGCTTATTGGTGAACAGACGTGGCCCCAGAAATCTCAGCCTTTAAGCTTTGAGTTGAGAAAGTCGAGCCTGAGAAGCAGACTCAAATGGTCACTAGAGAGGGAGGCCCAACCTCGGCCCCAGAAGGCACCATGCATGTGCATGCAGGACCCCACCCTGAGTCACCCACCCCTGTCCTCCCTTTGCAGTGGAACAAGTGGCCAATGTGGTTCTCTACTCGAGTGATTATTACGTCAAGCCGGTGGCCACGGAGGAAACACAGTGAGTAGCTGGTTGGGTTTCTGCTTCCTGGGCGGTCCGAGCTTCTTTGTCAGGTTCCCCTTTTGTTCATCGCTGAAGAGGGAAGTGGAACGCTCAGCTGGCTTACTAGCTTTTCACTTCCTTCCCCTTCTGCCACTTCAAGGCCTGCAAATAAAATCAGCATCCCAATTCTGTTCTCACTCACCAGAGTTCTGAGAGTCGGTCCAGCCGAGGAAGGATGGACAGCAGAGAAAGAAAGATGGGAATTTCACAGTGGGAGCTTTCCTCTTTACCCCTGGAATCAGTTGGTGGGAACTTGATACTCTTTCTGCCCCTCAAGCAGATAATCAAATGGTCTGTCAGCCCAGGCGAGGGGTCCCTATCTTTTGATCTCATCAATTTGAAAATCTTGTACCAATCACAACTGGATTAGAATGATGCCTCAGTTCTCAGCCCGTTGTCGTGAATGACTTTTTTCCCTTCATTAGATTCAAAACAAATGAGAATCCTGCGCTGGCTTTTTCATGGGGGCGTGAGAGACACCCCGCCCCCCCAGTTTTGCTGTGCTGGGCAATCATATAGTCATTTAACATGCAGGCTGCTGGGGGTTATGCCTCCCCACCCCCAGCCCCCAGCCCCAGATGATCACTTGGGAAGGTTTTTTCTCTGTCTGTCTTGCTGGCCTGTGCTAAGCACCGTTGTATGCAAAAATATCAACGCATGAGAGGAAGGCAAACTGGTTCAGCAAGATAACATTACATAATATTTAAAAGGCAACGTCAAGAGAAACTGTTACTCGAGGCCAATCCAGACCCAAGTTTAAATATAGGGCCAGAGGGGAGGGAGGCAGGAAGGAAGCATAACTCACGCCTGCCTCCTTGGCGCCAGGCCGGGGTTGTTCTACCTTTTGGGGAGCATCCTTGCACATCTGTGTGTCCTGGGGTTCTTCCTGGCTCATCTTTTGGCATATGGCCAACAACGATGTGGGAAAATGGCCCTTGGCTGAGTTTTTCCCCATTATCTGGTCCTCCTTTCAGCTCTTCAGTGCATTTTGGACCAAATGATTCCAAAGAAACTGGAAACCATTCTAGGGTCCCCCCAAGGGTGAGGGTAGGGAGACAGAAAGCTAAGCTGGATTGCGCTAACAGGTCTCAGACTAGAAGCCACTCAGAGGGCCGCAGAGCATGGGCTGTCGGCCCAGAACCCCGAGGCTCCCGGGCTCTAGTGGACAGGCCTGCTGCGAACCAGGTCAGACCTGACCCCCAGCTGCTGCCCATCACCCAATCCCAGATCCTGAAGGTGCTGGGAAGCCCCAGGGCCTTGGCACAGACCTTCAGCAAGCTCTGCTGCAGGAAAGGCCGTCATCTGAGCCCAACCCCTGGAGACCCTGCTATGGTCACCTTTGCAATATAATTTCTACTTCTGTCACTCTGCTGCCCAAACCAAGCTCATGAAGAGAACTTCCACTGGGGCCCAGATGGGAGGATGTGGGCCACCTTGGGCTCAAGCAGGGTTCTGTAAAGCACATGCCCAGGAGCCTCCTGTGTATCCTGGAGGCAGGAGAAGCCACAGATGCTTTACACTCCCCAGGGAGATCAAATAGGGAGGCTCTTCCCAGGGTGGCAGTTCAGACTTCCAGCCTGTCTTGGAGCAGGGCCCTGAGGTCAACTCCTGGCAGTGTTTTCAGGGCCAAGCCCTGCCATCTGATGTCCAGGTACAAGGATGGAGGGGGTGCTGGGAGCATCGACACAGGCTGCTGGCTTGCCCGAGCTCTGCCATCAAAGAGAAGGCGCGGCTGCCTGGGAGGCTCTTGGCATAGGCCTCGTGTGCAGCATGTGGGTGAGGAGCAGAGCCAACTCTCCAGCCCCAGACGCTGCTCAGAGAGCCAACGATGCTGCCATACCTGGAGGAACCCACGCTGCTGTGTCCCCAGCTTCAGGGCAGACCCCCCACACCCACCCTTTGGCATGGGTTCCCTGTGTCTGCCAGATGCTCTGACTGATGCTGAAGAAGATCTGGAAGAGAAAGAGCATGTGCTGCTTTGAACCCAAACCAGTCCAGTATGTACGGTTCACAAGCAGAGGACCCTGCCTCGCCCTTCTTGGGCACACACAGATCCCCTCAAGAACAACAGTTTTCGATGACAGGTGACTTCCAGCCTGGGCTTGTTGCTGGTACTGGCCAGCCCACTGCGAGGTTCACGAAGTCTCAGGAGGAGACTGGGTGTGGTCCCTGACCCTTGGGCCACTCGCTCTTATTTAACTCCACAGAACATTCTAGAAATTCAGCACTTAGAGCAGGCCGAAGGACTTGAGGAACTGTCCTAATGTTGCTGCTAGCCTATTTTGAGATGTCACTAACACTGTTCTGCTTCTTGTGAGGCAGACGCACAGGCACCTGAACTATGTTTCCAATAAGTTGCAGGGGAACTTGGATCCTGGAAAACGCTCGATGGCAGATCAGGTCTCGGGATCGATGGTGGCTTTATGGCCATAAGAGCAATTAGCCAAAGATCCTCTCTGTTTTCTTCCTGCAGAGAAAAAGTGCCACCAAACAGCACTTTGACCACGACGCTGACGCTGGTGCCCTTGCTTGCAAACAACCGAGAAAGGAGGGGCATTGCCCTGGATGGGAAAATCAAGCATGAGGACACGAATCTTGCTTCCAGTACCATGTGAGTCCTTGCAGCCCAGGAGATGAGCCCCTGAGACTCAGTGCGGGGCTGGCAGTGGTCTGCTTCCCTCCTTGTCTCAGCCCCCTTGGCTCACCGGCCTGCACGTGCAGCATGACGGCTGGCATCTGTGGTGCAGAGCACAGACCCAGTGGCCCAAGTAGGGACCCCAGTCCCACCCTTGGTGTGACATGGTGGTTAGGGCTCTGGAGACAGCCTTGCACCAAACTCCAGCTGCACTGTGTACCATCTGGGCCGCCCTGGGCAAATCCCCAGAGCTGTCTGAGAACCTCAGTCATCCTGTCTGTAAAGTGGGGTGCCACCAACAAGCAGTTCCTTTTCATCGAGAGGCTACACAGATTATGTGAGACAATCTCTGTAAAACCTGGTGCCTGCTACACAGTGCGTGCTCCAGAAATGTCAGCTCTCTTAAAAATATCATTAGCCAGTGTCGTGCCCTAAGCATATGAACTGAGTCCTGCAATGGCGACAGGAATGGTGGAAATGTCATGTATTCATTTCCATCAGGAAAGGGAAAGAACAGGAGGTCCTGATAGCGACAGATGTTGGTTAAGTTTAACTGAAACTAAGCGCTGAGCTGCTGACCCCGACTCAGAGAACCACTGGCTGAAGTTAGCCGGCAGATCTAGCGAAAACTGGAGTGAAGCTTCAGAGTCGAACACCCACGGCTGCTCCTGGCCATCCTGAGAGGCTTCCATTCCCAGGAGCGTGTCTGTTGGTGAGCCCTGAGTGCTGGGGGTAGGAGCTGTGACCCAGGCTCAAGGCCCATTTGCTGCCACCCCTGTGTGATGTGCTGGGGTCCCCTCCACGGCCCCAGTGGACCCTCTAAGGTGATGGCATCCAGAAGAGCTCTCATGTTTGACCTCCCTGACCCCGGGGCTCAGCAGCACATGTTCTCTGAGACAGGCAGTGGGGCTGGCGAACATTGGGCAGAAAGCAGGATGATGGAAGTCAAAGCACTTTCTGAGGATAACTTGCGAAGTTGTTGTGTTTGATTCTAAAGCACGTTTGTGAAGCTCTGGGAGCAAGAACGAAAGGCAGACTGATGCTCTGGATCGACTTATTTGAGGGCGTGTTGATCGTGATGCCCACAAGGGCACACTGCCTTTGAAAAATTTTTCATGGTGGAGGGACTGTTTGACAAACACGTGAGTCTCTCCACGCTGTTGTGAGAAAGGTGAATTTATGCTCATTTTGTGGATGAGGAAATTGAAGTTCAGCCGGGATGAGAGGCTCCTCCAAGGTCACCTGGTCAGTTAATGGCAGAGCAAAGTCCACTCCTAACCCTGAGTCCCTCATTCACCACCACCTTCAGGGCTGCCTTCCAGGGCCCTAGAAAGTGACAACCGCAGCAGAAGCCGGGTTAACCAATCTCTGTGCGTGCGTGCGTGCTTGTGAGTGTGCGCGTGTGTCTGTGTGTCTCAGACTCTCCCATTGAAGGAAGACGGCAGGGGAGAAAGCTTGCAGGGTGTTCTCAGGCACGAGATGAAGCACAGTGTGTCCCCAGCTGTTTGGCCTCGTCCAGGATAGGTAGAGAGTCAGTCCTGCAGAGGCGTGGCCCTCAGCCTTGCATCCCCTTTTTTCCCCTTGGGTGACAACCTCTCCCCACCTAGTGTGTGGACACACTCCATGATTCCAGATAAAGGCATTTACCCTCTTCAAGCAGCTACGGCCACCGATGAGCCGATGGAGCTCTTTGGGGGGCCTTGTGGTCCTGGAAGCTGTGTCCCAGGTGGCCCCCGTGAGGAGGCTCCCCGGTGTCGCCTCCAGATCCAGAACCTACTTTGCACCCTCTCAGCCCCCTTCGCAGACCCCCTCAGCACAATCCTGCCCTACCTTCCATCTCAAGCCTTCAGGATTCTCAGCCACGGTGGTCTTTCATCATTCACATTGTTTTACCGAGCACTTCATGATATTTTCTGTACCTTAATTCCTGTAATTGGATATTCTGAAATATCTATGTCTCCACATTGGATCACATGAGATAATTGTCTGTGTTAAAACTCCCAGCGTGGTGCCTGCCAGATAGAAGTCAATACCTGCTGGTGGAATCTGAAAAGAAGCTTCTCTGGAGGAAACTTAGACTGTTGTCTCTTTGGGGCACGTCTAATGACCTCACGTGCCGTGTCGTTCACTTCAACACGATGCTGGGTGCTGGGGATGCAGAGCCAGGGCGTCAAGGAGGGAGACCCACGCTACCTGGCGGGTGTCCAGGAGACTTCACAAAGGAGGGTCGACTTCAACCTGAGCTCTTGGGGGGCGGAGGAGGAGGAGGGCGTTCCAGAGCGGGTTTGTGTTTGGCGAGGCTGGCACACGGGGGACACTAGGGCACACAGCAGGTTATGAGGCAGCAAAAGCAGGCAGAGGCCAGCTCAAGGTTGCCTGCCGGGCCACGCGGAGTCTTGACCCTGGAAGATCTCTCTGGCAGCAGAGCGGCGGAGAGCTCAGGGAAGGTGCCTGGTGTGTGGTGGTGAAGTGATTGAGATCATCCAGGCAGGAAAAACCAGCGGAGGACTCAGTGGTTGGCCAGGGATGGCAGTGGGGCAGAGGGAGGAGCGAGGAGGACAGTTTCTGGCTGACAAGCAGGTGGATGAGAATCGGCAGAAGCAGAGCGGGGAGAACCAGAAACACGCTCTGCCCTCTGGACTTCCAGAGGGGAAACCGCCAAGCTACAGTGCAGGAGAGGAATCCCCTGCCCCGAGTATGGAAAGTTCCAGGACGTTGACGGCTTGGTTGACTTCAGCAATGCCCCGAGAACTGATGATGGCATGCCCGCGTGAGGTGAGTCTTGGCTTTCCACGGCTCCTCTGCAATCTTCTCCTTTTCCTTTCTGTTTGGGCAGCGTCAAGGAGGGCATAGACCGGACCGTCATGGGGATCCTGGTGTCCTACCAGATCAAGGTGAAGCTCATGGTGTCAGGGTGAGTGTCCACGTTCCAATGCTCTGTCTGCTCTGTCTTGGCCTTGGGCAGTCTGAATTGTTCCTTTCCTGAATGATTGGGAGACAGAAAGCAAGGAAGGCCCGCAAATTCTACCGGTTACCAAGTAGTTTTGGGGAGACTCTGTTTGTCTAGTTTCACAGTTCTGTCAGGTATAACATCACGTGGAAAAAGGTAGAAAAGTAGACTATGAAACATGTGCACTGTTAGTACCACTTGGTAAAAATGGGTGTGCAAATGCTCACGTGGTGGAAGCTGATGTGCAAAAAAGAAAAATCAGGTTAGTGTTATATCAAACTTCAGAAAAGGATGGCTATGAAAGGTACTCTTCATTTATCTTCATTCACGTGCCTCTTAGGAGGCGTCCCTCCACAATGGGGAGCGCTTTCCTTCCCTCCCCAACGTGGAATCATAGGATTTGGGAGTCTCCTTTTCATACAAGAGCACAGAAATCTGAGAGTCCCGAGGAAATGGTTTTCCACTTTTTTATGATATGAATTTCTTCCATCTTTAAAATTTCATCAAAAGGGAAGAACTTGAATCCTCATTTTCCTTTTCAAATTCCATTGCCAAAGGCTCTGGCCTTTTACCTGATGAGCATCCGTGGTTCAGCCATAAAGGCAAGCGCATGCATATATTCCATAATTCTAAGCAGATAAAGAGTTCCCCCTTTTGATTGGGCAGCAAAGTAGAACATGGTTGATTTTGCAAATTTCGTTAACACGGTGTTTGTATTTGTCGTGTTTTTCAAAGTGCACAGTGCTTTCTTTCATTTTCTGTAAGAGAGTAGAATCTAAAACAGTAGGGTTTCTTTCAGCAGTCAAGACAAGTGAATAACAGGTATTTCACGATGACCTTTGTGGCCGTGAGAAAGGAATGTTTATTCTTGAACATCAGGGCCTGAACCTAAGTGATTCCTCTTTTTAATTTGAGAAAGAGATGAACTCTCAAATAGAGGGAACCGTTGAGTTGAGTGTAAGGGATGCAAGGATCCTGGATGCTGTGAGTGGGGGGTGTCTGGGCATGTCCCGCCTCTGAATGACGGGAAGTGAGGTCCTGTTTTACTACTGTGCGCATCACCGCAGCAATGTGTGCTTTTGTGTTTTCTAGCTTTCTGGGAGAGCTCACCTCCAGGTAAGCCTCGTCACCTTCCTTCTCTGCTGGATTCCCAGGATCTCAGGGGAACAACCCTGGGGTTCCAACAGTAGCCATGAGATCTGGTTCCCTGGCGGTTTTGCTCAGAGGTGTTAGGAAATGATGTCCACTGCCTTTCGGATGCATGACACAAATCTTGGCTGATCGGTGGGAGGCTGGGGCTGCTTCTCTGAGACCATAGCTGGGTCTACACCTGGGCAAGGACGCACACACTCAGGAAACTGACACACTCCACACAGCTGCCTTTACGTGTGTGTGTGTGTGTGTGTGTGTGTTTGTGGTAGAATATACATAAGACGAAGTTTACCATTTTAACCATTTTCAAGTGTACAATTCAGTGGCATCAATTACATTTACAATGTTGTGTAACCATCACCACTCTCTAGCTCCTGCTCGTTTTAAAAACATTTTAATTAATTAATTAATTATTTGTGAGGAAGATTGGCCCTGAGCTAACATCTGTTGCCAATCTTCCTCTTTTTGCTTGAGGAAGATTGTCACTGAGCTAACATCTGTGCCAGTCTTCCTCCATTTTTTATGTGAGATGCTGCCACAGCGTAGCTTGATGAGTGGTGTGTAGGTCTGCACCCAGGATCCAAACCCACAAAAGCCAGGCTGCCAAAGCGGAGCATGTGAACTTAACCACTACACCACTGGGCTGGCCCCACTCCTGCACATTTTCACCACCCCAAAAGGAAATCCCATACCTATTAAGTGGTTTCTCCCATTGTCCCCTCTCCGTAGTTCCTGGAAACCCCTAATCTCTATAGATTTACCTATTCTGAATATTTCATATAAATGGAATCAGACAACATTTGTCCTTTTGTGACAGGCCTCTTTCACTTAGCAATACATTTTCAAGGTTCGTCCATGTGTAGCATGTATCAGAACTCCACTCCTTTTTATGGCTGAGTAATAGTCCATTGCATGGATAGACCACATTTTGTTGGTCCATTCCTCAGCTGGTGGACATTTGGGTTGTTTCCACCTTTTGGCTGTTGTGAATGGTGACAGCTACCTTTTATATCCTTCACAAAGAGGCAGCAGGTAAGAAATGCTCGAGGTGGGCACTGACCTTACATACTCCTTCACCCGTCTGTTATCATCTCCTTCACTCGCATGGAACCAGGGGACACCTCTCCTCTTAGACTCCATCAGCCCTGGGGTCTGCCGAAAGTGGCCTTGTATACAGAGTTACTTTGACCAAAGGGGTAACCCTGGGGCAGGAGGCAGGGGGTCCTGGGTGAAGCGATGATCGACCCTTGTTCTTTCATCCCTCACCTTTCCATTCTTCCTTTGTCCTGATTTCCCTTCTGCTTTCCTTCTCAACTCCTTTCCTTCCTTCTTTTTGCATAAATTCCAAGCTGCCCCAAAGCCCATTAGCTCCTGGAATTTGGCAGACTCTGCTCCTCTGTGTTCTGGTCCCTAGCAAGAGACTGTGTGCCCGGCCTCCAGCACACCAGCCTTACAGAGATTTAACATATGAAGAATAGTGGAGGCGCCGGCCCCCTGGTGTAGTGGTTGAGTTAGCACGCTCCGCTTCTGTGGCCTGGGGCTCAGGGGTTCGGATCCTGTGTGCAGATTTACACACCGCTCATCAAGCCATGCTGTGGTGTCGTCCCATATACAAAATAGAGGATGACTGGCACAGATGTTAGCTCAGGGACAATATTCCTCAAGCAAAAAGAGGAAGATTGGCAACAGATGTTAGCTCTGGGCTGATCTTCCTCATCAAAAAAAAAAAAAAAAAATAGTGGACGTTTTTGCAAAGGATATTTTTTAAAACTCTCCTTTCTCCAGGATTTCACCTCTCCTCTACCCGCAATTCCATGTCCCTGAAACTAACAACCAGGAGGAAGGGAACCTAAAAATCCTTGCAGCCTCTGCCAGGCCTAAGTGAAGTTTCTGGACCACATTCCAGGGAATACATTTAAAATTCCTACTTGACCACTTCCTGATCTCTGGCTTGTTTTGTTTTGAACCTCACTGAATCCTCTCTCAGCTTGGGCCTGGGGATCTTTTGCGAATCTCGGCAGCCACAGCTCTTTGCTGTGCGATTTATAATTGCGCGCGTGTTCTCACCGATGTGCGTTCTTCCTTTTTCTAGTGAAGTGGCCACTGAGGTGCCGTTCCGCCTCATGCACCCCCAGCCCGAGGACCCAGGTCAGTCACGAATTGTCTTGGCTTTCTAGTATTACTACTTGCAGATTTAGTGTTTCCTCATTGCTCGTCTTTCTTGACCACATCTCTGAGCAGGAGTGTGGCCAGGTGTACAAAATGCCATGTCATCTTCAAGGTGCCTGGTCCGGCCGGGGAATGAGTGCTCATGCACTCAGTCGTGAGCCAGGTGGCTGGTCCACCTTCAGACAATGTGTGGAGGACGTAGCATCCTTGCTCTTGGACACAGACTGTCTCGTTAGTTTTTATCAAGAATGATTTGAAAGCGGCTCTGCTGTGAACAGAGCTGGATTTTGATTTAAGGAAAATTTAGGTGAAAAATAAATTTGAGAGGCTGAGGCTTTTGCATTTCATTTGGAAACATGAACAGGCATTTAGAAGATGATGAGTGTTTTTGACAGTGGCAATTGTGACAAGAATACAGAAAATCCTAGAAAAGAGGGTCAGGCTGGGTTCCTGACATCTGGGCTCCTTTCAATTGTAAATCCACTGGCTCTTGCACGGATGTTGAAAGCAAATGAAGCAATGGTTGTGCAAGCCTGTGTGTGTGCTAAAAACCACGGGACTGTGCTTGTAAATAGGTGAATTGTATGGTATGAGAATTAGGTCTCAATACGGCTCTTTTAAAAAAGATAAGTGGAGCAGCAAAAATAATGTAGGTGCCATCTCAGAAACTCAGAGGAAAAACTTCCCACTGTGAGTTAAGGTAGCTTAGTTGGCAGGAAAGAAAAATGGACCTGTCTCTACGAGAACTCTCCATAGTTATAGTGATGAAGAATGTTTTAAGTAAAAGTGGCATAAACAAGCTGGGTTAATTTTTCTTATACTTTATAAACAGCTTTTCTATACTGATAATGAAATGGCGTTTAAACATATCAGAATGAGCCCCCATATTCATTTTGGGTTTGTCTTAAAAACATTTTGTCTCAAAGTATCTTTTCCAAATATTTTGGATTCAAACACTCCACGTACTTTGCCAAAGCCTTCCCTTGGGGAATAAATACAGTCTGGTCGTATTTTTTTTTTATTCATTTATGCTTATATCATTAAAATACTATTTTTTGCCAATGCTTCCTTTCAAGGACATTTTAAAAGGATTTTTTAAAACCGTGACCTGCGTCGATGGCACAGTTTATGTCAGGTTGTTTTCTGGAGCTGTGGACAGACTTTCTGACTTACCTTGGGGGAGTGGAGTTACTCCTTTTCTGGAGATGACATTTTCATGTTCCAGTCGTCATGGCTCTTACACTGAAACATCACAACGTCAAGACTAAACAATGATCTTTTGTACTGTGAGGTTTCAGGGAAAAAGGATGAATCACCCCATGGCCTCAAAATTCCGATTCCCAGAGATTTATGAGTCCCCAGTTTCATTCACAGATTCTCGCTCACCTCTCACCTGCCTAGTTCCCTGCTCCCTGAGTCTAGAAGGGGAGACTCTAAGCAGAGAAAGTGTAAGTTGTAGTTAAGAGGCCCTGCTAGGGCCAGGGGCCAAGTAATTTGTGCATGACAAGTGCTATGGAAATGCTACCAAGTTTTTATCATCTGTCCCCTGTCAAGAGCATCCGTACGGAATGCAGGGCGTTGAACTGGTTCTCTTCAATGCTGGTGGTCCCAGTTAGTACAACTTTATGCTCAGCACTGTAGGGGTCCAGGATGGTTCTGGCCCAGGCGGTGCATATCCCAGTGCTGGCTTCCAGGTGGGTGAGAGAGACAAGAGCCGTGGAAAGAAAAGAGTGACATGAGAGGAGAAGAGGCTAACCAGAGAAAGGGTCCCAGACGTGAGGTTGTGGCACTTTATAAAGGAGGCAATGGTTAAAGACGCAGGGAGAGAGGCTCTCAGAGTGGGAAAAGGCAAAGAAGTGGGAATTACATGCAGTTCTCAGGAAGTGCATGTATCTAGGCCTTTTATCCCTCCAACTTTAAAGTCACCTAAACAAGGAAGGAATTTTACAGGTACAGCTATTACACAGAATTTATGCTAACAGAGCTCTCTCTCTCTCTCTCTCTCTCTCTCTCTCTCTCTATTCCATGCTTACAGCTACGGCAAAGGAAAGGTGAGCCACTGCCCTGGGTTTCCCTGTGTTCTGGGACTTCGTCCTCTAGCACAACCCATTCTTTGGTCTTTTTGTACACACCTCATGCTCTCAACACCGCTCAGTCCTGGTTTTCCTTTTTCTCCCTAGTACCAAGGCACACGGGCACACACATGCACACACGCACACTGGGTTATACTGAGTATGTATGTCTTCTCATGGGTTCCTTCATTTTCTCTTATTTTTGTTTGTTAAAGAGATTATACATGAATGGCTATGCAGAGAATGGTGCAGTCCCGTGTTCCATCATGTAGGAAAATCTTCATCGGTTCCTTTGCTGCCAAAGGAAGATCAAGGATCTTGTTTTACTGGAGATTTCACTGCAAGCCTCAACGAGTGTGCCATGATCAAAATCTTCCTTGTTTTGGGGGCTGCTCCGGTGGTGTAGCGCTCTGCTTTGGTGGCCTGGGGTTCACAGGTTCAGATCCCAGGTGCGGACCTACACACCGCTCATCAAGCCATGCTGTGGCAGCATCCCACATACAAAATAGAGGATTGGCACAGATATTAGCTCAACAACAATCTTCCTCAAGCAAAAAGGGAGGATTGGCAACAGATGTTAGCTCAGGGCCAGTCTTCCTCACCAGAAAAATAAAATGTTCTATGTTTTATTTCAGTTGTCAAGATGAAAATTTGGTCTTTGAAGAGTTTGCTCGCCAAAATCTGAAAGACGCAGGAGAAATGGAGGAAAGGAAGAAACACCAGGCGGCAGCCGTGGATGAGTGAAGAGGTCGGCCCTCGGGGAAATGCGGTAGTCAGCAGCATGAGCAACTCTCCACAGATAGCCCTTTAGTTACGCTGAATACCAAAGTGTGAGTCTTTGTTACAGAAATAAAGTTTGTTCTGCCCTGGTCGTGAGTCAGGCTGACTTGTTGGGGAGGCTGAGTGACGTCACTGGCACAGAAGCTGCAGCCTTTATGTGTGGTCCCTGAGTCTTGGGGCGGGGGGAGGGCGGCATCTAGAAAGGAGGCCAGCCTTCCACAGACGGCTCAGCGCTAGCCCATGGAGGCAAGAAGCCATCCTGAAACCAATGTGCTCACCCAGCAGGGCCTGCTGTGTCCAGGGCTTTTTCCATGGGTCCCCGTGTAAGCTGTTCGCCTGGCAATGTATTGGGGGAGAGCAATGTTTCTCATGACCTGACCAGTTCTAGCTCCGGGGCCCCCAAGAGCCTCCTGAGATAAACAGGACAGAGGACAAACGTGGGCAAAAACACTCCTTACTACTGATTCGACCTTTGAGTCCAAGACCCTGTTTGAGCTCTGGGTTGTTGGTTATATTTCTATCAAATGCAAGCAATGAAATCAGATTTGGCTAGTTTAAGGGGAAAAAAGGAATACATTGGAAGGACTGTGGAGTGGCTCACAGAACTGAATTAAGAAGAGAACCTGAGCTTTGAAGCGGGGGTGAGTGGAAATCAGAGAAGATCCAGGGCTCCCCACCCAGGAGCTCAGGGTCCGGCAGTGGGTCAGCATCCAACGCTCCCAGTCTTGGCATCTCTGCTTCCTGTGTGTGGTTCCTGGGCAGGAGAATCTGACCGGCCCAGATCCGGTCAGGTGGGTCAATGCCCTGTGGCCAGCGATGGCAGAGCCCAGGCCTGGGAATGGGTTGTCCCAGAAGAGGGTGTTCATTGTGAGCCAGATGGGCTTCTTGCTTAGAGTGTCTTCGATGAGACGGGGCTAGAAGGGGTTGGGGAGAGGATGTTCTGTGTCAAGGAGGAAGGTAGAGCTGCAGGGGAAGCAGGGATGATGGACTTCATGGGGTCCCCTTCCTGGCCGGTGGTACCCTCCAGTCTGGGGGCCTGCTACTGATGGCAGAGAGACTGAACAGCTCTCTTGGTGGCCATTGAGAGGTTTGGGGGATGTGTAGACTCTGTGCTTCAAGGGAGCAGGATAAAAGGGGTGTGGAGGCTGCTGCACAGTTAACCCACTCACAGGGGGCAGGAGGGTGGATGGGAGAGATCTTGTGTGGGGCGGACACATGGGGTCAGGTCTCCAGGACCAAGGGCAGAGGCAGAGGACTGAACAGCAGCATGGGTTCCATACACGTGAAGGCTCCCATGTCTGGGGTTGCTCAGCAGGACTCCAGGCTGCTTTGCATCCTGGGGACTGGGGTTTCCACCAGAGGCTCCACTCGGGACCCTTGGACAGGACCCCTGGACAGGACCCCGCCTCCATAAAGCAAGGTGTGGACTCACGTGTTGAGTCTGAGGCATTCTGACATTGACAGGAGGAAGATTCATTTCTGGAGGAGGAATTATAATAATAATAGGGGCGGGAGACTGGGTTTTTGGCCTGTGGGTTCACAGGGTCAGACACAATTTCCCCTTCCTTTTTCCTCCCGTGTTAAGGGAACAGCATGTTACCACTGCAGCCCACGCCTCTCGCTCAGGATACTCAGGAAACAGATGATCAGGGTGGCATGCTCCCCTGGGGATCTGAGCCCTTCCCCTGCCACCCTCCCAACCTCCCCTAAGCTCACCTGCCGGCTGTGGTTGGCTCCTACTGGAGATTCTAGGCGAGGGGGGGACCTGGGAGTCTGCTCATCAGTGCCTGGTGAGAGGATCAGCCCGCTGGGTCCTGCAGCACCTCACCCCAGGACATCCTAAGTCAGGGTGGATATTAATAGGCCGACCTTTGGAACAGTGTGGGTGGCGAGCCAGCGAGAAGAGCTGGATGGCCAATCCCTGGAGACCAGAGGTTAGAACAGCCCTTGCCCTCAAGGGTATTTTGGTCCCCAAACGCCCGACCCACAGACTTCCAGGTGCTGGCTAGTTTAGGGCCTGCAGCTGGCCACCCTGGGGAGGGCATGGGGGTGGGAGCAGGAAGCGAGCAACCTGCTGCCCCGGATGAGATGTGGAACTTTGCCTTGGCTGGATCTGTACATGAGTGGCGTTGTGCATGCAGACCCTGGTGTCAGGAGGCAGGATGTCCGCGTGCACGTTGGACATGGGGCCAGGGTTTTCCAGGCAGGTGCAATGGAAGAAACAGGGTACAAAGGAGTTGAGGATGCTGGGTGGAGCAAGCAGTGGCTGAGAACTTAGGACAAAGTTCTGTAACCAGCAACCCAAAGGGCTGGAGAAGCAGGGGTTCCTGCTATTTACTGAGCACCTGCCTTGTGCCAGGCACTTTACATATTACACCTAATCATTCCAACCAGGCTCGTCAGTCAGTCCTGTCATTCCCATTTGTTAGATGAGGAAACCGCAGTTCAGAGAGGTTATGTACGTTACCCCAGGTCACTCACCTAGTGAGAGTGCAGGCAAGACTTGAACTCTGGTTTCCCTGAATCTATAACCAGACCTTTGCTCACCTTCTGATGCTGAATAAGTGCATGAGAGTTTGGAGGGTCAGAGGTGAGATTAACATTTATGATTCGACAATGGCTGCCCTTAAGTTCTTTTTTTAAATTGAAAATTTTATTGAGATAATTGTAGATTCACATAAAGTTGTAAGAAACAATACAGAGAGAGCCTGTATTTCCCCAAGGGTAACATCTTGCAGATCTAAAGGACGATGTCATAGCCAGGATATCGACATGGGTACAATCCACCCATCTTTCCATTTCTCGGTCTTATGTGTGTGTGCATTTAGCGCGCTACAATTTTATCACAGGTGTGGATAGTTAACTTCTTTTTAGCATGTCTGTTTCCCTACTTCCTTCACATTTTTCGTTGCTCTTCTCTCATTCTAATGTCAGAGGCCTAAGGGGTTAGTTTACTGATCCTGGGGGGTGGGGTAAGTGGGGGCAGGAGTTGGGCGCGTTTGGAAACATATGGGGGTGGTTTTTGATTGTCACAATGCCTTGGGGCCAGGGAAACTATATGTCACCCACAGTGAAGACGTGCCCCACTGCAGATGTCAATCACAACCCTCGTTCAGAGTAAAATCAGACGATGCCCATGTTTCCAAGCGCATCGTTAATCTGTTCTAACGCGAAGTGATTCTTTTTGACAGGAGGTGCACTGCGACGTTGACAAGTCGAGAAGAAGGATTATGTTGGATGGGAAGTGCGTTATTACTGCCACCTTGATGTGCCCTTAAGGTGGGGTAGACTCAGGGAGCAGCATATTGTTGCAGATGATTCACAGGGTGACTCACTCCATAAAGAGGCTCCGGAGGGAACGTGCTCTCCCAGGCACGCCACTCTGGGCGCCATCTCCAAGGGAACCGCACTCGGCAGTCACCGAGAACATAAAGGCTTCTTTGCTCATTAGAGAAAACATGCCAGTTATGTTTCTCTGATTTAAGAACATAATGTAATTCTTACCAGGCCTAACACTTTTTAAAAAAACACGCTTTTTATTTTCAAATAGTTTTGGACTTAGGGAAAAGTTGCAAAGACCGTACGGCAGCTCCTCCCAGCCCCCGTTTCTCCTTTTATTCACATCTTACATCAGGATGTCCGTCTGCCACACTTAATGAATCAATAGTGACACGTTATTATTAAACGAGGGACCATTCTTTATTCAGGTTTCCTTAGTATCTACCTAATGTTCCTTTTCTGTTCCGAGATCCCACGTGACGTTGCATTGTCGTGTCTCCCCAGGCTCCTCTCGGCCGTGACAATTTCTAGTCCTTTTTCACAATTGCAAATTCATTCCTATCCAGCCATAGCTTCTACCTCCCAACTCTCACGTGTGCTCACCTTCACGCCCGTGGCTTTTTGCCTCTAATATGACGGATTCTGGAGCCCAGATGTCCCCGGAGCTTCTAACAGGTGTAGGCAACAGCACACCCAGTTTGTTCAAGACCAAGTTCATCTTCTTCGTCTGCTCTCGGCCTACTCATGCTCCGTGGGGCATCACCCCCCTGAAAGCCCCGTATGTGGGAGGCAGCCCAACTCATCCTGCTCCCCAATCTCTTGACTGGGAGCCGCCAGTCCCTTTTCTTCCCTCTTGTGCTGCGCTTCCCGACTGTCACCTCCTCTCTCCTCCTCCATGACCGCCACCTTGGTTCTGGGCCAGATCAGCACTGTCTGGATTGTTAGATCACTTTTCAATGCCTTCTCCATTTCTAAAAGCCTTTTCTCCTCTGGGTCATTCTCTGCCCAGACACATGAGTTCCTCTGCTTTTCAAAAACCCTTGGGTGGCTCCGGTGCCAGTGGGATGAAGTCCTCGCTCCTGAGCACAGCACAGAGGTTGATCTGGGTCCTGCCATGGCTGCTCATCCTCCCGCCTCCCCCCTCCACCTCGCTTTTGGCTCACTGGCAAATCCAAATCCTTCATCATCATCTCAACTTGCCTAGTGGTCTTCTGCCTTTTCGTGTTTTTCTGGAAAATTCTCTCCATCCTCTTACCTTTCTATTCAAATCTTCAAACCCTGTGGGGGTCACCCCTCCTCTGGAGGGCCTCCCCTCTCTTTCTCCCCTTGTGTAGCCCCCCCCCCCAGGTTTCCGCATTATGTATCACACTATATTGTAATTAATTGATACACAATGACCTTGGGCTGCCAGAACAAAGTACCACCTAAATAGAAATTTATTTTTTCACAATTCTGGAGGCCGGAAATCTGAAATCAAGGTGTTGGCAGAGGCAGTTCCTTCTGAGGCCTCTCTTCATGGCTTGCAGACGGCTCCTCTGTGCGTCCTCACATGGTCTTCCCTCTGTCTGCGTCTAGATTTCTTCTTACAAGGACACCAGTCATATTGGATCAGGGCCCATCCTAATGGCCTCATTTTAACTCAGTGGCCTCTTTAAAGACCCTATCTCCAAATGCAGCCATTCTGAGGTCCTGGGGGTGGACTTCAACATCTGAATGTTAGGGGACACAATTCAGCCCAAAATAGGGCTCTTCCCTTTCTTCCTATAAGCTCCTTTGGTCCTCAGCTTCCTGGGAGAGCTGGCCCTAAAGTGTCAAGGACTTGAGACTCACAGGGTCCAGGTTCAAATCCTGCGTCTTGTGCAAACCTTGGGAGAGGAATCCGGACCTCAGGTTATAGAGTCTTCATCTCCAGAATGACACCCTCGAGCTTGCTCTTGCGTGAGACTAGATTTCTAATCAAGTGTCTGGTGTGTGCCCCGTGGTCAGCACATGGGAGCAGTCACTATCCTCATGCCTTGCAGAACTTTCTGCAACAATGGAAGTGTTCTATATTTGTGCTGTCCTGTGTGGTAGATGCTAAGCTGCACGAGGCTATCGAGCACTTGAAATGTGGCTAGTATGACGGAGGAACTGAAAATTTAATTTTAATTAATTGAAACTGAAGTAGCCACATGTGGCTAGCGGCTGCAGCACTGGGCAGCACAGCCCGGTGTACCAGGGGCCCACGGCCTGTCCCAGAGTGTTCCTGCATAGGCCCTGACATGCTCCTGTTCTGGCTGTGAGTCCATTCCCCTGGCCATGTCTCCGTGCCAGATGCCACTCTGTGACCCCCGGGAATCTTGCTTATTTTGCCTCAGGAAAGCACTGTCCAGTGCAGAGGGGGCCAGAGCATGCTGGTGGCAGGCAGGCAGGCCAGGGGCCATTAAGTCTCTAGCAGCAGTCCTTTGAAAGGCCAAGGGAACACTTGTGAAGCCCCCTATGGATCTGCCTCTCTCAGGTGGTACCAAGCCCTTCTCCACCTGGATGTCCCAAAGGGCAGCAAAAGTCAACTGATCTTAGCTCCATCTGCCCTCTTCCCCTACCCAGTGAAGGCTCCAGCCCTCCCACTGCCCCACCATCCAGCAGCTAGGAAGCAGGGCTCATCCCAGTCACCTCTGTTTCCTGCTTAGGAGTCACTCCCCTCCTGAGTCCACTTCTCTATCTCTGCAGCCCCTCCCAATAATCCAGGGCGGTCACCTGCCCTGATTACTTCAAAGCTTGGATCATAGCCCCAGCTTTGTGACCCAGCCCCACCCAGGGTTAAAATCCTTATTGCCCTCAAGCCTCCGCATAAAAGACCTAGCCCCTTATCAGGTTTACAAAGCCCTCTTTGACCTGCCCCGCCCCCAGGCTCATCTCTTCGTGTTATTTTCCGCCCTTCAGGATACAGCTTCCCTTTTATTCTGGAGACTTGTTCTTTCTTGCCTCCAGGCCTTTGCACAATCTGGTCTCCGCCTTGAACACGGTTCCCCCGCTGGGGATAACTCTCGCTCACAATTTCCTCCTCTCCTTCAGCATCTTTTTCTCCGGGAAGCCCTCCCCGATGGAATCTTGTCTCCCCATTCGGCATCCCAGACGACCGTCCCAGCACTTTCTCTTTTCTTCCCCGCGTTCGTGCGTGCATTCATCCACTCCCCGGATTGTGTATCATGCAACTCACTACAAAATGCCACAGACTGCTGCCGACACAGGGCAGGGCAAGAAAGACAGGTCCCGGACCTCCTGGAGGTCACTTACGTTCTTGAAAGAGAAGATTAAAGATGAAAAAAGTGGACATAGAAACAAAAAAAACACAAATTGTGCTTTAGGAGAAAAACAAACAGATGCTAGGACCGGGCCCCCCCCCAGCCCGGACACCACGGCTGGGGGCGGAGCCCGGCCGCGGCCGGCAGGGGGCGCGGAGGGGCGGAGCGGGAGGGCGCCCCGCCTCGGCCCCGCCCCTCGCGCACTGGCCCCGCCCCCGCCCGCCCCCGGCCC